>NC_083338.1:98222053-98554256 GCF_019175385.1 Lycium barbarum | reverse complement strand
CAGCAGAAACGCCGACTCTTCAGTCAGTTCCCGTGGTTAATGAATTTCTAGATGTGTTCCCAGATGAGCTTCCAGGCCTTCCTCCAGAGCGGGAGATAGATTTTACTATTGATTTGCTTCCAGATACTCATCCGATATCTATTCCCCCATACAGAATGACACCGGCAGAATTGAAAGAACTGAAAGAGCAGTTGAAGGATCTGTTAGAAAAAGGCTTCATTAGACCCAGTACTTCGCCTTGGGGAGCCCCGGTATTATTTGTGCGTAAGAAAGACGGGTCGTTGCGTATGTGTATTGATTATCGACAGCTGAATAAGGTAACCATAAAGAATAAATACCCCCTCCCCAGAATTGACGATTTGTTTGATCAGTTGCAGGGCGCCAAGTATTTTTCGAAGATAGATCTTCGGTCTGGCTATCATCAGGTACGGGTACGGGAGGCCGATATTCCTAAGACAGCATTCCGGACCAGATATGGGCATTATGAATTCAGAGTTATGTCTTTTGGGCTGACTAATGCTCCTACGGTATTCATGGATTTAATGAACCGGGTATTCAGGCCATTCTTGGATATGTTCGTAATTGTATTTATCGATGATATTCGGGTTTATTCTCAGTCCGAGGTAGAGCACTCAGATCATCTGAGAGCGGTATTGGGGGTACTTCGGCATCAAAAATTATATGCAAAAGTTTCTAAATATGAATTCTGGCTGGCTTCAGTGGCATTCCTGGGCCATGTTATTGCAGCTGATGGTGTCCGGGTGGATACACAGAAGATTGAGGCCGTGAAAAATTGGCCCAGACCCACGAAGCCCACAGAGGTACGTAGTTTCCTGGGGTTAGCAGGTTATTACAGAATATTTGTGGAAACGTTTGCTTCGATTTCAGCGCCTTTGACAAGGCTAACTCAGAAGGGAGCCAAGTTCCAGTGGACTGATGCTTGTGAACAAAGCTTCCAGTTGCTGAAAGAGAAGCTGACTACAGCCCCAGTTCTGACTCTTCCAGAGGGACCCGATGGATATGTTATTTATTGTGACGCTTCTGGCGTGGGATTGGGCTGTGTATTGATGCAGCACGGCACAGTTATAGCTTATGCTTCTCGGCAATTGAAAAAGCATGAAAAGAATTATCCTACTCACGATCTGGAGCTTGCAGCGGTGATCCATGCCCTGGAGATATGGAGACATTATTTATATGGCGTTCATGTTGATATCTATACAGATCATAAGAGTCTCCAGTATATTTTCAGGCAGAAAGAGCTTAATTTGCGGCAGCGGAGGTGGCTGGAGCTCCTGAAAGACTATGATGTGGATATTCTGTATCATCCGGGCAAGGCTAATGTTGTTGCAGATGCGCTTAGCCGGAAATCTATGGGCAGCTTGGTAGATTTACAGCCAGACAGGAGAGAGATAGTACGTGACATTTATCAGTTGGCTAATCTTGGGGTTCGTCTGGCCGATTCTGGAGGTACACAGATTTCTGTCTGAGGGGTTTCTGAATCATCTATTAAGGAAGATATCAAACGGCATCAATATGAAGATCCTGTTTTGGCACGATACAGAGACACAACCTATGATAAGGAGAAGACTCCGTTCGAGTTCACTCCGGACGGGACTTTATTATTCAGGGGCAGGTTGTGTGTACCTGATATTGCAGGTCTTCGGCAGCAGGTTATGAGCGAGGCACATTATGCTCGCTATTCGGTCTATCCTGGGTCTACGAAGATGTACCATGATCTACGATGCTTATACTGGTGGGATGGCATGAAACGGGATATCGCAGAGTTCGTCGCCCAGTGTCCCAATTGTCAACAGGTCAAAATTGAACATCAGAAACCGGGTGGACTGTTGCAAGAAATGGAAATTCCGACGTGGAAGTGGGAGGTCATTAATATGGACTTCATTACAGGGTTTCCTCGCACTCCACGGAAGTATGATTCCATCTGGGTTATTGTTGATAGGCTGACAAAATCAACCCATTTTCTCCCCGTCAGAACTACTTATTCCGCCGAGGATTATGCCAGGCTTTATTAAAGAAATAGTGAAGCTTCATGGAGTTCCTATATCTATTATCACGGACAGAGGTGCTCAGTTCACAGCGAACTTCTGGAGATCTTTTCAGGAAGGATTAGGGACTCAGCTGAGCTTGAGCACAGCTTTCCACCCTCAGAGTGACGGACAGGCCGAGCGCACTATCCAGACGCTTGAAGATATGTTGCGGGCCTGCGTTATTGATTTCAGAGGTAGCTGGGAGGATCACTTGCCATTGATTGAATTTTCATATAATAACAGCTACCATTCCAGCATCCAGATGGCTCCGTACGAGGCTTTATATGGTAGGAAATGCAGGTCACCTATCGGCTGATTTGATATTGGCGAGACAGAGTTAATTGGCCCAGATATGATCCAGCAGGCAGTTGACAAGGTGAAACTTATTCGAGAGCGACTGTTGGCCGCCCAGAGTCGACAGAAGTCATACGCGGATAAACGGCGTCGACCGTTGGAGTTTCAGGTAGGCGATTGGGTATTTCTGAAGGTATCGCCTATGAAAGGAGTGATGCGGTTCGGCAGAAAGGGTAAGCTCAGTCCGCGTTATATTGGGCCTTATCTGATTGTGCGGAAAATTGGTAATGTCGCCTATGAGTTAGATCTGCCATCTGAGTTGGAAGCGGTACATCCGGTATTCCATGTATCTATGCTCCGCAAATGCATCGGTGATCCCTCCAGAATATTTCCTGCAGATGATTTTCAGGTAACAGAGCAGTTATCTTACGAGGAGCAGCCCGTAGCCATTCTAGACCGCCAGGTAAGGAAGCTCCGGAACAAAGATGTAGCCTCTGTTAAAGTGCTGTGGCGGAACAATAATAGGGAGGAAATGACCTGGGAGGCAGAAGGGGAAATGAAGAAGAAATATCCTCATTTGTTCCCTATGCCCACAGGTAAACTTGAATCCTTGCTTAATTATATTCAGTTATGAATGTGTACCTTATGTGCTGTCTATAAACAGAAACCTCCCCCGAAGTATTTTCAGACCCTATAAGATTAATTTAACATTCGAGGACGAATGTTCTAAAGGGGGGGAGGATGTTATATCCCGTGTTTTCACACGTTGGAAAAATTTGGAAATAATATTGACTTGTAAGAAATAAGGTCATAATTAATTTTTATTTGATATAGGAGTTGTGTATGAAAGAATATTAATGTGGAAGTGTCGAATAAGGCTAAGGGCAAAACGTGGAATTTCGGAAATTAGTTTCGGGAATTACAAAATACGACCCATAAGTTATTGGGCTCAAAAATTGAATTGAAAATGAGGCCCAAAGAGTTAAGGGTGGCCGACCATGATGGCCTTGGCCCAAACCCAATTAGTGGTCATGTGCTTGGTCATGTGACCAAGCACTTCAATACTTATATAATTGAAGACTAATGATAAGGATCAACTAGAACAAACAAGAACAAAAAAAAAAAAAAAATAGAAGAGGAGAGAAAGAAGAGGTCTCGGGTTTGTGGAGAAAAATTGGGTATCAAAAATCTTGTTCTAAAAATTCATTTCTTGTTAAATTCCTACTAAGTCAAGGTTCCTTTGTAACTTGGTATAGTTGGATTGGAGTCGGGAGCATTAGAATCACCAAAGTGATCATATTTCCAAGTGAAGAAGACTTGAGGAAAAGGTAAGAATTTCTACCTTTTTATTGTGTTATGAAGCTTTGTTTGTGTTGTAGTATGTAGAAATGTGTTAATTGTATGAAGAAATGGAAGTTTGTGATGTGGGTTTGGAATATGGTGTTTAGCCGTGTGCATATGTGCTTTATATATCAATAATGTGTTGAATTTATGTTATATCCTAGTTGTGATTGTGGTGAAATGTATATCGGAAGTGAAAGTGAAATGAATTGAGTTGAAGTGGGTGAGTTGATACTTGGCCGTGTGGTATAGGTTTGTATGGAATGGAATGGATTAAGTTTGTTTAGTATGTTAGTTGTGTTATTGAGATTCTTGTAATGTAAATGAAGTTAGAATGATATAAGTTTGTATCGAATTGGAATGCAAACACTTATGTCGTTTTAGTATGATTTTCCGACATTAAAGAAATGAAGTTGTTTGGTTGCTAATAGTGATGATCATTGATGAATTTGGGAGTTGGAAACATGTTATGAAATTGTATGCCAAAGATTTGATGTTTTGCATAAGTTATGATTTTGGCGGAAAGTTGTATATTATGTATATCGAGTGTATATCTTAAGGAAAATGAAATGAAATGTCTCTAAATCTATATTGTGATGATCTTGAGTGATAATGGATGTGAAATCATGATGTTAGTTCGAAAGTTTGGGTTGAATTGAAGATTATGTCAACTTGTGAGAAAAATGACTAGTTGAAGGATATTTGTGTTTTTAATGTTCATTGTTGATATTGATGTTGTCGTTTGGGTTGTTGTTGATGAATTATAGCCGAGTTGAATTCTCGGGGTGCTATATGTATAGGGGAAGTGCTGCCGAAATTTCGGTAGCCAAATATGCATTAAGTTGGAACTTTGGTATTCATAGCTTACAATTGGTAAACTTGACCAATTGCAGTTTTTTAACGAAACGGGAAGTGAGTTTGGAAAGGCTTAAGGAGCGTGAAAGGTATGTAAAGCAACCCCAATTCTTCCCTTGGCATGCCCTTAGTGTGTTAGGGTCGGATCCGGGCCTCGAAGGACCTCTTGGCCCTCGGTATCCGCAAGACAAAATTTCAGTTTTTCCTTCAGTAGAATTGAACCATTTTGATACGCTTCTTCTGAACTTATGCAATTTTGCTCTAAATTATTCAGAAAGTCATAGAATGTCTGTATAACCTTTTTAGGTGATACCATAAGCTTAGAGGGCATAATTTCTCCCGAGGCGGGCCCACTATTCCCGGTTTTGCCCTTAATGTACTAAAGCTTCCGTTTTAAGCGATTTTTGAAAGAAATGTTTTGATTACCCTACTAATCGCCTAACGAATATTGTTTTAAATATTCTACTAAATCTTATAAATTATTTTGACACCGGAATGACTTCGGGAAAGTTATACTTCTGTAAATTATTATGATATCCGAAATGCATTTATTATGATCCCGTCCGACTCCATTGGATTTGTTTGGCTTTGATACGCTTCATCGAGTCTTTGAAACCATTTATGATATTTTTTTTTAAATTGCATTAGTCTCTCACTACTCCATTCGTGGATGTCCCAATGTTTCCCACACTGAGCCCGGGCCAGGATATGTTGTCAAGCGTAATCCCCTGCATTGTTCGCCGTGCCTCGATGTGAGGGGGCAGGTATACGCGTACATGGGTTTGTGGAGTATGCTGTGCCATGTACGTTTGTTCTGATATGATTTACTATGGCCATCTGATATGACATATTATGTTACGGGGTTTTGCCCCTATTCTGATTCTTCTATGTTATGGCACCAGCGTCGGGAGGGTGGCCACGTTCTGTCTGCCGAGTCCCTTGGCAGGGGCCGGATTTGATATGACATATGTTTCTGTACACACTCTGCATGTTTTGAAAATATGTGTTTGATACTTTGGATTTTCTGCTTACTTTCTGTACGTTCTGTACCGGTTATGATTTTGTCTCCGTAATTCAGGCTTTACATATTCAGTACATATTTCGTACTGACCCCCTTTCTTCGGGGGCTGCGTTTTCATGCCGCGCAGGTACCGACGACAGGTTTGCTGATCCGTCCGCTTAGGATCTCATTCTGCTATTTTTGGAGTGCTCTTTTATTCAGAGCCATCTTTTGGTACAGTCTGTTACTTCTATATGTGTATATTCTCGTTCATGGGTACGGCGGGGCCTTGTCCCGCCATATGATTCTGTTGGTCCATTTAGAGGTCTGTAGACATGCTTGTGGGTTGGGGTCTTTCTGTACAGATATGTGTATATGTTGTGTTTGGGCGATCCCATTCGCCGCGGCGGCCGGTCCGCATATATTTAAATGTTACTCTGTTGGCCCTGTGTGGCCTTTGTTGGTATTTTCTGCGTGCAGGGTATATGGGATAGTCCGTAAAACAAAGGAAACTCTGCCGAAATTTTTCTGGAGATTATCTAAATTGGAACTAAAGCCTTGTCGGCTTCTGCTATATACTAGAATGTGATTGAGTGCCCAGATCGGGCACTAGTCACGGCCTACGGGGTTGGGTCGTGACATAAACATAAAATAAGCACATCTAATCTCATGTACCTCCCGAAGGGTAACTCGAATCTCAACATATGAAACTACAGGGTGTAACAAGGGCCCCGTCATACCTGTGTGTATATATACGCATCAAAAATAGCATACCAAAAATGAACTGCAGCTCCGAACCTAGTGGAGCGTACTGACTACTACTGAGTGGAAGTCCTACTGAGCTGGATCGTCTGTTTGTCTACCTGAACCTGCGGGCATGAACGCAACCCCCTGAGTAATAGGAGAGTCAGTACGAATAATGTACCAAGTATGTACGGCATAAGAACAACATGTACATAAGAATCATGAAAAATATCTGAAACAACTCAATATCTGGAAATGCCTCTACGGCGCATGATATGCATGCTTTTTTCAAAATCATATACATATATATCATAGTATAACTACTAGTACTGTGGAACATACAACCCGATCCATATATCATGTCATCCCGCGTCCGGGTTAATCTCATAATTTGCCCAGTGCAGTGGTGTGCACATCTACGTGCCTGCCTGGCCGACTATAGCGCGACGCAGTGTAAGAAAATAGCTGTACATATATATAGATGCATGAAGGACTCGTAAAAGGATACTGTGGACTCCTCTGGGCAACACAAGATCTTTGGAAGCTATAGCTATGAAACATTTGAAATCAAGGATACAATGAACCCTATACCATCTAGGATGTTACACCCCGTAGTTTCTGTACGTTGAGATTCGTTAGGTATTAGCTATTCAATTGCAGATATCGGAGTTATTGTCGAGAAGATGAAAGATCATAGGTGCTCGTGTTACGATTATAAGAGTCCGAGTTCGCGTAATAGGTTATAAGAGGATTGGAAAACCAGTGAATTAAGGAGATTAAGCTTCCGAGGCTTTGAAGGAAAGTTGGGCAAGGTTTGGTACGAAAATTTTGGTCTAATTGGAAGAAAGAATATGTTTTAGTATGTTAAGAGTTTTGAAGTGAAACAAAAGTCTAAAGTGAAGTTCGGGAAGTCTAGTTTCCAACGCAACAAAACGCTCCTTAATAGGATATTGGGGTAAGGAGATATGGACGTTACAAGTCGGGCTGGCAGACCAGGAAAATGGTCTGCACGAACGCGCCAGGGAGTGGCGCGAACGCGCAGAAGGCCAAGGGCCAACACAACGTGAACGTGATAGTACGAGGCGCGAACGCGCTGAGCAATTTTGAGGCCCGGGTTCGGGATGAAGGTTACATAATAAGAATGTAATAATAACATATATATGACATTTGGAGACCATATAGGGTGAATTGGTTCATATGACACTTGATGAAAAGCCCTCGTTGCTGTACGCTAAGTGGGGACCACACGTTGGAGTTTTATAAAGGACATATGAAGAGACATATGAGTAGTACATGGAAAGTTGAGAAAGTCCTAAGAAGGACCCTGTCACACCCCGATCTTACTAGGGTGTGATGGGCACCCAACCCCATACCCGGAGCCGAGCGAACCCATTGACTCTTATTACATACTTAATCTCTGTAGACTCTTACATCAATAAGAAATGAAGAACATAATAAAGTTTTCAGATTTTTTTTTTCATTGTACTCAATTCAAGTAAAATCTATTATCACATGAAACTCATGACATGAAACATAATAACATATTGGCTGATGGAGCCGCTTACAATACCAACACTCTATACCCATGACTCTGCCTGCAAAGTCTCTAACTTCGAACAAAACATCATAGCATAGTACTCTGACCCGGCGACACTCCAGAACATATGGAGCTCGCCACTCCACTGGAACATCTTCTATAATAACTTCTACTCATCTAGGTGTACCTGCGCGGCATGAAACGCAGCCCCCGAAGAAAGGGGTTCAGTACGGAATATGTACTGAGTATGTAAGGCATGAATCACAGAAAACAGAACCATAACCGGAACAGACAGTACAAAGAAATTGAGTACGTTAACTAGAATATCAAAATGCTTACTTTCCAGACACAAATCATATATACCGATGTCACCTGTCAGAAGGAATACATAAAGTACAGAATACCCAGAAGGCTTACTTTCCAAACACAGATGGTATCATATATCGGAAGGGACTCAGAACGTACAAACTGCCAAAACGCTTACTTTCCAAACATAGATCATGCATGTCAGAATCACATCTCATACGTGCATATAACGCGTCCCGACCCTTTTTCGAGGGACTCGGTGGATCATATAGCCTGCGTGCACATAACGTGTCCCGACCCTTTTTCGAGGGACTCGGTAGAATAGATCATGTATGTCAAAGTCATATATCATGTATACATATAACGTGTCCCGGCCCTCTATTGAGGGGCTCGGTGGATACATACAACGTGTCCCGGCCCTCCCTTGCGGGTCTCGGTGAATAAATCATCATATGCCATCCTGGCCACCATCCCCATATCATCATAACATCATATACATATAACGTGTCCCGGCCCGCAAGTGAGAGGGACTCGGTGAACAATGCAGTGGAGTACGCACGAGAACATGTCCTGGCCCGGGCTCAGTGAAATCCAAACTGAAGCTTGCACAAACAGAGTAGTGCGAAACTATATGCACACAAATCAAGACCCGATAGATACATACACTTACCGACATCTGACGGCTCAGAAACAAGTTTCGGGTCAATCCGACGTCGTATGAGAAAGTTACAAACGTTTAAGGTACAGAACATTCTATAAGCATTTTAGAGCAATTCTGAGATCTTTTCCGAAGGTTAGGAACATTATGACCTACAAAATTCTTTCAGAAACAAAACTCTTTATACTTATCTCGTTACTCAATCGTATAACAAACTGGATCATATCAGGCATACTTATATCAGAAACAAATCAGAATCGAATCAGAATCGTAGGCAGACTCGGAAACATATTCAATAGGACTTCAGAAACAAATCTCTTCCGAATATCATATGGATCAAATCAAATATAACTTTCAGAATCATATGTACGTATAGGAAGGTCATGGACATCTTAGTACCGAAACCTCTTTGGACATTTCAAGGCAATCCGAGATCGTATACGGAAGTTAGAGACATTAAAGCTCACATGAATTACTTATACCAGAATATTCATATCAGAATACGCATATCAGAATACTTATATCGGAATATTTATATCCGAACACTTATATCAAAAATACTTATATCAAAATACTTGTATCAAATACTTATATCAGAATACTTATATCAATAAGTGAATAAGAATCATGAACTTATATCAAGAAGGGGATTAGGATCATAATCAAATTCGGAATCACAGAACAGATTTACCCCAAAGAGCATATCACATCATACCTTACTTGGCTCTAGGACATGCCAAAGGAAGAAAGGGTAAGCCTTACATACTTGTGCCACGACCAACTAGGCACGCTTATTTGTCCGAGCTCGTAAGTCTACATTTAAGATGATTCACGCTAATGTTAGCCTTTTCATCGTACATTTGTACCATAGTTCCAATTATACTATTTTATATTCTGCCGAAAATCGGGCAGCATCTCCCCTGTTTATATGCCTATCCCAAATTCTCAATCCAGCAACCAACAACAACAACAACAATTCCAACATCAATTATAATGTTTCCAATTCCAAAATATCTCATAAAACAGCCCACACGCTGTTTTCCAACTTTTACAACTAATTAACTCAGTATACAATCATTTAATCGCGCTTTTTTCGTAAATAATCCCATATTAATACAAGTAAAAAGAGATTCATACCTTTCTCCCTTTAATATTGTTGTATCTTCCCTTTTTCACCTTATTTTTATGCCACAACGCACCGCCATACGATTTTGTAGCCAAAACTATACGCTATCCGGACCGGAATTGAGAAATTATACCTGGTTTGGGCTAAAAAGTGGGCGTGGAAATGTTGGGGAATTTTCCAGAAAATTTGGGAGGTTTTTGAGTGTATTTGCTGAAAAAAATGGGGGTTTACCCCTTTTTATAAGGTTCTGGGTTCGGCCCAGAACCGACATAAAATGCTTCTGCGCGTTCGCGCACCCTTTGGGCGCGTTCGCGCAGAGTTAAATTTCCTGACTGGACGTTCGTTCAGTAAAAAAGTCATAACTCTTGATTCCGATATCGTATGAGGGCCCACAACCTATGGTTGGAAAGATAATTCAATTATCTACAACTTTTATTTCTGGAGGTTTTCCCAAATTCCAAACTTATAATGCCGTTTGTGCCCCTCCAAGTCGGATCACCCAAAAACGTTTTCTTGAATCGTCCCTTTGGAGGGTCTATACTCATTTTTGGCTTATGGATCCTTCTTAAGACTTACTCAACTTTCCATATAATACTCACATGTCCCTTCTCACGTCTTTCATAAAACTCCGACATGTGGGTCCCACTTAGCTCGCGGCAGCGAGGGCTTTTCGTCAATTAACATATGAACTAATTTACACCATGTGGCTCCCGAATGTCATATATATGCTATTATTACCTTCTTATAACACAACCTTCATTCCAAACTTGATTTTCAATTTTTGTTCAGCGCGTTCGCGCCACGTGGGGGCGCGTTCGCGCTGTATTGGCCCTTTGGCCCATACGAAGCCGTCTACAGTTTTGGTAACGTGAAATTTTTCCGGGGTGTAACATCCTTCCCCCCGTAGGAACATTCGTCCTCGAATGTTCATACTAGTCTTGTAGTCTGTCCATAATCCTATTCTCGGGTACATCCCGTTATCGGATCATTCTTCCTTTAATGCGGTTATACCATAACAAGTATGTTTGTTACTCTAATATCTTGTTAATATTTGCCCCATCCATTGGAATATCGCTCAATTCTTTTATTTCTCACAATTTTTTTTTTAGTCCGATCTTAAAAGATACCCTTCAATCACTCTACTTCTTTGCTGACTAACCCTTGGATCTTATTGAACTCGTTTCTACAAAAATTCTCGTTTCGAACTACATCTATTTGTCATATCTGAGTGCGTTTAGAATCTTTGTGCTCTATTCACTTGCTTTCTCCTGATGAGTCTTACCTTACGGTGCCCTCAAGACAAATCCACACTTCGATCTTCAACCCTTACTTTAAATTTTAAGCTTAATACGTTCCTTTCATCGGCTCCCTTAATGTCCCTAATAAAATGTATAACGATAACGGCTGTATTATTTCTGTATAAATTCCACTTTTGTTTTAGGGCTTATACTTGTCACATCTTGGAATTCGTCACTTCAATGTCTTCACTTACGCTTTCCTTACTTGCTTCCCCCCTTTTAGGGTCTTACTTATATTATTCGCAAATCCATTGCCTGACCTCTAATCTTGAATTCATGCACCCCTTGTACGTCATAATCTTTTATTCTTGCGTTGTGCTCAGCATTGATTTCAACGACAATCATAATTCCTTTCAAGTCCAATACGTTCTTCCCCCCTTATTAAGGAGGTCCTAATACACCAATAGCCTCCAAATGTCCATCGTCTTCGGCAATTATCTACCGCCCTTCAGCCCCACTCATTGAAATACGTTCTCGAACCCCACACATTCCTCTTTGTTCCATATTACCACACTTTATCCTTTTCACGTGCCTATCTTTGGATTTCTACCCAAGTAGTCTTGCGCTTTGCCGGTAATTTCTCTCGGAGACTTCACTCACTGAGGTTTCTTACCTTTCACCTTTTTCTGACATTTTGATCTCCTTGCCTTCCATTTACTCATTCTCTTTCTTTTCCAAATATCGTGGTGTTAGAACTTTCCAATCTTAACCTGTAGTGAAAATAATAGTAGCTTACCTTGTAACACTGGCGCCATTTATTTTTGTTGTCACTTGAACTTCGGCACCCTTACTCGATTGATGCCTTCCATACGGTAGCACCGGTTGCTGGGGCACACATGTCCACCGATACCATCACATATGAAATATCATACGCATTCATACATATATAATTACTATCAACTAGCTCACAAAATACTTCCAAACGCTATTCAAGCCTATCTTAACTCCAGTGCTGTGACGCACTTTCTGTCTCTTCACCAGTCTAGTCTGCCTCGTCTTACGCGACCTCTTAGGATCTCCAACCTTCCCATATATTTTAGTTTCCCTTAGGCTACTCTAACCTTCACTTATCTCTTGTATCTGAATTTACAGAATTTAGTGCACTTCCCAGGGGGTCACCCATCCTAAGATTTCCCTCACCTTAGCACGCTTAACCTCGAAACTTTAGTGGGATTCGGTGCCTTAATGCTGATATAATCACGTCCACTTCCTCGTATGGCCTTTATTACATACTCTGAAGCAAGTCAAAAATTTTACAGATTCCGGGGCATGTTCGTAACACGTCCTTCCTTGTACAATTACTGTTTTTCCCTTTTTCAATTCCCGATGTTTACTTTTCACTTGTGGGTATGATTATTGCCTGTCATGGGCTTCCAGATTCCCGATGGTAGCAAACGTACCTTCATCGCCATTACTTATACATACTCGGTTACCGGCCTGTTTGGATTTTTACTTACCATTCGTACATAATAATTTACAGCAAACTGCTTGTCAACTTTCCTGGAACCCTTCAACAGACCTGATTCACCTTATACCATTCTTTCTTTTCAGAATCTGTACACAACAAATATCAATAGCACCTCACAGAACATACGACCATGTATCACATTCCCGCCATTCAAGGCTTCCAATTCCGAATAACAGAATGAGTATATCAAAACTTACCTTTGTAACTTCCTATATCATTTCTCATCTCCTTCCGTCGTATGCAAGGCTTACATATGGAATTTCATTTCTTATGACTTGGCTCTATCGTACGATCTATGACTGAAAGAAGGTCAACAATCCCTAGATGCCCCGTAGCCTCCTGTTTATAAATGTGGCGCGCTTCACACCATAAACAGGACTCTACCGGACACGACTTTGCAGACAACCCCTAGGACAGACCTGCTCTGATACCACTTTGTCACACCCCGATCTTACTAGGGTGTGATGGGCACCCAACCCCATACCCGGAGCCGAGCGAACCCACTGACTCTTATTACATACTTAATCTCTGTAGACTCTTACATCAATAAGAAATGAAGAACATAATAAAGTTTTCAGATTTTTTTTTCATTGTACTCAATTCAAGTAAAATCTATTATCACATGAAACTCATGACATGAAACATAATAACATATCGGCTGATGGAGCCGCTTACAATACCAACACTCTATACCCATGACTCTGCCTGCAAAGTCTCTAACTTCGAACAAAAAATCATAGCATAGTACTCTGACCCGGCGACACTCCAGAACATATGGAGCTCGCCACTCCGCTGGAACATCTTCTATAATAACTTCTACTCATCTGGGTGTACCTGCGCGGCATGAAACGCAGCCCCCGAAGAAAGGGGGTCAGTACGGAATATGTACTGAGTATGTAAGGCATGAATCACAGAAAACAGAACCATAACCGGAACAGACAGTACAAAGAAATTGAGTACGTTAACTAGAATATCAAAATGCTTACTTTCCAGACACAAATCATATATACCGATGTCACCTGTCAGAAGGAATACATAAAGTACAGAATACCCAGAAGGCTTACTTTCCAAACACAGATGGTATCATATATCGGAAGGGACTCAGAACGTACAGACTGCCAAAACGCTTACTTTCCAAACATAGATCATGCATGTCAGAATCACATCTCATACGTGCATATAACGTGTCCCGGCCCTTTTTCGAGGGACTCGGTGGATCATATAGCCTGCGTGCACATAACGTGTCCCGGCCCTTTTTCGAGGGACTCGGTAGAATAGATCATGTATGTCAAAGTCATATATCATGTATACATATAACGTGTCCCGACCCTCTATTGAGGGACTCGGTGGATACATACAACGTGTCCCGGCCCTCCCTTGCGGGTCTCGGTGAATAAATCATCATATGCCATCCTGGCCACCATCCCCATATCATCATAACATCATATACATATAACGTGTCCCGGCCCGCAAGTGAGAGGGACTCGGTGAACAATGCAGTGGAGTACGCACGAGAACATGTCCTGGCCCGGGCTCAGTGAAATCCAAACTGAAGCTTGCACGAACAGAGTAGTGCGAAACTATATGCACACAAATCAAGACCCGATAGATACATACACTTACCGACATCTGACGGCTCAGAAACAAGTTTCGGGTCAATCCGACGTCGTATGAGAAAGTTACAAACGTTTAAGGTACAGAACATTCTATAAGCATTTTAGAGCAATTCTGAGATCTTTTCCGAAGGTTAGGAACATTATGACCTACAAAATTCTTTCAGAAACAAAACTCTTTATACTTATCTCGTTACTCAATCGTATAACAAACTGGATCATATCAGGCATACTTATATCAGAAACAAATCAGAATCGAATCAGAATCGTAGGCAGACTCGGAAACATATTCAATAGGACTTCAGAAACAAATCTCTTCCGAATATCATATGGATCAAATCAAATATAACTTTCAGAATCATATGTACGTATAGGAAGGTCATGGACATCTTAGTACCGAAACCTCTTTGGACATTTCAAGGCAATCCGAGATCGTATACGGAAGTTAGAGACATTAAAGCTCACATGAATTACTTATACCAGAATATTCATATCAGAATACGCATATCAGAATACTTATATCGGAATATTTATACCCGAACACTTATATCAAAAATACTTATATCAAAATACTTGTATCAAATACTTATATCAGAATACTTATATCAATAAGTGAATAAGAATCATGAACTTATATCAAGAAGGGGATTAGGATCATAATCAAATTCGGAATCACAGAACAGATTTACCCCAAAGAGCATATCACATCATACCTTACTTGGCTCTAGGACATGCCAAAGGAAGAAAGGGTAAGCCTTACATACCTGTGCCACGACCAACTAGGGACGCTTATTTGTCCGAGCTCGTAAGTCTACATTTAAGATGATTCACACTAATGTTAGCCTTTTCATCGTACATTTGTACCATACTTCCAATTATACTATTTTATATTCTGCCGAAAATCGGGCAGCATCTCCTCTGTTTATATGCCTATCCCAAATTCTCAATCCAGCAACCAACAACAACAACAATAATTCCAACATCAATTATAATGTTTCCAATTCCAAAATATCTCATAAAACAGCCCACACGCTGTTTTCCAACTTTTACAACTAATTAACTCAGTATACAATCATTTAATCGCGCTTTTTTCGTAAATAATCCCATATTAATACAAGTAGAAAGAGATTCATACCTTTCTCCCTTTAATATTGATGTATCTTCCCTTTTTCACCTTAGTTTTATGCCACAACGCACCGCCATACGATTTTGCAGCCAAAACTATACGCTATCCGGACCGGAATTGAGAAATTATACCTGGTTTGGGCTAAAAAGTGGGTGTGGAAATGTTGGGGAATTTTCCAGAAACTTTGGGAGGTTTTTGAGTGTATTTGCTGAATAAAATGGGGGTTTACCCCTTTTTATAAGGTTCTGGGTTCGGCCCAGAACCGACATAAAATGCCTCTGCGCGTTCGCGCACCCTTTGGGCGCGTTCGCGCAGAGTTAAATTTCCTGACTGGACGTTCGTTCAGTAAAAAGGTCATAACTCTTGATCCCGATATCGTATGAGGGCCCACGAACTATGGTTGGAAAGATAATTCAATTATCTACAACCTTTATTTCTGGAAGTTTCCCAAATTCTAAACTTATAATGCCGGCTTTGCCCCTCCAAGTCGGATCACCCAAAATCGTTTTCTTGAATCCTCCCTTTGGAGGGTCTATACTCATTTTTGGCTTATGGATCCTTCTTAAGACTTACTCAACTTTCCATATAATACTCACATGTCCCTTCTCACGTCTTTCATAAAACTCCGACATGTGGGTCCCACTTAGCTCGCGGCAGCGAGGGCTTTTCGTCAATTAACATATGAACTAATTTACACCATGTGGATCCCGAATGTCATATATATGCTATTATTACCTTCTTATAACACAACCTTCATTCCAAACTTGATTTTCAATTTTTGTTCAGCGCGTTCGCGCCACGTGGGGGAGGGGTTCGCGCTGTATTGGCCCTTTGGCCCATACGAAGCCGTCTACAGTTTTGGTAACGTGAAATTTTTCCGGGGTGTAACAGACCCTTGAGCCAAATATGGTCATAAGACCTCCAAAAGGACGATTTAAGGAAACATTTTTGGATGATCTGACTTGGAGGGGCCAAAACGATATTATACGTTTGGAATTTGGAAACACACAAAGAATAAAAGATGTAGATAATTGAAATTTATTTCCAACCATAGGTCGTGGGACCTCAGAAGATGTCGGCATCAAGAGTTATGATCGTTTTACTGAACGAACGCGCAGGTAGCGAAATAAGCCTGCGCGAACGCGCCCAAGACCCACGTGAACGCGCTGGGCAATTATTATGTCGGTCTGGGCAGGCCCCAGAACCTTATAAAAAGGGGCTTATCCCCTTATTTCCTCATCCAACATCCTAAAACCTTCTCCAAAATTCTGGAGAATTCCCCCCAATTCCCAAGACCTAATTTTGAGCCCAAATCAGGTATAATTCCCGAATTTCGATCCAGACAGCGTATAGTTCCGACTACAAAATTGTGTATTGAGGCATTGTGGCTTAAGTTCAAGGTGGAAGAGTGAAGATATAGCATTATTATCGAGGGAAAGGTATGAATCTCTTTCTATTTGTGTTAATACCAGTTTATTTACGAAGAAAGCGTGGTTAAATAATTGTATACTGAGTTGATTAGTTATGGAAGTTGGAAAACAGCGTGTGGGCTGTTCTATGGAATAATTTGGAGTTGGAAATGATGCTATTGTGTTGGTATTGTTATTGTTGTTGTTGGTTGTTGAATTGAGAATTCGGGCTAGGCATATAAACAGGGGAGATGCTGCCCGATTTTCGGCAGAATATAAAATAGTTTGATTTGAAACTTGGAACAAGTGTGCGATGAAGAGGCTAACGTTAGTGTAAATCCTCTTAAATGTAGACGTATGAGCTCGGACGCATAAGCGTAGCCAATAGGAGGTTGAACAAGTATGTTAAGGCTTGCCCCTTTCTTTCAAAGGCATGAATCCTATATTACAATTTCATAAATGCTTCCATAACCTCTTGTTTTCAAAAGTTAAAAAGCTTATGATTCCAAAGATATGACTCCTTTCCTGATGGTCCATAAATATCTTTCCAAACTGCCCGTATTTTCCAAACCAAAGGTCTATGATTATGTGAGCTCTTACGATAACAACGATGAACATGTTTTCACAACGATGATGATTATATCAAAGATGGGAACATTTTCTATCATGTTATGATGATGATGATTTTATGGTTACACTGATAACGATGATTTGATGTTCAAGTGTTCCAAGCCCTTGGTTTCTATGTGAATATGAGAATGATGAACCATTTCTTGACCCTCGATTTTATTCTTGAATGACTCCATTTCCTTTAAAGATTCCGAAGTATATGAATTGAAGCCTTATGAGATTTATGATCTTATTCTATGTTTTCTCTTGATGTTATTCTTCATTGATAGTCTCACCTTATAATAATTGTTCCTTCAAGGTGAGACAAAGCGATGATGATTATTCCATAATGTAATCGGAGGTTACCGACCTTACGTCACTCCGATAGAGATATAGTTTTCCTTGGGCTCTTTTGCATGCTGCTTATATGATATATGTATATGATACATGAACATGATATATGTACATGATACATGAACATGATACATGTATATGAATATGGGAAAGAGGGCCAGAGCGCTATAGACGCGTATCCACCTGATCAGTTGGTATTATATGACATGATATCATCCTGGACGCGGGATGCCCGGACGCGAGACTGTCACGACCCGACTAGGGGCCGCGATCGGTACCCGGGGCTGACCACCGAGCACCGCTCATTCTACTACTTATCATGCTCATTAAACGTTCTTGTATCAATTTCATACTCATATTATAATAAAATCATCTTTCATTTGGAAAGCTTAAATACTTTTATATACATAAGCCTTCCGGCCATCAAAATAATATATATACATAGTAGCAACCTCGTGAGACCACATAACCCACACTGTGTATCTACGAGCCTCTACGGGAGTGCTAGACATAGAGACGGGACAGGACCCCGTCGTGCCCAACATATGCAAATGTACACAAAAGAATAATCAAGCACCTCCAGAATAAAGGAGTGCTTTCAATCAGCCAACAACTCCTACGAGTCTGGATCAAGCACACCTCCCTGTCTACCTGTGGGCATGAACACAGCGTCCAAAGAAAACAGATGTTAGTGCGAACATTGTACTGAGTATGTAAGACAAGAATGAAATAAATATAATAGAGGGATCGTGAGCCATAATAGAAAGATATAACTTACATGAGTGTCATAGGCAAATACATTTCGTACATATATATCATATTTTACATAATCGTGGTACATATGTCATCACATCACATATATCATCACATCATAATCCTCATCATTAACCCGCATCCGGGTAACCATCATATGTCGCCCACTAGTGGTGATCATGCCCGGCCCTCTAGGCTCGGTGTAAACATAGCAGCCCTCCTTAGTGGTGACATGCCCGACCATCTAGGCACGGTGGAATCATATGCAGCCTGCCTTAGCGGTGACATGCCCGACCATTTAGGCACGGTGGAATCGTATCGTCATATAGTCAATCATAACCTATCATTATTACACATCTCATGAACATATTATAATCTTATCATAGCTTGACATTTTCATACATAACATAGGCATATTATAAGCTAGAATTATTGATCATCTTGTAGACATATCATGACTTAGCATCATTTCACATTTATCATTAGGAGCACACATTAGACTTTGAAGGCAACTATGGCCATGTCGGGGTGACGTAAGGTCGTGAACCCCCGATTATATTTTGAACATTTATGAGTATTCTGCCTCACCTTGAAGGAAATAGTATATAAGGTGAGTGTTATGAATAATGACATCATTAACGTTATAGGAGCATCATATCATGAACTCTAGAATCTCTATATTTTAACTCATCATCATCATTATCATGCTCGTGTGTAGTTTGGTATATTTACGGACTCATAAGCTCCATCATATAGGAGGATCATGGAAAGCTTGAAGGATTCATGCCTTTGAAGGAAGGGATTAGTCTTACATACCTTTGTCGTTTAACTAATCTAGCGCTTGTTTGTTCTCCTTTAATGCACACGTTCTTCCTTCAAGAGAATTCGTATCGACATTAGCTAACAATTATAAGAATAGACTTAGTAACGCTAGAGACAATTGGGCAGCATTTCCTTTGTTTCTACTACTTTTCCCATGTTCTATATCAACTCCCGAACATTCATAACGACATTCACAATATCACAAACGACAATCATCATTTATCTACATTTACCACAATTCACCATTTCCCTTCAATTTCTCCACAATTATGGTTATGACTCCCTATCGCGTTTTCTCACATATAATACCTATTCCATGGTCTAAATGTCATTTATAACGTATTCACGATCACAGCATACCAACATTCATCATTCATCCCAACCACTATTCAACAATGACACTATTCACTCATTTATGACCCATTTTCTATGTCTTTCTACAATTCAAGTGTCTTAGCTTTCCAATACCTTAAACAACATGGTATGGTCATCAAACTTACCTTAGATGATGGATGAACAAGACTTGAATGGAAATACTCTTCTAGCACCAAAACCCTACTTCACTTCTCTTGGGATTTCTTGGCTTGGATGACTTTCACTAGGTTTCATACACTTGCTTTCATAGATTGAAGTAGTTGATCTTGGATTTCCTTTGATTTTCTTGTGGATGAATGTTAGAGAGTGTTCTAGAGGTTTCTTAACTTGTGGAGTGAAAAATGAAATGAAAATAAAATGAGAGAGGTCCCTTATATTAAATCACAATCTGTCCCGACAAACTTATACGGACCAACATATGGTCCGTACATTTTATACGGACCGTATGTGTGTCCGTATGTTTGGTCCAGAATATGATGTCCCTCTTGGCCAATTATACGGTAATTTATACGGTCTGTATGTTGGGCCGTATAGTGGCCAGTGGTTCCGTTTTCGTTCTCGTCGACTCGTTTGATCTCCGATCCTTATGGAACCTTCTTGACACTTGTTTAACACATCAATTCCAATCTAAGGGACGCCAAAACATCATTATGCCATCATTAACCCGTCGTCCATAATTCCTTCCCGACGCATAACATATCCTTTACTTTCTTTGCCAAACTTCTTCCTTTTAGTCAATTGTCTTCGAATCTCGATTAAGATCATCAAATTCTATCTCTTACTCATCAAATCATCGTATACGTCATTCCCTTCGCTAGCTTATTCACTGTATCCTAACGGGGAATTTTTTTCCAAGGTGTAACATTCTTCCCCCCTTTTGGAACATTCGTCCTCGAATGTTAAACGCTTGGAATTCTACAAAAAATTCGCCAGAGTTTCCCCTGTAATATAGCACTACCATCCTGTCACAACAACCCATAATATCACTGCCTCACAGGGCCACAACATAATAGCAACACATCTATGGCCACACACGACCAAAAGCATGAAAAGTAAACGTACATACCTCATAATGTTGGGGCTTCATCTTGAATCTCCTATGGGGGTTGGAATAAGTGTGGATACTTGGACTTCATACTCTCTTCTGCTTCCCAAGTCATTTCTTCCTGGTTGTTGTTTCGCCACAAAACCTTGACTGAGGCTACTTCTTTATTTCGAAACCGTCGTACTTGCCTGTCTAGAATGGAAATGGGCACTTCTTCATATGATAGCTTTTCTGTCTCTTGGACATCATCAATCGGAACAATCCTCATAGGATCTGCAACACACTTGCGGAGCATCGAAACATCGAAGACTGGATGGACTGATTCAAGCTCCGAAGGCAAGTTCAATTCATAGGCTACATGACCCACCTTGCGGATAATTTTATAGGGTCCAATGTATCTAGGACTTAGCTTCCCTTTCTTGCCAAAATCTCATTACCCCTTTCATTGGCGACACCTTCAGAAATACCCAATCATCAACCTGAAATTCCAAGTCTCGTCGGCTATTATCCGCATAAGACTTTTGGCGACTTTGGGCTGTCAACAATCGATCTCGGATTATCTTGACTTTTTCTACCGCTTGTTGAATCAATTCGGGGCCTATCAGCTAGCTGTACTTCTCCTATTTCAAACCATCCAATTGGGGACCTGTATTTCCTTCCATATAAGGCTTCATACAGAGCCATTTGAATACTGGAATGGTAGCTATTGTGTTATGCAAACTCAATAAGGGGTAAGTGATCATCCCAACTACCACCGAAATCCAGCACACATACTCGTACCATATCTTCCAAGGTCTGAATAGTATGCTCGGCTTGTCCATCGGTCTGTGGATGAAATGTCGTGCTAAGCTTCACTTGAGTACCTAGACCTTCTTGAAGCGACTTCTAGAACATGGCTGTAAACTGTGCCCCTCTATCTGTTATAATGGATAGTGGAATACCATGAAGTCGCACAATTTCTTTGAGATACAACCTCGCATAATCTTCTGCTGAGTAGGTAATTCTAACCGGAAGAAAATGGGCTGATTTCGTGAGTTTGTCCACAATCACCCATATAGAATCATACTTTCCTCGGGAACAAGGTAATCCCATAACGAAATCCATGTTGATCACTTCCCATTTCAAAGTAGGGATTTGCATTGCTTGCAATAATCCTCCTGGCTTTTGATGCTCGATTTTCACTTGCTGGCAATTTGGACACTGAGCTACAAATTCTGCTATGTCTCTCTTCATGGGATCCCACCAATATATTATCTTAAGATCGTGATACATCTTGGTTGCACCTGGGTGAATAGAATACAAAGAATAATGGGCTTCTTCTAGAATTCGTCGGCGCAATTCTACCACATTCGGCACACATAGCCTGCCTCGGTATCTAAGAATTCCATCAGTGGAAACATCAAATGGGAACTTCTCTTTTTCATAAGATGTGTCTCTGTAATGGCACAATTGAGGATCTTCATACTGACGCTCGTTCACTTCCATATTCAGAGATGAAATTGTGGGATCATAAATGTCAATCCCTATATTACCCGAATCAATTACACCCACTCCGAAGTTAGCTAATTGATGGAGCTCATGGACCATCTCTTTCTTTTCCGGAGGAACTTCACATAAACTGCCCATTGATCAGCGGCTAAGCGCATTGGCTACTACGTTTGCCTTTCCGGGATGGTACAAAATGTTCACATCATAATCTTTCAATAATTCTAACCACCGCCTCTGCTGCAGATTTAACTCCTTCTGTTCGAAAATGTACTGAAGACTTTTGTGATCTGTATAGATATCAATATGCACACCATACAGGTAATGTCTCCACATTTTCAATGCATGAATAACTGCAGCCAATTCGAGATCGTGAGTTGGATAGTTCTTTTCATGTTTCCGCAGTTGTCTCGAAGCATAAGCAATGACTTTACCGTGCTGAATTAATACACATCCTAACCCAACGCCAGAAGCATCACAATACACGACATAACCATTTGGCCCTTCTGGGAGTGTCAAGACTGGAGCTGAGGTTAATCTATCCTTCAACTCTTGGAAGCTGCGCTCACAAGCATCATTCCATTGAAATTTAGTCGACTTCTGGGTTAGCTTCATCAATGGGGCTGAAATAGATGAGAAGCCCTCTACGAATCTTCTATATAACCTGCCAAACCTAGAAAACTACGGACTTCTGTAGGCGTTGTAGCCCTTGGCCAAGACTTCACAGCTTCAATTTTTTGAATGTCGACTCGAATGCCATCATCTGAAATAACATGGCCAAGAAATGTAACAGAATTTAGCCAAAACTCGCACTTTCAAAATTTTCCATATAATTCCCCGGCTCGAAGAATGCCAAAAACAATTCACAAATGATCTGCTGTTACACCTCGAAAAATCTTCCGTGAATGCATAGGTGAATGGAATAGTGATGAGTACGAGTATACGATATGTTCATGAGTAAGTGATGACGCTCGACGAACTCTAGATAAGATTTCAAAGATGTTAGAGATGGGGGAAGAGGATTGCCAAAAGAAGGCAAAGTATTTGATAAGTATCGGAAAGGAAATACAAGTAACGGGTTAGAGAGGCTTTAAACATGTCTTGGGGGAGAGTGATGACATCCCCTAAATTGGTATTGAAGTGTTGAGCAAGTGTTAAGAAGGTTCCATGAGGATTGGAGATCAAACGAGTCGACGAAACGGACTTCAGAATCACTGGGGATTATACGGCCAAACATACTGGCCGTATAATTTATACGGTCCGTATGTTTGGGACCGTATAACCAGCACAGCAAAGTAAAAGTTTCTGGACCAAATGTACGACCAAACATACGGCCCGTACAATTTATACGGACCGTATGTTGGTCCGTATATTTGGTCGGGACAGATTTTGGCTAAATAAATGAAGGGGCCAAGTTATATTTCATTTCATTTCCCTTCACACCCCTTCTCTCTAAAACATCTCTCTACATATGTTCCACAAGTTTTCAAAGATATTTAGTGATCAACACCATAAAACAAGTGAATCAAGTGTAAGCAAACCCAATAAGGACCATTCAAGTCAAGAAATCTCTTGGAGATAAACTAGGGTTTTTGCTCAAGTGAAGTATTATCAACCAAGGCTTGTTCCTACATCATCTAAGGTAAGATTCATGACTTTTATATGTTGTTTAAGGTATTTGAGAGTTAAAATGCTTGGACATTGGGTGAGTATAGGAAAATGGGTCATGAATGATGAATAGTGACGTTTTGAGAAATAGTTTGAATTGAATCATGATTGTTGTTATGTTGTGATATGAATGTGTTATAAATGATGTTAAGATCATGAAAATGGGAATTTTACATGAATGAACGAAGTCGGGTAACATGACCATAAATATGGGCGAATTAGGAGCGAATTGAGAAATCTAGATAATGTGGGTAATGTGAATGATTAATGGCCATTGTTATGGTATTGTGAATGTATTGTTGACGTTTGGGAGTTGAATTACGATATGGAGGAATGTTGTATAAATAAAGGAGATGTTGTCCGATTTTCTCTAGCTTGAGCCATGTGTGCTAGTTATCGATTCTAATGATAGTATGACCTTAATGAAGGTAGAGACGTGAGCATCGAAGGAGTACGAGCAAGTGTAGAATAGTTCAACGAAAAGGTATGTAAGGCTAACCCTTGTTTCATAAGGCATGGTTCTTTGGCCTAACGTCTAAATCTTCTATAAGTCTATGATTTCTTCGAATGATTGACCGTCCTAGCTAATAAGCTCACGATGCTTGATGTGCTACGATAGTACTAAGTTCCTCGTATGACGAGTAGGCCTATAAGATAGATGTAATGCTAATAACGAAGATAGTGATATTGATAGTAATAATGATGAGAATAATATGATGATTAAGATGCCTATGGGCAATTGTATGTATGTGTGCCTATGAAGGGATATGATAAGACCCCGAGCTTATGATGCCGGGTAGAATGTATGAATATGAATATGAATATGTATAGAGTATGAATATGACTACGTAACGCTCGCGCACTTCTGCAGAAGGTACGGATAACCCTGAAGCCTTGGTAGGGCCAGGTATGTATGACCTTGAGCCTTGGTTGGCCAAGTATGTATTAAACACCGATCCTTTATGGTCGGGTACGCTATACAAAAGCTATATAAAAGCTATATAGACATATATACATATATATATGACATCAATATGAGTACGAATATGCTAAGGATATGTAAATGTTGTGCAAAGGATATGTACAAGCAATATATATGAAATGTAGACGATATGAATAGGAGTGTGAAGATTTGGTATATGGATACATGATGGAAATGGAATGTCCCTATGGAAAGCAAGTAAGTGCTATGACAATGATATTATTATCTCCCATCTTATGTTGTCGTTTATGCTGTCTATTACGCTTTCTTATTGATGTTGATCATGCTTTACAGACTCTGTACATTCTTCATACTTACGTCCTTTTGTTTGTGGACGCTGCGTCATGCCCGCAGGTGACCAGGGAGATAGACTCTATCCATAGCTTCATTATTCAGGGACTACATTGCGGAGCTCCATCTCATCCGGAGCCACAGCTTTTGGTATAGATTCGTTTGTGTACATATTTATGGGCATAGCGGGGTCCTGTCCCGCTCATGTGATATGTTATATCCTTCTTAGAGGCTCGTAGACATGTGTATGTGGTTAGATGTGTTTGGCCTTGTCGGCCTATATTTGTATATATATTTTGTCGGCCTCGTCGGCCCATGTACATTGATGCGGCATAGATGCCTATGATGATATAAGAAATGTTGCCGTCCAAAGCGACTAGTATGATGGATAATTAGAATGCATGATTTGATTTATGGCTCGCCTAGATGTCATGTGAAAGTATGTCAAGGGGGTGCCCGGGTGGGATAGCACCGAGTGCTCGTCGCGGCCCCCTAGTCGGGTCGTGACAAAAGTGGTATCAGAGCAGTTCAGTCCTAGGGTGTGTCTACGAGCCGTGTCTAGTAGAGTCTTGGTTTTGAGTGTGTTGCGCGCCACACTTATAAAAAAGAAGCTGCGGACATTTTTAGGAATGAATGACCTTCCTTCTTCATAAGAATCGTGCGATGGAGCTATGGTGTAAGAAATTCTTGTTCCTAAATCATGTGTTGTGTATTTCAGAGATGCCTAAAAAGAGAAAGGCTACAGCACCCCAAAAGGGCAAGATGGTGGCAGAAAAGCGGGCTGAAAGAGCACTTCCACCGGTAGTAGAGGAAAATGAGTCCCCGAGTGCGGCTCAATCCAAGTCCTCCCAGACAGTTCCTATTACTGAGGAGCGTGAGGGAGCCTCAGCCCCATCTCCTCCACCGGATGCCTCAGGCCAAGATGTAAAAGAGGCTATACATTTTCTTACTCAGTTAGTTCTGCTCAGACTCAACGGCAAAGTACAGGGCAGGGTGACAGGGCTGTTAGTGCAAGGGCCCGAGACTTCATTACTTTTAACCCTCCAAAATTCTTTGGATCAAAGCCGGAGGAGGACCCTCAGGACTTCATTGATGGCATGTTAAGGACGCTTCGATTGATACATGCTTCAGACACCGAGTCGATGGAGTTAGCGTCGTATAGATTGAGAGATGTCTCGATCCAGTGGTATACGGTTTGGATGGCTTCACGGGGAGCCAATGCACCTCCCCCGGTATGGCAAGAGTTTGTTGATGCTTTTCTCCGACACTAGAGCATGAGTGCTCTAGAGTATAGTCTCCGCTTTAATTCCTTGGCTAGGTATGCGTCAGCCATGGTAGCGGATATGGGTGTCTGGGTACACCGATTTGTGAAGGGCCTAGGGCCACATTTGATGGATAGATGCTTGACTGCGCCCCTTCAGGACGGTATGGATATTGCACGCATTCAGGCTCATGCTCAGACCTTAGAAGAAAGTTTGCAACAACGAAGAAGTGAACGCGAGCAGGATAGGGGTCATAGCAAGAGGGCCAGATCTTCAGGTCCGGTGAGTGAGTTCAGAGGTGGGCACAGGCAACAGTTTCCCAGGCATTCAGGCTATTCCATGACTAGTGCGCCTCCGCGGTTTACAGGCCAGAGATTTGATAGGTCTACTCGTTCCGGGCCGAGTCAGAGTTATTCGGGGTCTCAGCTTAGAGATGATTCGGGTTAGGCAAGGCCATCCGTGCCATGATGTTCCCAGTGTGGGAAGTTGCATTAGGGTCAATGCCGATCAGGTTCAGATGGTTGCTATTCATGTGGTCGGCCAGGCCATATCATGCGTGATTGCCCCTCGGTTCATGGTAGAGGTAGGACCCAGCCTTCAGGGTCAGTAGCCGGATCTTCATCTTCTATGCGCCTAACGGGGCCAGGTTCACATACGCCAGTCAGCCATGGTAGAGGCGGAGGGAGAGCTCCCACTTCTAGCGGTCCTCAGCACCGTATTTATGCTTTGGCTGGACGCCAAGATATTGAGTCTTCTTCTGACGTAGTCACAGGTATATTATCGGTATTCTCTCATGATGTATATGCATTGATTGATCCGGGCTCCACATTGTCATATGTTACTCCCTATATAGCGGGTCGATTTAAAATCGAGCTGGAGTCGATCAAACCTTTTGAGGTGTCTACACCCGTGGGTGAATCGGTAATAGCTAGCTGAGTATATAGAGATCGTGTAGTTGTGATATGTGACCTCCTTACTATAGTTGACTTGCATGAACTAAAGATGGTAGATTTTGATGTCATTATGGGTATGGATTGGTTGGCTTCTTGTTATGCCAATGTTGATTATAGAATGAAAATGGTTCGTTTCCAATTCCCGGGAGAACTAGTTTTCGAATAGAAAGGGAATACGGCTTCACTAAAAGGTAGGTTTATTTCCTATCTAAAGGCAAGGAAGATGATCACAAAAGGATGTATTTATCACCTAGTGCGAGTTCAAGATATAGAAGCCGAATCGCCGACTCTTCAGTCAGTTCCTATAGTAAATGAATTTCCGGATGTGTTCTCGGAAGAGCTTCCAGGCCTTCCTCCCGAGCGGGAGATTGACTTCGCTATTGATGTGTTGCCAGACACCAAGCCTATATCTATTCATCCTTATAGAATGGCACCCGCAGAATTGAAGGAGTTGAAGGAGCAATTGAAAGATTTGTTTGATAAAGGCTTTATTAGGCCTAGTTCGTCCCCGTTGGGAGCACCCGTATTGTTTGTCCGAAAGAAAGATGGCTCTTTGAGAATGTGCATTGACTATCGGCAATTGAATAAGGTGACAATTAAGAATAAATATCCTCTTCCGAGGATTGATGATTTATTTGATCAATTGCAAGGTGCCAAATGGTTTTCAAAGATTGATTTGTGGTCCGGGTATCATCAAGTGAGAGTTAGGGAGAAAGATATCCCTAAGAGAGCCTTTAGAACAAGATATGGTCATTTTGAGTTCCGGGTAATGCCATTTGGGCTAACTAATGCACCGACGGTGTTTATGAATTTGATGAACAATCTGTTCAGGCCCTTTCTGGATTTGTTCGTGATTGTATTTATCGACGATATCTTGGTGTATTCTAGATCCGAGGCAGAGCATGCAGATCATTTGCGTATTGTCCTTGGAGTTCTTCGAACTCGAGAATTGTTTGCAAAGTTTTTCAAATGTGAGTTTTGGTTGAATTCAGTGACATTTCTGGGGCATATGGATATTTATATCGATTATAAGAGCGTTCAGTATATCTTCAGGCAGAAAGAGTTGAATTTGCGGCAACGACGATGGTTGGAATTGCTAAAAGATTATGATGTTGATATCTTGTATCACCCCGGAAAGGCGAACATTGTAGCTGATGCTCTTAGCCGCAGATCTATGGGAAGTTTATGTGATGTACGACCAGAGAAGAGAGAAATGGCTTGTGAGGTCCAGCAGTTAGCTAGCCTAGGAGTTCGAGTGGTGGACTCAGGTAGCAGGGGAACTACAATTCAGAATTCAGCAGTCTCGTCGCTAGTAGCAGAAGTGAAAGAGTGACAATATGAAGATTCCATGCTAATGCAGTACAGAGATACGCTCCCTCAGAAAGAGGTGTCATCATTTGATATTTCAGGAGACGGAGTTCTTCGATGTCGAGGCAGATTATGTGTTCCCGATGTGGCAGGTCTACGCCACTAGATTTTGAGAGAAGCTCATTGTTCCCGCTATTCTGTTCACCCCGGAGCGACGAAAATGTATCATGATCTCAAGTCTATATATTGGTGGAATGGGATGAAGAAAGATATAACAGAATTTGTGGCTCAATGTCCCAACTGTCAACAAGTGAAGATCGAGCACCAAAAGCCGGGTGGATTGTTGCAAGCTATAGAAATCCCAACTTGGAAGTGGGAAGTGATTAATATGGATTTCATCATAGGCTTACCCCGTTCTCGACGTAAGTATGATTCTATATGGGTGATTGTCGATAGACTCACAAAGTCAACTCATTTCTTGCCCGTCAGAACGACATATGTGGCAGAAGATTATGCAAGGCTTTATGTTAAAGAGATAGTGAGACTTCATGGTGTTCCAGTATCGATTATCTCCGATAGAGGGACTCAGTTTACAGCTAAATTTTGGGAGTCTTTCCAAGAGGGTTTAGGGACCCAAGTGAGCCTTAGCACGGCATTTCATCCACAGACCGACGGACAAGCTGAACGTACCATTCAGACTCTTGAAGACATGTTACGGGCATGTATGATAGATTTTAGAGGTAATTGGGATGATCATTTGCCACTCATTGAATTTGCTTACAATAATAGTTATCATTCTAGCATTCAAATGGCACCGTATGAAGCTTTATATGGGCGAAAGTGTAGATCCCCAATTAGGTGGTTTGAAACTGGAGAAGCTAAATTGATAGGGCCAGACTTGGTCCAACAAGCCACAGAGAAAGTTAAGTTCATACAAGATCGGTTGTTGGCAGCTCAAAGTCGTCAAAAGTCCTATGCAGATAATCGTCGAAGGGACTTAGAGTTCCAAGTGAAGGATTGGATATTTCTGAAAGTGTCGCCAATGAAAGGCGTGATGAGATTTGGCAAAAAGGGGAAGCTTAGTCCCCCATACATTGGGCCATATGAGATTGTGCGAAAAATAGGCAAAGTGGCCTATGAGCTGGATTTACCTCAGGAGTTAGAGTCCGTTCATCCGGTATTTCATGTCTCGATGCTTCGAAAATGTGTTGGACATCCTACGAGGATCGTCCCAATAAATGATGTACAAGTGACAGAGAAATTGACTTATGAAGAAATACCCATTGCCATACTAGATAGGCAAGTACGGAGGCTTAGAAACAAAGAAGTGGCCTCAGTTAAGGTTTTATGGAGAAGCAGTAAAGGAGAAGAAATGACATGGGAAGCAGAAGAGAGTATGCGATCCAAATACCTACATTTATTTCAACCCTTGGAAGAGATCCAAGATGAGACGTCAAGATCACAAGGTATGTATGTTTTTCCTGTTATGCTTTTGGGTCGTGTGTGGACAAATTCTATTGCTCTTATGTTGTGGCCCTATGAGGCATTGTTATTGTGGGTTGTTGTGACAGGATGGTAGTGCCCTGTTATAGGGGAAACTCTGGCAAAATTTTTATAGAATCCCCGAAGACTTTAACATTCGAGGACGAATGTTCTTTAGGGGGGGGGGGGGGGGGAGAATGTTACACCACGAAAAATCTTCCGTGAACGCATAGGTGAATGTACTAGTGATGAGTACGAGTATACGATATGTTCATGAGTAAGCGATGACGCTCGACGAACTCTAGATAAGATTTCAAAGATGTTAGAGATGGGGGAAGAGGATTGCCAAAAGAAGGCAAAGTATTTGATAAGTATCGGAAAGGAAATACAAGTAACGGGTTAGCGAGACTTTAAGCATGTCTTGGTGGAGAGCGATGACGTCCCCTAGATTGGTATTGAAGTGTTGAGCAAGTGTTAAGAAGGTTCCATGAGGATTGGAGATCAAACGAGTCGACGAAACGGACTTCGGAATCACTGGGGATTATACGGCCAAACATACTGGTCGTATAATTTATACGGTCCGTATGTTTGGGACCGTATAACAATCCCAGCAAGGCAAAAGTTTCTGGACCAAATGTACGACCAAACATACGGCCCGTACAATTTATACGGACCGTATGTTGGTCCGTATATTTGGTCGGGATAGATTTTGGCTAAATAAATGAAGGGGCCAAGTTATATTTCATTTCATTTCCCTTCACACCACTTCTCTCTAAAACATATCTCTACATATTTTCCACAAGTTTTCAAGGATATTTAGTGATCAACAACATAAAACAAGTGAATCAAGTGTAAGCAAACCCATTAAGGACCATTCAAGTCAAGAAATCTCTTGGAGATAAACTAGGGTTTTTGCTCAAGTGAAGTATTATCAACCAAGGCTTGTTCCTACATCATCTAAGGTAAGATTCATGACTTTTATATGTTGTTTAAGGTATTTGAGAGTTAAAATGCTTGGACATTGGGTGAGTATAGGAAAATGGGTCATGAATGATGAATAGTGACGTTTTGAGAAATAGTTTGAATTGAATCATGATTGTTGTTATGTTGTGATATGAATGTGTTATAAATGATGTTAAGATCATGAAAATGGGTATTTTACATGAATGAACGAAGTCGGGTAACATGACCATGAATATGGGCGAATTAGGAGCGAATTGAGAAATCTAGATAATGTGGGTAATGTGAATGATTAATGGCCATTGTTATGGTATTGTGAATGTATTGTTGACGTTTGGGAGTTGAATTATGATATGGAGGAATGTTGTATAAATAAAGGAGATGCTGTCCGATTTTCTCTAGCTTTAGCCATGTGTGCTAGTTATCGATTCTAATGATAGTATGACCTTAATGAAGGTAGAGACGTGAGCATCGAAGGAGTACGAGCAAGTGTAGAATAGTTCAACGAAAAGGTATGTAAGGCTAACCCTTGTTTCATAAGGCATGGTTCTTTGGCCTAACGTCTAAATCTTCTATAAGTCTATGATTTCTTCGAATGATTGACCTTCCGAGCTAATAAGCTCACGATGCTTGATGTGCTATGATAGTACTAAGTTCTTCGTATGACGAGTAGGCCTATAAGATAGATGTAATGATAACAACGAAGATAGTGATATTGATAGTAATAATGATGAGAATAATATGATGATTAAGATGCCTATGGGCTATTGTATGTATGTGTGCCTATAAAGGGCTATGATAAGACCCCGAGCTTATTATGCCGGGTAGAATGCATGAATATGAATATGAATATGTATAGAGTATGTATATGACTACGTAACACTCGCGCACTTCTGCAGAAGGTACGGATAACCCTGAAGCCTTGGTAGGGCCAGGTATGTATGACCTTGAGCCTTGGTTGGCCAAGTATGTATTAAACACCGATCCTTTATGGTAGGGTACGCTATACAAAAGCTATATAAAAGCTATATAGACATATATATATATATATATATGACATCAATATGAGTATGAATATGCTAAGGATATGTAAATGTTGTGCAAAGGCTATGTACAAGCAATGTATATGAAATGTAGATGATATGAATAGGAGTGTGAATATGAATGAACATGATTTGGTATACGGATACATGATGGAAATGGAATGTCCCTATGGAAAGCAAGTAAGTGCTATGACAATGATATTATTATCTCCCATCTTATGTTATCGTTTATGCTGTCTATTACGCTTTCTTATTGATGTTGATCATGCTTTACATACTCAGTACATTCTTCGTACTGACGTCCTTTTATTTGTGGACGCTGCGTCATGCCCGCAGGTGGCCAGGGAGATAGACTCGATCCATAGCTTCATTATTCAGGGACTACATTGCGAAGCTCCATCTCATCCGGAGCCGCAACTTTTGGTATAGATTATTTTGTGTACATATTTATGGGCATAGCGGGGTCCTGTCCCGCTCATGTGATATGTTATATCCTTCTTAGAGGCTCGTAGACATGTGTATGTGGTTAGATGTGTTTGGCCTTGTCGGCCTATATTTGTATATCATTTTGTCAGCCTCGTTGGCCCATGTACATTGATGCGGCATAGATGCCTATGATGATAAAATAATTGTTGCCTTCCAAAGGGACTAGTATGATGGATGATTAGAATGCATGATTTGATTTATGGCTCGCCTAGATGTCATGTGAAAGTATGTCAAGGGGGTGCCCAGGTGGGATAGCACCGGGTGCTCATCGCGGCCCCCTAGTCGGGTCGTGACATCTGCATGTTCTGATTCTGTGCGAGAGTACACCAGAATATCATCAAAAAATACTATCACGAACAAATCCAAGAGTGGCCTGAATACATTATTCATCAAATTCATGAACACTGCCTGTTACACCTTGGAAAATTCCCCGTTAGCGTACAGTGAATGGGATAGCTAAGAGTATGACGTATTCGGTGATTTGATAAGTAAGAGATAGCATTTGATGATCTTAATCGAGATTCGAAGACATTAGCCGTAAAGAAAGAAGTTCGACGAAGAAAGCAAAGGATATGTTATGTGTCGGGTAGAAATTTTGGACGACGAGTTAATGAGGCCATAATGATGTCTTAGAGACAAGTAAAAACGTCCCTTAGATTGGTATTGAAGTGTTAAACAAGTGTTAAGAAGGTTCCATAAGGATCGGAGATCAAACGAGTCGACGAGAACAAGTCTCGGAAAGCTGGACATTATACGGCCAGACATACTGGCCGTATAAAATCCACGGACCGTATGTCCAACCGTGGATTCAGCCCAGCATAGCATAGCTCACTGGACCAAACATACGATCCAACATACGGTCAGTGAAAAATATACGGACCGTATGTTGGTCCGTATAAGTTGATCCGGCCAGCTTTTAATTCAATATAAGGGACCCTTTTTCATTTCATTTTCATTTCATTCCCACTCTTCACAAGTCAAGAGACCTCTAGAACATTCTATAATATTCATCCACAAGAAAATCAAAGGAACACCAAGATCAATAATACCAAATCCATGAAAACAAGTGTATGAAACCTAGCTAAAGTTCATCTACCTCAAGAAATCCCAAGAGAGGTGAAATATGGTTTTGGTGCTAGAAGAGTATTCCCATTCAAGGATTGTTCAAACATCATCTAAGGTAAGTTTCATGACCATATCATGTTGTTTAAGGTATTGGAAGACTAAGACACTTGAATTGTAGAAAGACATAGAAAATGGGTCATAAATGAGTGAATAGTGTCATGGTTGAATGGTAGTTTGATGGAATCATCCATGTTTGTGTGTTGTGATTATGAATACGTTATAAATGACGTTTAAACCATGAAATAAGTATAATATGAGAGAAAATGCGATAATGAGCCATAACCATAATTGTGGAGAAATTGAGGAAGAATGGTGAATTGTAGTAAAAGTAGATAAATGATGATTGTTGGTTGTGATATTGCGAATGTTGATATGAACGTTAGGAGTTGATATAGAATATGGGAAAGGTAGTATAAACAAAGGAAATGCTGCCCAATTTTCTCTAGCATTAGTAAGTCCGTTCTTATAATTAATAGCTAATGTCGATAGCTTAGTTAAACGTAAAAGGTATGTGGGGCTAGTCCTTTCTTTCTATTGCATGAATCCGATGGTAGATTCTCCTTCCTCTCCATGAATTCTTTATACATCCCGGAAAGTCAAGAGTCTATGATTATGATTAACTATATGAAAGAAGAGATAGGTTATGACGTTCCTATAACGCTAATGATGTCGCATGTTGTAAACACTCACCTCATACACTATTCCCTCCGAGGTGAGGCAGAATACCATTAATTTAAGCATGCCATGTGTTGTATACACTCACCTTATGTATTTTCCCTTCAAGGTGAGGCAGAGTACCATAAATTCGATAATGTTGTGCACTGTACATACTCACCTTATATACTACTTCCTTCAAGGTGAGGCAGAATGCTTGCGAATGGTCCATAATGAAATCGGGGGATCACGACCTTACGTCACCCTGATAAAGTATAGTTATCCTTGAGTCTTCATGTATGTATTTTGATGAGCATATGATGATGATATTACACCGTACCTATATGGCCGGGCAGCTATACACACCACTATAGTGGGCAGCTTATACCCCAGACGCGGGAGGCTTGGACGCAGGCTAATGATTATCACACCGTACCTACATGGACGGGCAACCTATACTTATACATTTATGCATATATGATATGATGATGAATATGAGTACGACAGTATGATTTATTTCCTTTATACTTGACAGTCAAATACAGATGTTCCGTATTGATATTTACTTTACATCATTGTCATTTTTCATTGTTTATGTTTCTCATACTCAGTACAATGTTCGTACTGATGTCCGTTTTCTTTGGACGCTGTGTTTATGCCCATAGGTAGAGAGGGAGGTGAGCTTGATCCAGATTCGTAGTAGCTGTCAGCTGATTCGAAAGCACTCCTTTGTCCCAGAGGTGCTTGATTATGCTTTTGTGTACTCTCATGTATATGTATTTTTGGGCATGACGGGGTCTTGTCCCGTCCTTATGGCTAGCACTCCAGTAGAGGCTCATAGATACGCAGTGTGGGTTAGATGGTCTCACGAGATGCTATTATGTATATATATATTATTTTATTTTGATGGCCGAGAGGCATATGTATAAAAAAGTATTTATGTTTCCATATGAAGTATGATTTTTTTACGATTTGAGTATAAATGTGATAAAACAGCGTTAAATAAGCATGATAAGTAGTAGATGAGCAGTGCTCGGTGGTTAACCTCGGGTACCCGTCGCGGCCCCTAGTTGGGTCGTGACAAAAGTGGTATCAGAGCAGTTCAGTCCTAGGAAGTGTCTACGAGCTGTGTCTAGTAGAGTCTTGTTTATGGTGTGTTGCGCGCCACATCAATAAACAAAAGACTACAGGGCATTTAGGAAAAATGACCATCTTTCTTCTTATGAGATCGTGCGATAGAGCCGTGCATAAGATTTTATCCTCCCTAATAGTGTGTTGTGATTTTAGAATGCCGCCAAAGGGAAAAGCTACAGCCGCCCAGAAGGGCAAGACTACGACAAAGAGGCGGGTGGAAAGAGAGCCTCCGATGAATGTAGAAGAGGGCGAGTCACAAAATGAGGCTCCATCTAATACTTCTTCCACCCCGCCTAATATATAAGAACAAGGGGGAACTTCAGCTCCAATTCCTCCACCGGTCGCTTCGGGTCAACAGGTGACCGAGGCCATACATCTATTGACACAATTGGTTGCCGCATAGGCAAAGCGGCAAAATGTGGGTTCAGGTGATCGGGCAGCAACTACCAGAGCCCGTGATTTTATGAGTCTAAATCCTCCTGAGTTTTTCGGGTCAAAGCCGGATGAAGACCCGCAAGGCTTCATTGATGAGATGTTGAGAACGTTGAGGATTGTCCATGCCTCTGAAACTGAATCCGTGGAGTTGGCATCTTATAGACTCCGGGATGTGGCAGTCTTATGGTATAATAACTGGGTATTATCAAGAGGAGAGAATGCGCCTCCTCCGATTTGGGAAGAATTCGTAGATGCTTTCATTCGTCATTACTTGCCACCCGAGGTCCGCCGAGCTAGAGCGGATAGATTTCTAAATTTAAGACAAGGAAACATGAGTGCCCGGGAGTATAGCCTGTAATTTAATTCATTGGCTAGATATGCCCCGACTATGGTGGCCGACATGGGAGATCGGGTACATATATTTGTGAGTGGTTTAGGACCACATTTATTTAAAGACTGTTTGACGGCTTCGTTGCAAGACGGGATGGATATTTCCCGAATACAAGCCCATGCTCAGAATCTAGAGGGACGACATCAACCACAAAGAAGTGATCGTGGTATTGATAGAAGGCAAAGTAAGAGGGCCAGATCTATGGGAGCAGGCAGTGATTATAGAGGGGGATCAAGGCAGACATATTCTAGGTATTCAGGCCAGTCGGTGACTAGTGCACCTCCTCGATTCGCAGGTAGGAGATTTGATCGATCCTTCCGCTCAGGACAGGGTCAGAGTTCGAGGGCCCCAGATTCTCAGTTTGGGGGAGATTATAGTCAGAGGAGACCCCCCGGTACCGCAGTGCAGCCAGTGCGGTAGATTACATTCCGGATGATGTTGTTAGGGGTCGGATGCTTGTTATGCCTGTGGCCAGATTGCGCACATGATGAGAGATTGCCCGTTGATGAGAGGTAGAGTTGGGACTCAGCCCACAGGTTCAGCGGCTGGTTCATCGTCAGTGTGCCCGGTAGGGCAGCCTCCTCAGATGTCAGCAAGTCGAGGTAGAGGTAGAGGGGAAGCATCTACTACAGGTGCCACTCAGCCCCGTGTATATGCTTTAGCCGGACGGTAGGATCTTGAGTCTCCCCGGATGTGGTTACAGGTACATTGTCTATATTCTCCCGTGATGTATATGCATTGATATATCTGGGCTCTACTTTCTCTTATATTACTCCGTATGTTGCTGGTTGTATTGGGGTGAAACCTGAGCCAATCAAACCTTTTGAGGTATCCACTCCGGTTGGTGATCCCGTGATAGCTAGACAAGTGTATAAAAATTGTGTAATTGTGATATGTGATCGCCAGACAAAAGTTGATTTGATTGAGTTGGAAATGTTAGAATTCGATGTAATTATGGGTATGTATTGGTTGGCATCATGTTATGCTAATGTTGATTGCCGATTGAAAGTAGTTCAATTCCAATTCCCGGGAGAGCCCGTGCATGAATGGAAGGGTAATGCAGCATCTCCAAAAGGTAGGTTTATTTCCTACCTTAAGGCAAGAAAGATGATAGCTAAAGGCTATATTTATCACTTGGTCTGTGTTCATGACACCGAAGCAAAGTCGCCACTTTCCAATCAGTTCCGGTAGTGAATGAATTTCCAGATGTATTCCCGGATGAACTTCCAGGTCTTCCTCCAGAAAGAGAAATTAATTTCGCTATTGATGTGTTGCCGGATACCAAGCCTATTTCTATTCCTCCGTATCGAATGGCTCCGACAGAATTAAAAGAGCTAAAGGCACAGTTGAAAGACTTGCTCGAGAAAGGATTTATTAGATCCAGTTCATCACTGTGGGGAGCGCCGGTCTTGCTTGTGAGAAAGAAAGACGGTTCTCTACGAATGTGCATCGATTATAGGCAATAGAACAAGGTGACGATAAAGAACAAATATCCTCTCCCGAGGATTGATGATTTATTTGATCAGCTACAGGGCGCCAAGTGGTTTTCTAAAATAGACTTGAGGTCGGGTTATCACTAAGTGAGGGTTAGAGAAGAAGATATTCCCAAAACAGCCTTCAGAACGAGATATGGCCACTATGAGTTCCGGGTGATGTCGTTTGGGTTGACTAATGCTCTGGCCGTGTTTATGAATTTGATGAATAATTCATTCATGCCACTCTTGGACTTATTCGTGATAGTATTTATTGATGATATTCTGGTGTACTCTCGCACAGAATCAGAGCATGCAGATCATTTGCGAATTGTTCTTGGAATTCTTCGAGTCCGAGAATTATATGCAAAATTCTCAAAGTGTGAGTTTTGACTGAATTCTGTAACGTTTTTGGGCCATGTTATTTCAGATGATGGCATTCGAGTCGACACTCAGAAAATTGAAGCTGTGAAGACTTGGCCAAGGCCTACAACGCCTACAGAAGTCTGTAGTTTTCTGGGTTTGGCAGGTTATTATAGAAGATTCGTAGAGGGCTTCTCATCTATTTCAGCCCCATTGACGAAGCTAACCCAGAAGTCGGCTAAATTTCAATGGAACGATGCTTGTGAGCGCATCTTCCAAGAGTTGAAAGACAGATTAACCTCAGCTCCAGTCTTAACACTTCCAGAAGGGTCAGATGGTTATGTCGTGTATTGTGATGCTTCTGACGTTGGGTTAGGATGTGTATTAATGCAGCACGGTAGAGTTATTGCATGTGCTTTGAGGCAACTGCGGAAACACGAAAAGAACTATCCAACTCATGATCTTGAATTAGCTGCGGTTATTCATGCATTGAAAATGTGGAGACATTATTTGGATGGAGTGCATGTTGATATCTATACAGATCACAAGAGCCTTCAATACATTTTCAAACAGAAGGAGTTAAATCTGCGGCAGAGGTGGTGGTTAGAATTGTTGAAAGATTATGATGTGAATATTTTATACCACCCCGGAAAAGCAAATGTAGTAGCCGATGCACTTAGCCGTCGATCCATGGGTATTTTATGTGAAGTCCCTCCGGAAAAGAAAGAGATGGTTCATGAGCTCCACCAATTAGCTAATCTTAGAGTGCGTGTAATTGATTCGGGTAGTGCAGGGATTAATATTAATGATCCTACAGTTTCATCTTTGAATACGGAAGTGAAAGGGCGGCAACATGAAGATTCTCAATCGTGCCATTACAGAGACACATCTTATGAAAAAAGAGAAGTCCCCATTTGATGTTTCCACGGATGGAATTCTTAGATACCGAGGCAAGCTATGTGTGCCGAAAGTGGCAGACTTGTGCCGACGAATTATAGAAGAAGCCCATTATTCTCGGTATTCTATTCACCCAGGTGCAACCAAGATGTATCGTGATCTTAAAATGATATATTGGTGGGATGGCATGAAGAGAGACATAGCGGAGTTTGTAGCTCAGTGTCCAAACTGCCAACAAGTAAAGGTCGAACATCAAAAGCCAGGAGGCTTATTGCAAGCAGTGGAGATCCCTACTTGGAAATGGGAAGTGATCAACTTGGACTTTATTGTGGGATTACCTCGCTCTCGAGGAAAATATGATTCTATATCGGGAATTGTGGATAGGTTAACAAAAGCAGCTCATTTTCTTCCAGTTAGAACCACATACTCAGCAGAAGATTATGCGAGGTTGTATATCAAGGAAATTGTGCGACTTCATGGTATTCCATTATCCATTATTACAGTTATAGGGGTACAGTTTACAGCCAAGTTCTGGAAGTCCTTTCAAGAAGGTCTAGGTACTCAGGTGAAGCTCAGCACGGCATTTCATCCGCTGACCGATGGACAAGCCGAACGTACTATTTAGACCTTGGAAGATATGCTAAGAGCGTGTGTGTTGGACTTTGGTGGAAGCTGGGACGATCATTTGCCTCTTATTGAATTTGTATACAACAATAGCTATCATTCCAGTATCCAAATGGCTCCATATGAAGCTTTATATGGAAGGAAATGCAGGTCTCCAATTGGATGGTTTGAAACAGGCGAAGCACAATTGATAGGTCCTGAACTGATTCAACAAGCGGTAGAGAAAGTCAAAGTGATCCGAGATCGATTGTTGACAGCCCAAATTCGCCAAAAGTCTTATGCGGACAATCGCTGACGAGACTTGGAATTTCAAATTGATGATTGGGTATTTTTGAAAGTGTCGCCAATGAAAAGGGTGATGAGGTTTGGCAAGAAAGGGAAGCTAAGTCCTAGATACATTGGACCCTATAAAATTATTCGCAAGGTGGGTCATGTAGCCTATGAATTGGACTTGCCTTCGGAGCTTGAATCAGTCCATCCAGTCTTTCATGTTTCGATGCTCCACAAGTATATTGGAGATCCTATGAATATTTTCCCAATTGACGATGTGCAAGTGACAGAAAATCTAACCTATGAAGAAGTGCCTATTGCCATCCTAGACAGGAAAGTGCGAAGACTTCGAAATAAGGAAGTAGCCTCAGTAAAAATCTTATGGCGAAACCACAACCGAGAAGAAATGACTTGGGAAGCAGAAGAGAGTATGAAGTCCAAGTATCCACACTTATTCCAACCCCCAGGAGAGATCCAAGATGAAACGCCAACGATATAAGGTATGTACGCTTACTTTTTATGCTTTTGGTCGTGTGTGGCCATAGATACGTTGCTATTATGTTGTGGCTCTGTGAGGCAGTGATATTATGGGTTGCTGTGACAGGTTAGTAGTGCCATGTTACAGGGGAAACTCTGGAAAATATTTCGGAGAAGCCCGAGTGATTAACATTCGAGGATGAATGTTCCAAAACGGGGGAAGAATGTTACACCTTGGAAAATTCCCCGTTAGCGTATAGTGAATGGGATAGATAAGAGTACAACGTATACGGTGATTTGATAAGTTAGAGATAGCATTTGATGATCTTAATCGAGATTCGAAGACATTAGACGTAAAGAAAGAAGTTCGACGAAGAAAGCAAAGGATATGTTATGTGTCGGGTAGAAATTTTGGACGACGAGTTAATGAGGGCATAATGATGTCTTAGAGACAAGTAAAAACTTCCCTTAGATTGGTATTGAAGTGTTAAACAAGTGTTAAGAAGGTTCCATAAGGATCGGAGATCAAACGAGTCGACGAGAACATGTCTCGGAAAGCTGGACATTATATGGCCAGACATACTGGCCGTATAAAATCCACGGACCGTATGTCCAACCGTGGATTCAGCCCAGCATAGCATAGCTCACTGGACCAAACATACGGTCCAACATACCGTCAGTGAAAAATATACGGACCGTATGTTGGTCCGTTTAAGTTGATCCGGCCAGCTTTTAATTCAATATAGGGGACCCTTTTTCATTTCATTTTCATTTCATTCCCACTCTCCACAAGTCAAGAGACCTCTAGAACATTCTCTAATATTCATCCACAAGAAAATCAAAGGAACACCAAGATCAACAACACTAAATCCATGAAAACAAGTGTACGAAACCTAGCTAAAGTTCATCTACCTCAAGAAATCCCAAGAGAGGTGAAATAGGGGTTTGGTGCTAGAAGAGTATTCCCATTCAAGGCTTATTCAACCATCATCTAAGGTACGTTTGATGACCATATCATGTTTTTTAAGGTATTGGAAGGCTAAGACACTTGAATTGTAGACAGACATAGAAAATGAGTCATAAATGAGTGAATAGTGTCATGGTTGAATGGTAGTTGGATGGAATCATGAATGTTTGTGTGTTGTGATTATGAATACGTTATAAATGACGTTTAGACCATGAAATAAGTATAATATGTGAGAAAACGCGATAATGAGCCATAACAATGATTCTGGAGAACTTGAGGAAGAATGGTGAATTGTAGTAAAAGTAGATAAATGATGATTGTTGGTTGTGATATTGCGAATGTTGATATGAACGTTGGGAGTTGATATAGAATATGGGAAAGGTAGTATAAACGAAGGAAATGCTGCCCAATTTTCTCTAGCATTAGTAAGTCCGTTCTTATAATTAATAGCTAATGTCGATACAAATTCTCTTGAAGGTAGAACGTGGGCATTAAAGGAGACCAAGAGAACGATAGCTTAGTTAAACATAAAAGGTATGTGAGGCTAGTCCTTTCTTTCTATGGCATGAATCTGATGCTATGATTCTCCTTCCTCTCCATAAATTCTTTATACATCCCGGAAAGTCAAGGGTCTATGATTATGATTAACTATATGAAAGAAGAGATAGGTTATGACGTTCCTATAACGCTAATGATGTCGCATGTTGTAAACACTCACCTCATACACTATTCCTTACGAGGTGAGGAAGAATACCTTTAAGTTAAGCATGCCATGTGTTGTCTACACTCACCTTATGTATTGTCCCTTCAAGGTGAGGCAGTGTACCATAAAGTCGCTGATGTTTTGCACTGTACATACTCACCTTATATACTACTTCCTTCAAGGTGAGGCAGAATGCTTGCGAATGTTCCATAATGAAATCGGGGGATCACGACCTTACGTCACCCCGATAAAGTATAGTTGTCCTTGAGTCTTCATGTATGTATTTTGATGAGCATATGATGATGATATTACACCGTACCTATATGGCCGGGCAGCTATACACACCACTATAGTGGGTAGCTTATACCCCCGACGTGGGAGGCTTGGACGCAGGCTAATGATTATCACACCGTACCTACATGGACGGGCAACCTATACTTATACATTTATGCATATATGATATGATGATGAGTATGAGTACGACAGTATGATTTATTTCCTTTATACTTGACAGTCAAATACAGATGTTCCGTACTGATATTTACTTTACATCATTGTCATATTTCATTGTTTATGCCTCTCATACTCAGTACAATTTTCTTACTGACGTCCGTTTTCTTTGGACGCTGTGTTCATGCCCACAGGTAGACAGGGAGGTGAGCTTGATCCATATTCGTAGTAGCTGTCAGCTGATTCGAAAGCACTCCTTTGTCCCGAAGGTGCTTGATTATGCTTTTGTGTATTCTCATGTATATGTATTTTTAGGCATGACGGGGTATTGTCCCGTCCTTATGTCTAGCACTCCAGTAGAGGGTCGTAGATATGCAGTGGGGGCTAGATGGTCTCACGAGATGCTATTATGTATATATATATATATATATATAAATGTTATAAAAGAGCCTTAAAGCATGATAAGTAATAGATGAGCGGTGCTCGGTGCTTAGTCCGGGTACCCGTCGGGGCCCTTAGTTGGGTTGTCACACTGCCGGAGCGTTAGTCAACCCAAACGACATCACCCGGAATTCATAGTGGCCATATCTCGTTCTGAAAGCTATTTTGGGAATATCTTCTTCTCTAACCCTCACTTGATGATAACCCGACCTCAAGTCTATTTTAGAAAACCACTTGGCACCCTGTAGTTGATCAAACAAATCATCAATCCTTGGGAGAGGATATTTATTCTTTATCGTCACCTTGTTTAGCTGCCTATAATCGATGCACATTCGTAGGGAACCATCTTTCTTTCTCACGAACAAGACTGGTGCTCCCCACGGCGATGAACTGGGTCTAATAAACCTCTTTTCAAGCAAATCTTTCAACTGCGCCTTTAGCTCTTTCAATTATGCCGGAGCCATTCGATAAGGAGGAATAGAAATAGGCTTGGTGTCCGGAAACACATCAATGGCGAAGTCAATTTCTCTTTCTGGAGGAAGACCTGGAAGTTCATCTGGAAATACATCCGGAAATTTATTCACTACCGGAACGGATTGGAAAGTTGGCGACTTTGCCTCGGTGTCATGAACCCGGACTAGATGATAAATATATCCCTTGGCTATCATCTTTCTTGCCTTAAGGTAGGAAATAAACCTACCTTTTGGAGATGCTGCATTACCCTTCCATTCAAGCACGGGCTCTCCCGGAAATTGGAATCGAACTACTTTCGATCGACAATCAACATTCGGATAGCACGAGGACAACCAATCCATACTCATAATTACATCGAAATCTAACATTTCCAGCTCAATTAAATCGGCTTTGGTCTGGCGATCACATATCACAATTACATATTTTTTATACACTTGTCTCACTATTACGGGATCACCAACCGGAGTAGATACCTCAAAAGGTTTGATTGGCTCAGGTTTCACCCCAATACAACCAGTAACATATGGAGTAATATAAGAGAAAGTAGAGCCCGGATCTATCAATGCATATACATCATGGGAGAATATGGACAATATACCTGTAACCACATCCGGGGAGGACTCAAGATCCTGTCATCCGGCTAAAGCATATACACGGGGCTGAGTGGCACCTGAAGTAGATGCTACCCCTCTGCTTCTACCTCGACCTGCTGACATCTGGGGAGTCTGCCCTACCGGGCGCACTGAAGAAGAACCAGCTGTTGAACGTGTGGGCTGAACCCCACCTCTACCATACCGCGAGGGACAATCTCGCATCAAATGCCCAGTCTGTCCACAAACATAACAAGCATCTGTGTCCTGGCGACATGACCTTGAGTGTAATTTCCGGCACCGGCTACATCGTGGAACTGGTGGTCTCCTCTGACTATAATCACCCCCAAACTGAGAACCCGAAGCTCTCGAACTCTGACCCTGTCCTGAAGGAAAGGAGCAATCAAATCCCCTATCCGCGAATCGTGGAGGCGCACTAGTCACTGACTGGCCTGAATGCCGGGAATAAGTCTGCCTCGATCCCACTCTATAGTCGCTACCTGTCCCCATAGATCTGGCCCGCTTGCTTTGCCTTCTATCAATGTCGCGATCACCCCTTTGTTGTTGTTATCGCCCCTCTAAATTCTGGGCATGGGCTTGTATTCGGGAAATATCCATCCCTTCTTGCAATGAAGCCGTCAAACAATCCTTGAACAAATGTGGCCCCAAACAACTCACAAATCTATGTACCCGATCTCCCATGTCGGCCACCATAGTCGGGCAATATCTAGCCAATGAATTAAATTTCATGCTATACTCTCGGGCACTCATGTTTCCTTGCTTCAAATTTAGAAATCTATCCGCCCTAGCTCACGGGACCTCCGGTGGAAAATAATGGCGAATGAAAACATCTACGAATTCTTGCCACACGGGTGGAGGCGCATTCTCTTGTCTCGATGCTATCCAATTATTATACCACAATACATCCACATCTCGGAGTCTATACGACGCCAACTTCACAGATTCAGTCTCGGAGGCATGAATAATTTTCAATGTCCTCAACATCTCATCTACGAAACCTTGCAGGTCTTCATCCGGCTTTGACCCGAAAAACTCCGGAGGATTCAAACTCATAAAGTCACGGGCTCGGGTACTAGTTGACCGGTCACTTGTTGACCCGAAGCAACCGGTGGAGGAATTGGAGCTGGAGCTCCTCTTTGTTCTTCCACATTAGGCGGGGTGGAGGAAGTATTAGATAGGGCCTCATTATGTGACTCGCCCTCTTCTACATTTATCGTAGGCTCTCTTTCTACCCGCCTCTTTGCCGTATTCTTGCCCTTCTGGGCGGCTGTAGCTTTTCCCTTTGGCGGCATCTGAAATCACAACACATTATGACGGAGGATAAAATCTTATACACGGCTCTATCGCACGATCTCATAAGAAGAAAGATGGTCATTTTTCCTAAATGCCCTGTAGCCTCTTGTTTATTGATGTGGCGCGCAACACACCATAAACAAGACTCTACTAGACACGGCTCGTAGACACTTCCTAGGAATGAATTATTCTGATACCACTTCTGTCACGACCCAACTAGGGGCCGCGACGTGTACCCGGGGCTGACCACCGAGCACCGCTCATTCTACTACTTATCATGCTCATTAAATGTTCTTGTATCAATTTCATACTCATATTATAAGAAAATCATTTTTCATTTGGAAAGCTTAAATACTTTTATATACATAAGCCTTCCGGCCACCAAAATAATATATATACATAGTAGCAACCTCGTGAGACCACATAAGACACACTGCGTATCTACGAGCCTCTACTGGAGTGCTAGACATAGAGACGGGACAGGACCCCATCGTGCCCAACATATACAAATTTACACAAAAGAATAATCAAGCACCTTCGGAACAAAGGAGTGCTTTCAATCAGCCAACAGCTCCTACGAGTTTGGATCAAGCTCACCTCTCTATCTACCTGTGGGCATGAACATAGCGTCCAAAGAAAGCGGACGTCAATACGAACATTGTACTGAATATGTAAGACAAGAATGAAATAAATATAATAGAGGGATCGTGAGCCATAAGAGAAAGATATAACCTGCATGAGTGTCATAGGCAAATACATTTCGTACATATATCACATTTTACATAATCGTGGTACATATGTCATCACATCACATATATCATCACATCATAATCCTCATTGTTAACCCGCGTCCAGGTAACCATCATATGCAGCCCACTAGTGGTGATCATGCCTAGCCCTCTAGGCTCGGTGTAAACATAGCAACCCACCTTAGCGGTGACATGCCCGGCCATCTAGGCACGGTGGAATCAAATGCAGCCCGCCTTAGCGGTGACATGCCCGACCATTTAGGCACGGTGGAATCGTATCGTCATATAGTCAATCATAACCTATCATTATTACACAACTCATGAACATATTATAATCTTATCATAGCTTGACATTTTCATACATAACATAGGCATATTATAAGCTGGCATTATTGATCATCTTGTAGACATATCATGACTTAGCATCATTTCACATTTATCATTAGGAGCACACATTAGACTTTGAAGGCAACTATGGCCAAGTCAGGGTGACGTAAGGTCGTGAACCCCTGATTATATTATGAACATTTATGAGTATTCTGCCTCACCTTGAAGGAAATAGTATATAAGGTGAGTGTTATCAATAATGACATCATTAACGTTATAGGAGCATCATATCATGAACTCTAGAATCTCTATATTTTAACTCATCATCATCATTATCATGCTCGTGTGTAGTTTGGTATATTTACAGACTCATAAGCTCCATCATATAGGAGGATCATGGAAAGCTTGAAGTATTCGTGCCTTTGAAGGAAGGGATTAGACTTACATACCTTTGTCGTTTAACTAATATAGCGCTTTCTTGTTCTCCTTTAATGCACACATTCTTCCATCAAGAGAATTCGTATCGACATTAGCTAACAATTATAAGAACGGACTTACTAACGCTAGAGAAAATTAGGTAGCATTTCCTTTGTTTCTACTACTTTTCCCATGTTCTATATCAACTCCCGGATGTTCATAACGACATTCACAATATCACAAACGACAATCATCATTTATCTACATTTACCACAATTCACCATTTCCCTTCAATTTCTCCATAATTATGGTTATGACTCCCTATCGCGTTTTCTCACATATAATACCTATTCCATGGTCTAAATTTCATTTATAATTTATTCACGATCAGAACATACCAACATTCATCATTCATCCCAACCACTATTCAACAATGACACTATTCACTCATTTGTGACCCATTTTCTATGTCTTTCTACAATTCAAGTGTCTTAGCCTTCCAATACCTTAAACAACATGGTATGGTCATGAAACTTACCTTAGATGATGGATGAACAAGCCTTGAATATAAATACTCTTCTAGCACCAAAACCCTACTTCACTTCTCTTGGGATTTCTTGGCTTGGATGACTTTCACTAGGTTTCATACACTTGTTTTCATAGATTGAAGTAGTTGATCATGGATTTCCTTTGATTTTATTGTGGATGAATGTTAGATAGTGTTCTAGAGGTTTCTTAACTTGTGGAGTGAAAAATGAAATGAAAATGAAATGAGAGAGGTCCCTTATATTAAATCACAATCTGTCCCGACCAACTTATACGGACAAACATACGGTCCGTACATTTTATACGGACCGTATGTGTGTCCGTATGTTTGGTCCAGAATATGATGTCCCTCTTGGCTAATTATACGGCCTAACATACGGCCAGTATAATTTATACGGTCCGTATGTTGGGCCGTATAGTGCCCAGTGCTTCCGTTTTCGTTCTCGTCGACTCGTTTGATCTCCGATCCTTATGGAACCTTCTTGACACTTGTTTAACACCTCAATACCAATATAAGGGACGTTATCACCCTTCTATAAAACATCATTATTCCATCATTAAGCCGTCGTCCATAATTCCTACCTGACGCATAACATATCCTTTACTTTCTTTGCCAAACTTCTTCCTTTTAGTCAATTGACTTCGAATCTCGATTAAGATAATCAAATGCTATCTCTTACTCATTAAATCATCGTATACGTCATGCCCTTAGCTAGCTTATTCACTGTACGCTAACGGGGATTTTTTTTCCCAGGTGTAACAGGGACATATGTGGCTAAATGGATCGGAGTCGACGCCTCGGCAACATGATATGTTCTATTTTATGTATACATGAACAAGAATATTTTTTCAAAGAAATTTAAGCATGCATGGCATCCGCCCTAAGAGGCACTCTTATGTACAGGTTACTCTTTTATCTTACGATATGCTCTATATTTCCATTCTGTTATTATCCATACTTGTATCCCTTATTATATTATCGTTCATGCCTTACATACGCGGTATATTACTCGTACTGACGTCCCTTCTTGTGGACGCTGCGTTCATGCCCGCAGGATCAGGTAGCCAGTCGGACGATTCACAGCAGTAGGACCTCCCCTCAGCGGCAGTCGGTACGCTCCATTGATCCGGAGCTTCAGTCCGTTTGGTATGCCAGCTTGTTACATACATATATGAGTACGATAGGGCCTTGTCCTGTCCTTTCTGCAGTTTGTATTCTATAGAGTTCTGTAGACAGTGATATGTAGTGGTGTTGTTATGCAGCCTCGTCGACACTTATTTTGTTGTACAGTAGATATGTAGCGGCCAAATCGGCTTGCGCTGTTACTCTCAGCATTTGTGTTTATATATATGTGTTGGCGGATAATTCCCGATACGGTGTCTCTTATGTTGATTTTTCGGGAGACAGTTCAGCTCCGTTACAGATTGTGTATGGGCCCAGGATAGTCAGTTTGAAGTAAATGCAAGCATAGGAGTATTTGGCCAGTAGTGGTCCGGTACTTGTCACGACTCATCGGTTAGGGTCGTGACATAGGAGTAGAGTCTTTGGAACTCGTTCGCTTACTTCTTTCATTCATATGATAAGGATCATGCCAAAAGAATAAAAGGGACAGCTTTAACATAACTTATCCGCTTCTCAAGATAACTATGCTTATGTCCCAAGCTTGACAATCTACACACAAGACCAAGTATACCAACTATTAGACTAGAACGTGCTTATATTCCAACCTTTAATCTAGTTTACAACTTAACGAAATTCGGGCAGCATTTCCTTTGTAAACTTAACAATCTGTTAAATTCTAATTCAACCCAAACATAAAAAACATACGAACAACAACAATATCAATACTTACATATCAAAATATAATCAAATCCATTCCAAATCATCTCCCAAAATAGCCCCTAGTCTCCACTTTACTCTCAATTAACTTACCGCCTTCTTAACTACGTTCCCTTTACTTTAAAACTCTAAAACTCTTGGTAATAAACTCAATAATAAAGATAAGAATCATGTACATACCTTGAAGGAACTAGAACTCCAAAAATTCAAACTTTAAATCCAACTCCTAAGCTCAACAATTTCAATGGAACCCTAGGAACAACTTTTTCTTCACTAGCTCGGGTTTATGGGGCTCGGATCTTGCTAAAATCTCCCCAATATAATGAAAAATATTGAGAGGAAATATTTTAGGGTTTTCTCTAGTTGGGAAAATTAAAAATAAGAGATAAAAATGTGAGGGGATATATATATAAGTGGAACAAAAAGTCCTAGTGCCTCAGGGTCGATGAACAGGGTCGACGGCTCGTCAACATGTTGACGGCCTTCGACTTGCGCCGTCATTCTACCACCCACGATTCAGGGGCCTCCGCATGATGGCAGCATGAAATAATGCCATGTCGACGGGCCGTCCCTTTGCATCGTTAATGTGGACTGGTGTCCTAATTCCCTGAGTTGCTCCGATTCATTTTGATCCGATTCGTTTAAATTCTAATCCTATCGTATTACAAATAACATATACTTGTACTTTGGTATACGCAAGGTAAGTCACTTAATACATCATAAACTCGGGTACAGATCTCAATATTGAGGGTATACACGACTAGGAAGTCATGGACTTTCTTACGATGAAAATACGAGGCGTAACAGGGGTGCTCCTGTAAGATGGATCTATGAGGATGTAAATCGATTATCTCAAGCTGAACAAGGTTACTAATCCAAACAAGTGTCCTAAGCCTCGTATTGATGATTTATTTGACCAGCTTCAGGGTGCTTTAGTGTTCTCGAAGATTGGCTTGCGTTTAAGCTACCATCAAGTGAAGATCAAGGCTGAGGATATTCCGAAGATAGCTTTTGAGATGAGATATAGGCATTATGATTTTTTGGTGAAGTCATTTGGGCTTAGCAATGGGTCAGCTACATTCATGACTTTGATGAATGGAATCTTTAGGCCATTCCTTGACTCCTTTGTAATTGTGTTTATTGAAGATATCTTGGTGTATTCCAAGAGTAGAGAGGAGCATGAGAGCCATATTCGCACAGAGCTTGGGTTATTAAAGAAGATTAGTTTGTTTGCTAAGTTTTCAAAGTGCGAATTTTGGTTGGCGTTGTGTCTAAGGACGGTATCATGGTTGATCCTCAGAAGAATGAGGCTGTGAGGGATTGGGCGAGGCCCACTACTGTGACCGAGATCCGTAGTTTTATGGGTTTGGCTAGTTACTACCGCCAATTTATAAAGGTTTTCGCTTCTATTGCATCGTCATTGACCAGATTGACTCAGAAAGGATGTTCCCTTCCAGTGGTCCGATGATTGTGAGGAGAGCTTTAAAAAGCTGAAGACTCTTTTGACTTCAGCCTCAATTCTAGCATTACCCGTGGAGGGTAAGGATTTCTCAATTTAGTGTGATGCATTGCGTGTGAGTTTGGATGCTGTTTTGATGTAGGAGGGCAGAGTCATAGCCTATGCTTCTTGTCAGTTGAAGATCCATGAGAGGAATTACCCTACCCATGATTTGGAGTTGTCAGCTGTGGTCTTTGCTTTGAAAATCTGGAGGCATTACTTGTATTGTGTCCATTGTGAGGTTTTCACTGATCATCGTAGACTTCAGCACGTGTTCACTCGGAGAGATCTAATTCCAGGCAGCGGCGATGGATGGAGCTCCTGAAGGACTATGACATCTCTATTCTTTATCATCTAGACAAAGCCAATGTTGTTGTTGATGCCTTGAGTCCCAAGGCCACGAGTATGGGGAGTTTAGCCCGCTTGGTTTTCTCCGAGCATCCGTTGGCCATGGAGGTTCACACTCTGGCCAACAGTTTCGTTCACCTTATTATTTCAGCTCTAGGTAGAGTTTTAGCTTGTGTATAGGCGGGATCATCCTTGTTAGATCAGATCAGGACTCATCAATTTAAGGATGCTCAGTTGAGCAAGATTCGAGACAGGGTTCGGAGGGGTGAGGCCATGATTGATTATGAGGGTACTTTTAGGATTAAGGGTCACGTGTGCGTTCCTCGTGTTGGTGATTTGATTCAGTTGATTTTTAGTGAGGCTCATAGCACTCGATATTCCATTCATTCAGGGGCAACTAAGATGTATTGTGACTTAAGGCAGCATTACTGGTGGCATCATATGAAGAGGGATATAACTGATGTTGTGGCTAAATGTGGTAATTGTCAGCAAGTTAAGTATGCGCACCAGCGACCCGATGGTGTACTTCAGAGAATGCCCATTTTCGAGTGGAAGTAGGAGAGGATTTTCATGGATTTTGTTGTGGGTCTTCCGAAGACCCTGGGTAAATTTGATTCGATTTGGGTGATAGTTGACCGGTTAACTAAGTTCGTTCATTTCATTCCAGTGCAGGTTTTTTATACCACGGAGAAGTTAGCCAAGTTGTACATTCGTGACATTATGAGATTGCATGGGGTTCCCATTTCTATTATATCCGATCGGGGTACTATCTTCATCTCTTATTTTTGGAGAGCTTTTCATGATGATTTGGCTACCCGAATGGATCTTAGTACAGCTTTCCACCCCCAGACCGATGGGCAGTTCGAGCGGACCATTCAGGTGCTAGGGATATGTTGAGGGCTTGTGTTATAGACTTTGGTGGTCATTGGGATCACTTCTTGCCATTGGCAGAGTTTGCATATAACAACAGTTATCACTTGAGTATCGACATGGCGCATTTTGAGGCTTTGTATGGTAGGAGATATAGATCTCTAGTTGGTTGGTTTGATGCATTTGAGGTTCAACCTTAGGGTACAGATATATTGAGAGAGTCTCTTGAGAAGGTGAGGGTCAATCAGACCAAGGTTTTGGCAGCTCAGAGTCGACAAAAGATGTATGCGGACCGAAAGGTCCGAGATTTAGAGTTTGTCGTTGGTGATCAAGTTCTATTGAAGATTTCACCTATGAAGGATGTTATAAGATTTGGGAAGAGAGGTAAGTTGAGGCCGAGGTATATTTGGCCATTTAAGATCCTTGATCATGTGGGCGATGTTGCTTATGAGTTTGTCTTGCCACCTGGCTTGGCAGGCGTCCATCCAATTTTTCATGTGTCTATGCTAAAGAAATATCACGCCGATGGTACTTAAATTGTTCGTTAGGACTCGATGTTTCTCGATGAGAATCTGACTTAGGAGGAGGAGCCTATTGCGATTTTGGATAGACAGGTTCAAAAGTTGAGGTCTAAGGAGATAGCTTTTGTGAAGGTGCAATGGAAGCATCATCCTGTTGAGGAGGCCACTTGGTAGACTGAGTCCGACATGTGTAGCCGATATCCTCAGTTGTTTGCCAATTCAGGTACTTTCCCGTTCTTTTCCCTTCGTTGCTCGAGGACGAGCGATGATTTAATTGGTATCTGATTTAACAACTCGTTTGGTCATTATAGTCTTTTCGGTACTTTTAGACCTTCCCCGAGCTTGTTTACTCATATTTTACCCGAGAGGACCGTTGGCACGCTTTTTGAGGTCTTTGGATATGATTTGGGTGACTTTTTGGGAAATTCGGGCTTAAAGCAAAAAAGAGTTGACTCAAAGTTGACTTTTTTGAAAATGGACCTTTTTGAGGAATTCGTCAATTTTGAGAGGTCCGGGTGGTCTCTTAGAACTTGTGTGTATATTCGGTTCGGTTCTCAATGTGCTCGGGTGCATTTTGGGACTTGGGTAGGGAAGTTTATTTTGAGGTATCGGAGGTTGACTCGGTCAACGAGACCTCTGTTGGGAATAAGGAGGCCACGAAGGCATTCATAATGTGTTTTTATGTATGTCTGCATATATAGTATGTGAGCACATGGCCTCGGGTGATAGTCGAGATTTTGGGTTGAGATTGTGAAACTTGGGTGATTCTGGTGTCTGGTGCCCTCTATGGCGGCACCAGTACTGCTTTAACGATTACCTTGCAGCTAGAGTGTCCAAGTGTGAATTGGGCAGGATCGCTATAGCGGTTAAGGGACCGTCGAAGCGGCACTGCCGAAGCAGTAGAGTGTGCGCGGAAGCAGTGTCGGGCAGTTAGATTCATTAAATGAGTGTTAAAAGCCCTAAGTTCCTCATTCATTACCATTCCGAAAACTTAGCTATTGGGAGCATTTCAAGGCATTTCTTGGGGGAAAATCATTGTGATAAGTCCCTTCACTTTCCTTTCCATCCCATGATTACTTTATCACCCTAGGAATCCATTATCATGCTAGTTTCATTAAATGCTTGAGGATTAAAAGAGGGTTCAATGGGTTCTTCACTTTAGGCTATGAAATCTTGATTTATTGATTGGTTTAGCTTCATTAAGCATGATATTGATGATTAGAATCTATTATTGCATGATTCCTTCCTAATTAGTGGCTAATTTATGGAATTGGAAGTTAGGGTTCATACAAAAATTTGGGGGTTTTGCCTAGAATCCGAATTTAAGTGATTTGTTGGTTCTTCTGGCTTATAATTGATGGAAATTGATCACTTAGAACATTAATTTCATGTTGAGACCTATAGATTCCTAATTCCATCTTTCTAGTTCATAAACCTCATTCCATAGGTAGGGATTTGAGTCTTGAATAGAAATAAGGCTTGAATGATATTTCTTCTTGATTCTCATTTCATGATTCGGATATTTTAGACTTTCATTATCTCGAGGCTCAAAGGAAGGGAAAAATTAAGGTTTGATTATTGGAGATTTGCTGTTCGGCTCTCCAGGTAGGTTATGGTTTACCTTATAGTGAGACTTCGATTAACTAAGTGTATGTTTAGATGATATTGTCGGAAAATGCATGTAAACCTTCGGGTATGAAGTTGGGTTGGATATTGTCTTAGGTTGGGCCTTGTTGTGTGATTTGGGGACTAGCCACCCCGTTGCGTTGATGACTTGTCTTGATCTATTTACTTATTGGCTCATTGCCACGTTGAGACATTTGGGTATTTGTGGCTAGTGATATATAATGACTATGATATTGCCGTACTTTATTTGGTTGATATTGAGATGAGATTGTGACTTCATTGTGGCTTATGGTGTAGCCTTATTATTGATATTACTTGTGTGTCCCGTGTGGTACTATTTAGGATTAAATTGGTTGTTGATATTACATTACATTGTATTCATACTCATTTCCATGATTCATTGATATTGCATGGCTATGGTACTGATGATGGTAAGTGAGAGAGTGTAGCCTCCGTGGTTTCTACCGGAGAGCGTAAAAGAAAGATGAGAGTCCGTGATCCGAGGTCATTTATCGGAGCAGACTGAGTGTACGTTGCCCGAGGTTTCTTGTCGGGAACGAATGAGTGTACGATGCCTGAGATTTTTGTCGGGATCGAGAGAGTGCTCATGATCTGAGGTCACTTTTCGGAGCGAGTGGTGCATGGACTTCGCGGGTCCCCCATGGGTTGTGCTGCCGAGATGTGATGTTCCATCGTCGGAGTTCATGTGTACGATGCATATGCATTGCATTCATCCTACATACATTATTGCATTGTATTGCATTTTAACTTTTAGTTTCCTGTGATATGTTGTGATACTATTGTGATATACTGGTTCAGATTGATTATACTGAGATTTGGCACAGGCTTAGATACTATACAATAGGTGATGACTTGTTGTGATACTATTGCGATGTATTGGTTCGGATTGATTATACTGAGACTTGGCACAGTCGAGTTTAGATGCTATAACATAGGTGATGATTTGTACTGTGGATATGGATTCGTGTTGACTTGTACTTGTTGGTTTATGTGTTTACCTTGCTTTGTTGGCATTATATACATTAGCTAGTCTTAGTTGTTGTTTGTACTGACTTGCACTTGCTGCATTCTTTTATGAATGCAGAGTACCACGTTGGATCTTCTTCTACTCCCGGTGGCTGATATTCAAGATCGCTGACTCGAGTCTTTCAGGATGAGCATGAGGACATTCGCTGCCCGAAGATGTTTCCTTCTATTATGTCTTTATTTCCATCTTGAGTAGTGATTTTTAGACTATTTATGCATTACTATTATTCAGACTTGTAGTATTTAGTTAGATGCTCTTGTATGACCAAACCAAATACCGGGGTGTATTTAATTTACTTTCGTATTTTCTTATATTATTATCGTGAGACTTACTGTCACGACCCAACTAGAGGGCCATGACGGGTACTCGGAGCTAGCCTACCGAGCACCACCTTCCCTTATATCATATGCTTCATCCTGAATAAGTACAACTCTCAAGGCAACACTTAATATGGAACGGTCCTCAATTACTCCTCAAAGTGTATATATATCTATATATATATATATACACAAATGTATAAGCCCACGAGGCTACAAATGATATAGAAGACATACACCAAAGAGCTCATAAGACATCTACTACCCATATACGTCAACGAGCCTCTAACTGGAGTACTGAAAATCATAAGGACGGGATAGGACCCCGCCATGCCCCATTATGTGCATAAAAGAATATACCAATAAGCTGCACTCCGGAGTAGTGGAGTGCTCCTGTATGTCTGCTGATAAGACTCCTAGGGATCTGGACCATCTCCCTGTCTACCTGCGGCATGAACGCAGCGCCCACAAAAGAAAGGATGTCAGTACGAACAATGTACTGAGTATGTAAGGCATGAATAGTAACATAATAAAGAACAAGGAAAAATGAGATAAAGAGATAACCTCTATATCAAACTGCCTCTTAAGGCGAGAGCCATGCATGCTAACATTATCTTATAAATCATCATAATCACATCCACATAATCATCATTAGCCAGCATCCGGGCCTCCGGCGTCTGGGGTAATCATCACACGCCGCCCACTAGTGGTGTCATGCCCGGCCAACTAGGCACGATGTTCTCCATAAGACGCCCACTACGCTCAGCGTAGTGGTGTCTGCCCGACAAACTAGGCACGCTATAATCAGACATAAAAATAAGCATGCATGTGAGCCCAAGTGAAAGCTACAACTCTATCGGAGTGACATAAGGTCGGTACCTCCGATTGTATTATGGAACAATCATCATCGCTATGTCTCACCTTGAAGGAACGAGTATCACGAGGTGAGATGGCCAACAATGAATAACATCAAGGAAGTTATGAAATAAGATCTTTAAGCTCATAATAGCATCAATTCATAAGCTTTGGAATCTCTAGCAATAGAATCATCATCATCATCATCATCATCATCATCATCATAGCACATATCTTATCTCTCTTTTATAAGAAGCTCTTAAGAATCTTTAACTTTCAACTTTTGGGATGTAAGAAGGTCATGGAAATATAGAGAGGAAATCGCAATATGGGAGTCATGCCTTTGAAAGGAAGGGGGTAGCCTTACATACCTTTATGTCTCCTTAACGACTAAACGTTTTCCTCCAAGCTCGTAAATTCTACATTCAAGAGAATTTGTACTAAAGTTAGGTTACGGAAAATACTCTTAAGTTCGATTTAGAGCAACTAACGGACTAACGGAATTTGGGCAGCATTTCCCCTATTCCTCTAACTTTCACCATGTCATAAAATAACTCCCAAATCAAACTATCAACGTCCATAATATCATATTCAAGTAATTATATTCAATTTAGCATCAATCCCAACCAAAATCCCCTTTTCAAATTTGCACCATAGTTCTCTTCCTCACTACAACATCCATGGCTTCTCTACTTTAATTATTTTCCTTTCTAAGGGGTCACTAAACCTTTACATCCATACAACCATATAAATAAGATGAAAAACATACCTTATGGTCAAGGAACCTCGCCTAGCTTAACTCCCTTCAAGATCACTCCAATGTTGAAAGAACTCAAGAACAATAAGTTTTCTTGGATTACCTTGGGGTGTTAATGATGATTCTCTCTTTAGATGGTTATGGAAGGGTGTGGAGTGGTATAGAACCTTCAATAAATCCTTGTAAGTGTCTAGAGAAGTGGGATAAGTTATAAATGAACTTAGGGTTGTTTGGGATTTAAAAAGGTAGCATTTTCGCCCGCCGACCAAGTTGGCGGAGAGTATGCGACCTTGCACACTGAGTGTGCTGTCTTCGGGATGTCCTCTTCTTTAACTCTCACTTGGTGATATCCTGACCTCAAATCTATCTTTGGAAACCACTTAGCACCCAACAATTGATCAAATAAATCATCGATCCTTGGGAGTGGATATTTATTTTTTATCGTCACCTTGTTCAACTGCCTATAGTCAATACACATTCGGATGAAACCATCCTTCTTTCTCACGAACAACACAGGTGCTCCCCATGGCAAAAAATTGGGCCTAATAAGCCCCTTCTCGAGCAAATCCTTCAGTTGTGCCTTTAGCTCTTTCAGTTCCGCAGGAGCCATTTTGTAAGGAGGAATAGATATGGGTTTGGTGCCCGGCAATACACTGATAGTTAAATCAATCTCCCGTTCTGGTGGAAGACCTGGAAGTTCATCTGGAAACACATCTATAAGTTCATTTACTACCGGAATAGATTGAAGAGTTGGTGGCTTTGCTTCGGTGTCATGAACTCGGACTAAATGATAAATATAGCCCTTAGCAATCATCTTCCTCGCTTTGAGATAGGAGATAAACCTACCTCTTGGAGATGTTGTATTACCTTTCCGTTCTAACACGGGTTCTCCTGAATATTGGAATCGAACCACTTTCATTCTACAATCAACATTGGCATAATAGAATGCCAACCAATCCATGCCCATAATAACATCAAAATCTAATATTTTCAACTCGATCAAATCAACTATAGTATGACGACCACCGATCACAACCTCGCAGTTTCTATATACTTGTCTAGCTACTACCGGGTCGCCGACAGGAGTAGACACTCAAAAGGTTTTATTGGCTCAAGTTTCACCCTAATACGATCAGCAATATAAGGAGTAGTATACAATAAGATAGAACCCGGATCAATCAATGCATAAATATTATAGGATAATACCGATAATACACATGTGACAACATCTGGGGAGGACTCAAGATCCTGTCGCCCGGCTAATGCATATATACGGGGCGAAGGGACACTCGAACTGGATGCTCCCCCTCTGCCTCTGCCGCAACCTGATGACACCTGCAAGCCCTACCCCACAGGGCGTACAGATGATGAGGAGCCGATTGTTAATCCTCTAGGCTGGGTCTCACCTCTACCACTCATCGATGGATAATCACGCATCATATGCCCAGTCTGACCACAAGCATAACAAGCATCTGAGCCTCGGTGACACTGGCCCGCATGTAATCTACTACACTGACAGCATCATGGTATAGGTTGTCTCCTCTCACTAAAATCGCCTTCAAACTGAGAACCCGAAACCCTAGAGCTCTGACCCGGTCCAGAATAGATAGGGCAATCAAATCTCTTGCCTGCAAATCGAGGGAGTGCACTAGTCACAGACTGACTAGAATACCTGGAGTACTGCTACCTCTGACCCCCTCTATACTCACCACTAGTACCTGTAGATCTGGCCCTCTTACTAGGCCCTCTATCAATATCATGCTCACCCCTGTGCGGCTGCATGTGCTCCTCCAATTTCTGAGCATGAGCTTGAATATGAGAAATATCCATCCCTTCCGGGAGTGAAGATGTCAAGCAATCTTTAATCAAATGTGGCCCAAACCTCTCATAAACCGATGCACCCGGTCTCCCTTATCAGCTACCATGGTCGGAGCATACCTAGCCAATGAATTAAACCGGATACTATACTCTTGAGCGCTCATACTCCTTTGCCTTAAATTCAAACACCTGTCAGCTCGGGCCCGTCGGACCTCGGGTGGAAAATAATGGCGAATGAAAGCATCTACGAACTCCTGCCATACCGGGGAAGCACATTTTCCTCTCTCAAAGTTATCTAATTATTATACCAAAAGACCGCCACATACCGTAGTCTATAAGAAGCAAACTACACTGATCTAGTATCAAAAGCATGAATTATTCTCAAGGTTCTCAGCATCTCATATATAAAACCCTGCGGGTCTTCATCCAGCTTTGACCCAAAATATTCTAGAGGATTCAAGCTCATAAAATCACAGGCTCTGGCACTAGTCGCTCTGTCACCAGGACTCGCATCCTGCCGCTGAGCCTGAGCGGCAACTAATTGGGTCAGCAATTGAATAGCCTCTGTTATCTGATGGCCTGAGGCACCCGGTAGAGGAACTGGAGGTACTCGAGCTGGAGTTGAGGCTCTTTCATGCTCCTCTAAAATAGGAGGAGTATGAGAGGTCCGAGATGGAGCCTCATTATGGGACTCACCCTCCTCTACATTCACCGATTGATCCCGTTCAGTCCGCCTTCTTGTCGCTGTCCTGCCCTTCTAGGCAGCTGTTGCTTTCCTCTTCATGGGAAATGTTGAAATCATAGCACACAATTAGGGAAAGGGGAAATCTTATATTATGGCTCTATCGCACGATCTATGAAGAAGAAAGAAGGTCAGTTATTCCTAAATGCCCTGCAGCCTCCTGTTTATAAGTGTGGCGTGCTTCACACCCATAAACAAGACTCTACTGGACACAACACGTAGACACACCCTAGGAAAAGCTGCTCTGATACCACTTCTATCATGACCTAACAAAAGGGCCATGACGGGTACCCGGAGCTAGCCTACCGAGCACCACCTTCCCTTATATCATCTGCTTCATCCTGAATAAATACAACTCTCAAGGCAACACTTAATATGGAACAGTCCTCAATTACTCCTCAAAGTATATATATATATATATATATATATAAGCCCATGAGGCTACAAATGATATAGAAGACATACACTAAAGAGATCATAAGACATCTACTACCCACATATGTCAACGAGCCTCTAACTGGAGTATTGAAAATGATAAGGACGGGATAGGACCCCACCATGCCCCATTATGTACACAAAAGAATATACCAATAAGCTGCATTCCGGAGTAGTGGAGTGCTCCTGTATGTCTGCTGATAAAGCTCCTAGGGATCTGGACCGTCTCCCTGTCTACCTGCGGCATGAACGCAGCACCCACAAAAGAAAGGATGTCAGTACGAACAATGTACTGAGTATGTAAGACATGAATAGTAGCATAATAAAGAACAAGGAAAAATGAGATAAAGAGATAACCTATATATCAAACTGCCTCTTAAGGCGAGAACCATGCATGCTAACATTTACTTATAAATCACCATAACCACATATACATAATCATCATTAGCCCGCGTCCGGGGTAATCATCACACGCCGCCCACTAGTGGTGTCATGCCCGGCCAAGTAGGCACTGTGTTATCCATAAGCCGCCCACTACGCCCAGCGTAGTGGTCTCTGCCCGGCCAACTAGGTACGATGTAATCATACATAAAAATAAGCATGCATGTGAGCCCAAGTGAAAGCTACAACTCTATTGGAGTGACGTAAGGTCGGTAACCTCCGATTGTATTATGGAACAATCATCATTGCTATGTCTCACCTTGAAGGAACTAGTATCATGAGGTGAGATGGACAACAATGAATAATATCAAGGAAGTTATGAAATAAGACTATTAAGCTCATAATAGCATCAATTCATAAGCTTTGGAATTTTTATCAATAGAATCATCATCATCATCATCATAGCACACATCTTATCTCTCTTTCATAAAAAGCTCTTATGAATCTTTAACTTTCAACTTTTGGGATGTAAGAAGGTCATGGAAATATAGAGAGGAAATCACAATATAGGATTCATGCCTTTGAAAGGAAGGGGTATCCTTACATACCTTTATGTCTCCTTAACGACTAAACGTTTTCCTCTAAGCTCGTAAATTCTACATTCAAGAGAATTCGTACTAAAGTTAGGTTACAAAAAATACTCTTAAGTTCGATTTAGAGCAACTAAAGGGCTACCAGAATTTGGGCAGCATTTCCCCTATTCCACTAACTTTCACCATATCATAAAACAACTCCCAAATCATACTATCAATATCCATAATATCATATTCAAGTAATTATATTCAATTTAGCATCAATCCTAACCAAAATCCCCTTTTCAAGTTTGCACCATATTCCTCTTCCTCACTACAGCATCCATGGCTTCTCTACTTTAATTCTTTTCCTTTCTAAGGGGTCACTAAACCTTTACATCCATCCAACCATGCAAATAAGATGAAAAACATACCTTGTGGCCAAGGAAACTCACCTATCTTAACTCCCTTCAAGATCAAGTTCACTCAAATTTTGAAAGAACTTAAGAACAATCACTTTTCTTGGATTACCTTGGGGTGTTAATGATGATTCTCTCTTTAGATGGTTATGGAAGGGTATGGAGTGGTATAGAGGCTTCAAGAACTCCTTGGAAGTTTCTAGAGAGGTGGAGAAATACGTGGGAGAAGTTAGTAATGAACTTAGGGTCTTTTGGGATTTAAAAAGGAAGCATTCCCCCCCCCCCTCCCCCCCGACCAAGTTGGCGGAGAGTATGCGACCTTGCACATTGAGTGTGGTGTGGTACACTCTCCCCATAACTTAGGGAAGTGCTAGGAAGTGAGCTCTCCCAATTTGGGGAGTTGGCGCATAGTGTGCGGCTCAGTACACTCAGTTTGCGGGCACACACTGCCCCATTTTTCCCGGTTTCGCGTAATCATCCAAGGGTCTCTATATCTCTTCCTCAAAGTGATGTTAAGCAAGTCTTAACTCAAATGATGTAAAATTCTCCCAAACAAGACTCTACCTTAACTTTCTTTTACGAGCTGTCTTCTTTTTCCTCAAATGTCTTTGGAATCTTAATTAGGGTTAATAAGTACCCTTTCTTACTAGTAGGGACTTCATACTTACCTTAAGCTCGCATTTTTCTATTCACAATGCAACAAAGCAAAACGTCCAAGGTGTAACACTTACGTTATTCTATCTTGTTACACCTCCCGTTTTTGTAGCAAGAAAGTCTTGGGCTTATTGGTGGGTTATACCCTTAGTATAGAAACTATCACGACCCAATCGGAGGGCCGCCACGGGCACTCGGTGCTAACCCACCCGGGCACCTCTTAAAATACTTTCACATTTACATCTAGGTGAGCCACATAGCTATATCATACTTTCCATCCATTATTCATAATAATTCCATTGGGCAACAATACATATATATCATCATCAATAACAATGCCCATATAGATGTACATAAGCCGACGTGGCTAACAAAATGATAACCAAAATATAGGCCGACAAGGCCAAACACATCTAACCATATACACATGTCTACGAGCCTCTAAGGAGAGTATTTCATATCATATAGGCGGGACAAGACCCCGCCATGCCCATAAATATGTACATAAAAGAATAAATACCAAAAGCTGTAACTCCGAATGACATGGAGCTCCGCTATGTAGTCCCTGAGTAATAAGGCTATGGATCAAGCCTGTCTCTCTGGCCACCTGCGGGCATGACGCAGCGTCCACAAACAAAAGGACGTTAGTACGAAGAATGTACTGAGTATGTAAAGCATGATCAACATTATTATGAAAGCATAATAGACAACATAAGAAATAGCATAGGATGGGAGATAGTAGTATCATCGTCATAAACACTTACTTGATTTTTATAGGGACTTCCCATTTCTAATGTGTGATTGTGTACATACATCCATATCCGTATCCGTACTCGTTTACATGTCGTATCCATTTTCGTATTCATAGCATATTCGTATTTATATTCATATTCATATACATATCATTTACATAGCATACCCGACCATGAAGGTTCGGTGTTTCACATACCTGGCCCTACCAAGGCTCAGGGTCATACATACCTGGCCCTACCAAGGCTCAAAGTTGTCCGTACCCAACTGCAGTGGTGCGCGCGCAATATATATATATATATATATATATATATATATATATATATATATATATATATATATATATTCTACCCGGCCATATAAGCTCGGGGTTTCATAATAGCCATACATAGGCACATATACATAAAATCCCATAAGCATCTTTAGCATCATTACTATCGTCGTTCATTACATATATCCCTAGAGGATTACTCATCATTGGAGGAATTTAGTACAATCGTAACATAGCGAGAATCATGAGCTTAGTAGCTCTTAAAGATAGAATCATTTGGAGGATATCATAGGCTTATAGAAGATTAGATATTTGGCCAAGGAACCATGCCTTATGAAATAAGGGTTAGCCTTACATACCTTTCCGTTAAACTATTCTATCACTTGCACGTTCTCCTTCAATGCTCACGTTTCTACCTTCATTAGAGTTATACTATCATTAGAAAATCGATAACTTAGCATACATGACTAAAGCTAGAGAAAATTAGACAGCATCTCCTTTATTTATACGACTTCCTCCATATCATATATCAACTCCCAAACATCAATAATAACATTCACAACATCATAACAATAGTCTTTATCCACCTACATTATCCTTACTTCTCAATTCACTTCTAATCGTCCATATCCATGATCATAGCACACTATTACATTCATTCATATACAATGTCCATCCTATGTTATTAACATCATTTATAACATAACCATAATCACAACATATCAAGAATCATGACTTAATCCGAGCTATTACTAAAAAATGACACTATTCCCACATTCATGACCCATTTTCTATATTCTTCGACAATCTAAGTGTTTCAACTTCTCCACACCTTAAACAACATAGAAATACCATAAAACTTACATTAGATGGTGTAGGAATTGTAACACCCCGTACCTTTAACCTAAGCTTTGACTATGATCCTAGACTTAGAAAACCAAATAAAGAATGTGACAATTGAAAATTTCCTCTTCAGTTGTAAGATGGTGGTTTACGCCCATGAACAGCGATCGTATTTCATTATACGGCCCGTATTTCAAGTCGTAAACTGGTACCTGAGCATTCTGGAATTTGACACTTAGAGGTTACATCATTAAATACGGACCGTATTTCAAAATACGGCTCGTATTTCAAAATGCATTTGGAATTTGGGAAAACTTGCTGGATGAAAGTTTTAGAGCTTTGAAATACCTTTCCAACGGTATATTATGGGGTCAAACGGACATCTGTACAAAGAGTTATGGCCATTTTACTGAAGAGACGCAGTGCAGTCCATACGGAATACGGACCGTATTTCAAAATACGGCCTGTCTTTCAAAATATGGCCAGTATTTTGCTGGGCGTAAAGTTCAATTTTCCAAAACAATATATATTCGTCCATATCAGTTCAAATTATTATTTTTCATTCCTTCAAGCCCTAGAACGACCTCCTACCCTCCTCCATCATCAAGAACACCAAGGTAAGCCTACTCTAATTATTCCAACTGAATTCTAACATATACTCTAATAATCTAAACAAGAAATCATCATTCCTAAACTAGGGTTTTAAAGAAAACCCATCTCAAGGTTTAAGATTCAAGATTTTGGAAATCTTCTTCAAAGTTCAACTCTTTAATTCAAGTTTTGGAGCATTACCAGGTATGTAGACTTACTATCTACGTGTGGGAACATCATTGTTCTTCCCCACACCTCCTAATCCATAAAGTATGGAACTTTACAAAACTAGGGTTTCTATTCTATACTATACTCAAGATAACCCTAGGTACTTGTGTTACACCTTGAAAAATTCCCCGTTAACGTACAGTGAATAGGCTAGCGAAGAGGACGACGTGTACGATGATTTGATTAGTGAGAAATAGCATGTGATAATCCTAATTGAGATTCAAGACATTTAACGAAAAGGAAGAAGGTTATGAAGGAAACCAAAGGATATGTTGCGTGTCGGGTAAGAATTATGGGCGACGAGTTAATGATGGTGTAATGACGTCTTAGAGAAGAGTTATAACGTCCCTTAGATTGGTATTAAAGTGTTAAACAAGTATCAAGAAGGTTCCATAAGGATTGGAGATCAAACGAGTCGACGAGAACAAAATCGGAACAACTGGGCATTATACGGCCCAACGTACTGGCCGTATAAATTATACTGGCCGTATGTTAGGCCGTATAATTATCCAAGAGGGGCATCACCCATTGGACCAAACATACGGCCCGTATAAAATGTACGGACCGTATATGTTGGTTGGGACAGATTTCAAGAATCAATATAAGGACCCCTCTCTCATTATTTCATTTCATTTCCATTCTCCTCTCTTCAAGAAACCTCTAGAACACTCTCCATTATTCATCCACAAGAAACCCATGTAAAACCATGATCAGCTATACCAAATCCATGAAATCAAGTGTATGAGACCTAATAAAAGTTCATCTAAGTCAAGAAATCCCAAAAGAAGTGAGCTAGGATTTTTGTGCAAGAAGAGGATTCCCAACCAAGCCTTATTCATCCATTATCTAAGGTGAGTTTTATGATCATTCTTGGTTTTTTAAGGTGTTGAAAGTTAAAAACAAATGGATTGTAGAAAGATATAGAAAGTGGGTCATAAATGTGGGAATAGTGACATTGTTGGGTGAAGGTTTGGATTGAATTATGAATATTGGTATCTTGTAGTTGTACGCATGTTTTGAATGACATTTAGACCATGGAATAAGTATTATATATGAGAAAACACGATAGTGAACTATAACCACAATTATGGAGAAATTGAAGAGGAATTGTGAAATGCGGATAATGTAAGATGAATGATTATTGTTGTCGATTATATTGTGAATGTTATTATGAATGTTTGGGAGTTCATATAGAATATGGGAAAAGTTTTATAAACAAAGGAAATGCTGCCCAATTTTCTTTAGCTTTAGTAAGAACGTTTAAGTAATCGATTAGCTAATGTTCATGCGACTTCTCTTGAAGGTAGAAACGTGGGCATCGAAGGAGAACAAGCAAACGATAGATTAGTTAAGCGAAAAAGGTATGTAAGGTTAATCCTTGCCTTATAAGGCATGAATCTTTCTAATTTTCCATGATCATCCTATACAATGGAGACTATGAGTCCATGAATATACAAAGCTACATACGCACATGATTAAGAAAGGAAATGCGATACGAGCATGATAAATGATGATGATGAATATAAGATGTCCTTGAAGCTAATAATTCTAAGTATGGTTTCATCGATGCTTCTCTTTGCGTACACTCACCTTAAATTGTTAGTTCCTTCAAAGTGAGATATGATGTTGATGATTACTCCATAATATAACTGGGGGTTCACGACCTTATGTCACCCCGACATAGCCATAGTTGCCTTCAAATTCTAGTGTATGTTCTTAATGATAAATGTATAATGATGCGAAGTCATGTTATGTCTATGAGATAATCAATAATGTAAGTTTATAATATGCCTATGCCATGTATGAAAAGGTTGGGTTACGATGGGTATTTGATGATATGATTACACCGTGCCTAGATGACCGGACATGTCACCGCTAATGCGGGCTGATTATGATTACACCGTGCCTAAATGGCCGGGCATGTCACCGTTAAGACGGGCTGCTATGTATACACAGTGCCTAGAAGGCCGGACATGATCACCACTAGTGGGCGGCATATGATGGTTACCCGGTCGCGGGTTAACGATGAGGATTATGATGTGATGATATATGCGCTGTGATGACATACGTATTATGATTATATAAATATACGATATATGTATGAAATGTATTCGCCTATGAAACTCATGCATGTTAGACCTTCCTCTTATGGCTGATGATTCTTCTATTTTGTTTATTTCGTTCTTGTCTTACATACTTAGTACAATGTTCGTACTCACGTCCGTTTTCTTTGGACGCAGTGTTCATGCCCACAGGTCGACAGGGAGGTGAGCTTGATCCAGACTCGTAGGAGCTGTCAGCTGACTTGAGAGCACTCCATTGTTCCGGAGGTGTTACTTGGTTAATCGTTTGTGTATATATATATGTACATGTATTTTGGGCACGACGGGGTCTTGTCCTGTCCATATGTCTAGTACTCTAGTAGAGGCTCGTAGATACGCACGTGTGGGTAGTATGGTCTCACGATGTTACGATTGTGTGTTTATATATTGTTATTTTGATAGCCGAAAGGCTTATGTATATAAAATTAATCATGTTTTCAAATGAAAAATGATTGTCTTTTGATTATGAGTATGTGAATGAGAAAGGAGTGTCCAATGACTATGACGAGTAAGGAATTGAGTGGTGCTCGGTGGTTAGCCCCGGGTACCTGTCACGGCCCCTAGTCGGGTCGTGACAAAAGTGGTATCAGAGCAGTTCAGTCCTAGGAAGTGTCTACAAGCCGTGTCTAGTAGATTCTTGTTTATGGTGTGTTGCGCGCCACACTAATAAACAGGAGGCTACTGGGCATTTAGGAAAAATGACCATCTTTCATCTTAAGAAATCGTGCGATAGAGCTGTATTATAAGATTTTCCCCTCTTAATAGTGTGTTATGATTTCAGAAATGCCGCCAAAGGGAAAAGCTACAGCCGCCCAGAAGGGAAAGACTACAACGAAAAGGCAGGTAGAATGAGAGCCGCCAATGAATGTAGAAGAGGGCGAGTCACATAATGAGGCTCCATCTAATACTTCCTCCACCCCGCCCAATGTAGAAGAACAAGGAGGGGCTTCAGCTCCAATTCCTCCACCGGTTGTTTCGGGTCAACAAGTGACCGAGGCCATTCATCTACTGACACAGTTTGTTGCCGCCCAGGCACATCAGCAGAATGTGAGTTCAGGTGATCGGGCAGCTAGTACCAGAGCCCGTGATTTTATGAGTTTGAATCCTTCGTAGTTTTTCAGGTCAAAGCCAGATGACGACCCGCAAGGTTTTATTGATGAGATGTTGAGAACATTGAGGATTATTCATGCCTCCGAAACTGAATCCGTGGAGTTGGCATTTTATAGACTCCGAGATTTATCGGTATTATGGTACAATAATTAGCTAGCATCAAGAAAATAAAATGCGCCTTCCCCGTGTGGCAAGAATTTGTGGATGCTTTCATCCGTCACTATTTGCCACCCGAGGTCCGTCGAGTTAGAGCGGATAGGTTCTTAAATCTGAAGCAAGGAAGTATGAGTGCCCGGGAATACAACCTTCAATTTAATTCCTTGGCTAGATATGCCCCGACTATGGTGGCTGATATGGGAGATAGGGTACACAGGTTTGTGAGTGGCTTAGGGCTATATTTGTTCAAGGATTGTTTAACAACTTCGTTACAAGAAGGGATGGATATTTCTCGAATACAAGCCCATGCCTAGAATTTAGAAGGACAATGACATCCGCAATGTGGTGATCGCGGCATTGATAGAAGGCAAATCAAGAGGGCCAGATCTATGGGGATAGGTAGCGATTATAGAGGGGGATCGAGGAAGGCTTACTCCCGACATTTAGGCCAGTCGGTGACTAGTGCACCTCCATGATTTGCAGATAGGAGATTTGATCGTTCCTTTCCTTCAGGACCGGGTCAGAGTTCAAGAGTTTCAGGTTCTCAGTTTGGGGGCTATTATAGTCAGAGGAGACCACCAGTTCCCCGATGTAGCCAGTGCAAAAAATTACACTCGGGGCCATGTCGCCAAGGCACAGATGCTTGCTATGTTTGTGGACAGACTGGGCATTTGATGCGAGATTGTCCCTTGAGGTATGGTAAAGGTGGGTTTCAGCCCACCGGATCAGCAGTTGGTTCCTCTTCAGTGCGCCCGGTAGGGCAGACTCCCCAGATTTCAGCAGGTCGAGGTAGAGGCAGAGGGGGAGCATCTACTTCAGGTGCCACTCAACCCCGTGTGTATGCTTTAGCCGGACGACAGGATCTGGAGTCCTCCCCAGATGTTGTTACAGGTACATTATCTGTATTTTTCCATGATGTATATGCATTGATAGATCTGGATTCTACACTCTCTTATATTACTCCGTATGTTGCTGGTCGTATTGGGGTGAAACTTGAGCCAATCAAACCTTTTGAGGTATCTACTCCGGTTGGTGATCCCGTGATTGCTAGACAAGTGTATAAGAATTGTGTAATTATGATATGCGACCGCCAGACTAAAGCTGATTTAATTGAGCTGGAAATGTTAGATTTCGATGTGATTATGGGTATGGATTGGTTGGCTTCATGTTATGTTAATGTTGATTGCCGAATGAAAGTGGTTCGATTCCAATTTCCGGGAGAGCCCGTGCTTGAATGGAAGGGTAATACAGCATCTCCGAAAGGTAGGTTTATTTCCTACCTTAAGGCAAGGAAGATGATAGCTAAGGGCTATATTTATCACTTATTCCGAGTACATGACACCGAAGCAAAGTCTCCAACTTTACAATCCGTTCCGGTAGTGAATGAGTTTCCGGATGTATTTCCAGATGAACTTCCAGGCCTTCCTCCAGAAAGAGAGATTGACTTCGCTATTGATGTGTTGCCGGACACCAAGCCTATTTCTATTCCTCCTTATCGAATGGCTCCAGCAGAATTGAAAGAGCTAAAGGCACAGTTGAGAGATTTGCTTGAGAAGGGGTTTATTAGACCCAGTTCATCACCGTGGGGAGCACCAGTCTTGTTCGTGAGAAAGAAAGATGGTTCCCTATGAATGTGCATCGATTATAGACAGTTTAAAAAGGTGACGATAAAGAATAAATATCATCTCCCAAGGATTGATGATTTATTTGATCAACTACAGGGTGCCAAGTGGTTTTCTAAAATAGACTTGAGGTCGGGTTATCATCAAGTTAGAGTTAGGGGAGAAGATATTCCCAAACAGCTTTCAGAACGAGATATGGCCATTATGAATTCCGGGTGATGTCGTTTGGGTTGACTAACGCTCCGGCAGTGTTCATGGATTTGATGAATAATGTATTCAGGCCACTCTTGGATTAGTTCGTGATAGTATTAATTGATGATATTCTGGTATACTCTCGCACAAAATCAGAACATGCAGATCATTTACGTATCGTTCTTGGAATTCTTCGAGCCCGAGAATTATATGCAAAATTTTCAAAGTGCGAGTTTTGGCTGAATTCTGTAACATTTCTGGGCCATGTTATTTCAGATGATGGTATTCGAGTTGATACTCAGAAAATTGAAGCTGTGATGACTTGGCCAAGGCCTACGACGCCTACAGAGGTCCGTAGTTTTCTAGGATTGGCAGGCTACTATAGAATGTTCGTAGAGGGATTTTCCTCTATTTCAGCCCCATTGACGAAGCTAACCCATAAGTCAGTTAAATTTCAGTGGAATGATGCTTGTGAACGCAGCTTCCAAGAGTTGAAGGACATATTAACCTCAGCTCCAGTCTTAACACTTCCAGAAGGGTCAGATGGTTATGTGGTGTACTGTGATGCTTTCGGCGTTGGGCTAGGATGTGTGTTAATGCAGCACGGTAGAGTCATTGCTTATGCTTCGGGACAGCTGCGGAAACATGAAAAGGACTATCCAACTCATGATCTTGAATTGGCTGCGGTTATTCATGCATTAAAAATGTGGATACACTACTTGTACGGAGTGCATGTTGACATTTATACAGATCACAATTGTCTTCAGTACATCTTCAAACAAAAGGAGTTGAATCTACGTCAGAGGCGGTGGTTGGAACTATTGAAAGATTATGATGTGAGCATTCTATACCACCCCGGAAAAGCAAATGTAGTAGCTGATGCGCTTAGCCGCCGATCAATGGGTAGCCTATGTGAAGTTCCTCCGGAAAAAAAAAAATTGATTCATGAGCTCCACCAACTAGCTAATCTTGGTGTACGTGTAACTGATTCGGGTAATGCAGGAATTAGTATTAATGATCCCAAAGTTTCGTCCTAGAATATGGAAATAAAAGAGCGTCAGTATGAAGATCCTCAATTGTGCCATTACAGAGACACATCTCATGAAAAATAAAAGTCCCCATTTAATGTTTCCATAGATGGAACTCTTAGATACCGAGGCAGGCTATGTGTGCCGAATGTTGCATAATTGCGCCGACGAATTCTAGAAGAAGCCCATTATTCTCGATACTCTATTCACCCAGGTGCAACAAAGATGTATCATGATCTCAAATTAATATATTGGTGGGATGGCATGAAGAGAGACATAGTAGAATTTGTAGCTCAGTGTCCAAATTGCCAACAAGTAAAGATCGAACATCAAAAGCCAGGAGGATTACTGCAAGCAATGGAAATCCCTACTTGGAAATGGGAAGTGATCAACATGGATTTTATTGTGGGGTTATCTCGTTCCCGAGGCAAGTATGATTCCATGTGGGTGATTGTGGACAGATTGACGAAAGCAGCTCATTTCCTTCCAGTCAGAACCACATACTCAGCGGAAGACTATGCAAGGTTCTATCTCAAAGAAATTGTGCGACTCCATGGTATACCAGTATCCATTATCACAGATAGAGGAGCGCAATTTACAGCCAAGTTCTAGAAGTCTTTTCAAGAAGGTCTAAGTACTTAAGTGAAGCTTAGTACGGCATTTCATCCGCAGGCCGATGGACAAGCCGAATTACTATTTAGACCTTGGAAGATATGCTACGAGCATGTGTACTAGATTTTGGTGGTAGCTGGGATGATCATTTACCTTTGATCGAGTTTGCATATAACAACAGCTACCATTCCAGTATCCAAATGGCTCCGTATGAAGCTTTATATGGAAGGAAATGCAGGTCCCTAATTGGATGGTTTTAAATAGGAGAAGTACAGCTAATAGGTCCTGAATTGATTCAGCAAGCGGTAGAAAAAGTCAAGGTGATCCGAGATCGATTGTTAACAGCCCAAAGTCGCCAAAATTCTTATGCGGACAACCGCCGGCGAGACTTGGAATTTCAGGTTGATGATTGGATATTTTTTGAAGGTGTCGCCAATGAAAGGGGCGATGAGATTTGGCAAGAAAAGGAAGTTAAGTCCTCGATACATTGGACCTTATAAAATTATCCGCAAGGTGGGTCATGTAGCCTATGAATTGGACTTGCCTTCAGAGGTTGAATCAGTTCACCCAGTTTTTCATGTCTCGATGCTCCGCAAGTGTATTGGAGACCCTACGAGGATTGTTCCAATAGATGATGTGAAAGTGACAGAAAGGCTAGCATACGAAGAAGAATCCATTGCCATATTAGACAAGCAAGTACGAAGACTTCGAAATAAGGAAGTAGCTTCAGTCAAAGTCTTGTGGCGAAACAACAACCAAGAAGAAATGACTTGGGTGGCGGAAGAGGAAATGAAATTCACATATCCGCACTTATTCCAAACCCGAGAAGAAGTTCATGATGAAACACCAAGATTTTGAGGTATGTATACTTTCTTTTCATGCTTTGGGTCGTGTGTGGCCAATTTACATTGCTATTGTGTTGTAGCCCTGTGAGGAAATATTATTATGGGTTATTGTGACAGGATGGTAGTGCCATATTATAGGGGAAACTCTGGTGAAATTTTCATAGAATTCCTGAGTGTTTAACATTCGAGAACGAATGTTTCAAAAGGGGGGAAGAATGTTACACCTTCGAAAATTCCTCGTTAACGTACAGTGAATAGGTTAGTGAAGAGGACGACGTGTACGATGATTTGATAAGTGATAAATAGCATGTGATAATCCTAATTGAGATTCAAGACATTTAACGAAAAGGAAGAAGGTTATCAAGGAAAGCAAGGAATATGTTGCGTGTCGGGTAAGAATTATGGACGACGAGTTAATGATGGCGTAATGAAATCTTAGAGAAGAGTGATAACATCCCTTAGATTGGTATTGAGGTGTTAAACAAGTGTCAAGAAGGTTCCATAAGGATTGGAGATCAAACGAGTCGACGAGAATTAAATCGGAACAGCTGGGCATTATACGGCCCAACATACTGGCCGTATAAATTATACTAGCCGTATGTTAGGCCGTATAATTAGCCAAGAGGGGCATCACTCACTGGACCAAACATACGGCCAAACATACGGCCCGTATAAAATGTACGGACCGTATGTTGGTCCGTATATGTTGGTTGGGACAGATTTCAAGAATCAATATAAGGACCCTCTCTTATTATTTCATTTCATTTCCACTCTCCTCTCTTCACGAAAGCTCTAGAACACTCTCCATTATTCATCCACAAGAAACCAAAGGAAAACCATGATCAACTATACCAAATCCACGAAATCAAGTGTATGAGACCTAATAAAAGTTCATCTGAGTCAAGAAATCCCAAAAGAAGTGAGCTAGGGTTTTTGTGCAAGAAGAGGATTCCCACCCAAGGCTTATTCATCCATTATCTAAGGTGCGTTTTATGATCATTCTTGGTTGTTTAAGGTGTTGAAAGTTAAAAACACATGGATTGTAGAAAGATATAGAAAGTGGGTTATAAATGTGGGAATAGTGACATTGTTGGGTGAAGGTTTGGATTGAATTATGAATATTGGTATGTTGTAGTTGTAAGCATGTTGCGAATGACATTTAGATCATGGAATAAGTATTATATATGAGAAATCGCGATAGTGAACTATAACCACAATTATGGAGAAATTGAAGAGAAATTGTGAAATGCGGATAATGTAAGATGAATGATGATTGTTGTCTATTATGTTGTGAATGTTGTTATGAATGTTTGGGAGTTGATATAGAATATGGAAAAAGTTATATAAACAAAGGAAATGCTGCCCAATTTTCTTTAGCTTTAGTAAGAACGTTTAAGTAATCGATTAGCTAATGTTCATGCGACTTCTCTTGAAGGTAGAAACGTGGGCATCGAAGGAGAACAAGCAAACGATAGATTAGTTAAGCGAAAAAGGTATGTAAGGCTAATTCTTTCCTTCTAAGGCATGAATCTTCCTAATTTTTCATGATTATCCTATACAATGGAGACTATGAGTCCATGAATATACAAAGCTACATACGCACATGATTAAGAAAGGAAATGCGATACGAGCATGATAATGATGATGATGAATATAAGATGTCCATGAAGCTAATAATTCTAAGTATGGTTTCATCGATGCTTCTCTTTGCGTACTTACCTTAAATTGTTAGTTCCTTCAAGGTGAGATATGATGTTGATGATTACTCCATAATATAACGGGGGTTCATGACCTTATGTCACCCCGACATAGCAATAGTTGCCTTCAAATTCTAGTGTATGTTCTTAATGATAAATGTATAATGATGCTAAGTCATGTTATGTCTATGAGATAATCAATAATGTAAGTTTATAATATGCCTATGTCATTTATGAAAAGGTTGAGTTACGATGGGTATATGATGATATGATAACACCGTGCCTAGATAGCCGGACATGTCACCGCTAATGCGAGCTGCTTTTGATTACACCGTGCCTAAATGGCCGGGCATGTCACTGTTAAGACGGGCTGCTATGTATACACCGTGCTTAGAAGGCCGGACATGATTATCACTAGTGTGCGGCATATGATGGTTACCCAGACGCGGGTTAACGATGAGGATTATGATGTGATGATATATACGCTGTGATGACATACGTACTATGATTATATAAATATACTATATATGTATGAAATGTATTCGCCTATGAAACTCATGCAGGTTATACCTTCCTCTTATGGCTCATGATTGTTCTATTATGTTTATTTCATTTTTTTCTTACATACTCAGTACAATGTTCGTACTGACGTTTGTTTTCTTTGGACGCAGTGTTCATGCCCACAGGTAGACAGGGAGGTGAGCTTGATCCAGACTGGTAGAAGCTGTCAGCTGACTTGAGAGCACTCCATTGTTCCGGAGGTGCTACTTGGTTTATTCTTTTGTGTATCTATCTGTATATGTATTTTGGCCACAACGGGGTTTTGTCCCGTCCATATGTCTATTATATATATATCCTTGAAAAAGTTGAGACTTTCTAGTATTACAGTTGGTTGGCTCTTAGGCTATTTCCTGCTTAAAACTACCGTGGACAATTTATGATTGCTGCAACTAATTTCATAACATGTTACTCTGTAGGGTCTTAAATCTGAACTATCATCCTTATACTGTAGCTCCATGGTCCGATAATCCAAATAAACTTATTCTGTAAGGTATATAACCTATGTGTACTGCCATGTCGAAACTTGATTTTAAAAAGGTATTATCATCTAATAAACACACCATGCACTATTTGGTAAGTCTTGGGTCTCGAATTTTCCTTCTCGCCGCTTACACATTCGATACGTTTAGAATTCCATGGAAAGAGAATGTTACTTACTAATCTAAGCTTCATGGCATAAGTTAGAATAATTCCTGATGCCTCTATGGGAGAGCAACACATGGATAACGACTAGCTTTACATCTTCCTCATCCATTGATACTAGGCGTATTCATAATACTTAATAAAAATACTTATTTAAACATAAGTGCGGAAATAACATGAATGAGCCAAAATAGCTATACGACTCCGAATGTCTGACATAACATAATTGACTTGTCTAGTCTATGAAACCTCTATCATGAGTCTGACTGGAAAACATACTTACTGGAACAAGGCCCACAGCATACCTTAGATGCATAACTAATCATAAAACAAAAGTTGACTAAACCCCGAATGAGATGGGGCTCACCAATAAGCTGATACGAATGCTGTCCTATTGAGCAGACGTGTCGTCCTGTATATCAGTACCTGCATCGTGAAATGCAGGCCCCCGGACAATAAAAGGGGGACGTCAGCACATTGAATGTACTGGTATGTAAGGCAACTGAATGAAATAACATGGGACATAAAGTAATAAAGATAAGAACTGAACGTGAAACTGAAACCTGGTTATGAGCATGAACATGAATACATATATAATATAAAGCATGAGTAAAACATGGTAGGTAGGGAGAGAATTTCATAACCGACAATATAATATCCCCACGTGGGTACGTGGAGTTTGGTAGCTCGCCGGACCAGCAGAGCCCCCATATCTTGCCACGGTATGAGGTGGTGTCGTGCCTGATGGATCCATTCAGTGTAAAATTAAGGTATCGTCCTATCTGGGCGAAGCGATCCTTTTCCTACGGTGGCTACGTAGTTTCAGGCTATCTGAGCCATCTCGGTAATTCATCCAACTCCCAAAAACATGAACATAATATAGTTGGCTAAGAATCCCATGATTTTCGTGAAATAACTTGTATTTAGCATGCATATTTCTTGTATCATGTCATGAAAGTAATTATATGATTTAATTGCATCAAAACTTGTAGACGTATAGGATATTCATGAAATAATCATTCTTAGTCAAAAACATGCATGCAAGAACCCATGGAATACAAAATATGGGTTTTCATGGATTACAGACAGATTCTCAATAATCATAATGAGTATCAAGAACACAATGATAGAATAATAGTAATTCAAACATAATATAGTCATAGACATTGTGTCACGACCCGACTAGGGGCCGGGATGGGTACCCGGGGCTAACCACCGAGCACCACTCATTTCCTTACTCGTCATAGTCATTGTACACCCCTTTCTCATTCACATACTCATAATCATAAGACAATCATTTTTCATTTGAAAATATGATTAATTTTATATACATAGCCTTTCGGCTATAAAAATAATAATATATATACACACAATCGTAACATCGTGAGACCATACTACCCACACATGCGTATCTACGAGCCTCTATATATTTTCCATATGAACTATGTATATGATTAAGAAGGGACTGAGTGCGATAAGAAAAACCACGAGCAGACGATATTGAATTTTTAGGGATAGTTTTAAATTATTTAAGCTTATCCAGATCAGACCTAAAGAGTATAATGTTAGTGAGTTACTACAAAAAGCAGATATTACTAGGAGATAAAAGATATGACAATTCCCTCTTAGGTTATGTGATTAAGTATTTATGCCCGATATGGATAGTGTAATATAATTTTGAACTTGTATAGGGAGTTTGGGATTAGTTGTTCCAATTTCTCATTTGAGAATTTGAGACAAATAAAATTTCCCTGGGTGTGATCCGTGCCTATAGTTCAGAAAGATAGTATACAACCCCAGAATAGAGTCAGATAAGGAGGAAAAGTTAGAAATAACCTTATGCTTCACTTTAGTACTCAGAGAAGAATTAGATAATGTGATTCTAGTAAGTGGTTAACAGAAGCATAGTAAGTAAGTTTTAATGGATACAGTGAATTAGAAATTTTCAGCAGAGTTAGTAGAAGTACGATTTGAGTACTTAGTCAAGTTAGCACTACTAAGTGGGTAAACTGTCTGAATACACCGAAGGCGTGTTAGAACCCTAAGGGTTTATGTTAAATTTGAGGTATAGAAATTGGTGAAAGAAGAAAACAATCTAAGCAATAAGAGAGCAAGCTACAAAAGAAGAGCCTTTAAGGGTTATCAGAAAAGAGTTTTCCTCAAGACTGAAAAGCTAGTATGCCAGTTATGTACATTAGAAACCCGTTAATTTAAGTAATCCAGTTTTCCCAGTAAGTAAGACTTGCTTGAAGTAAGCCGAAGAAATGAGTCGTCAGTATGTTAGAGGAAATTAGCGGAACCACTAGATGACCACTTATCGCTAGCTCAAGGGATCCACAGGCTTTAAACGTCAGCTTTTGAACTAAGGGGGAGATCGTGCGATAAGGTGCCGATATAAACTATGTGTTTTTTAAGTTGATAGGTGTTAAGGAGATTATGTCAGAGGGTCACAGTTTCATGTGGCCAAGATAAGGTGCGTAGAATGTGATATTTGTCATGCTGTTGAGATCAAGTACTAGGTAATTATGTTATGATATAAAGTTCTAGATCGAATAGCGAGTTTTAAGGGTATAACGGTTCCAATTCCAGAGTAATTCATGTACTATGTGGTACTAATGCCCAAACGTACTCTACTCATGCCTTTCGTACCCATATCATGCCCATGTTAGAGATTGATACTTTCGCTTTTAAGATACAAGAATTAAGACTTCATAAGATAGTAAGTTATGCAAGGGAATGTCCTTTCATGTCTGGCACTTCTGGTGTGCTCATGTCTAAAGTTAAAAACCGCATTCAGGTCTCACGTATCTATCATGCTTTTATACTCATGTCCATGTTCTAGCATCTAAGTGCTTTTCAAATTTGATGATGATCTTGACCCCTATGATTATGTTATCCATGTTACCACATACTCGTGCCCCAATTCATTTCGCTATGCATTCCGCTTATAGCGGTATCGTAACAATGATTTTGTGAGATAATAATGAAGGTGAACCAAGATGGATGTCCTACCCATGATTCTATGTAATTCGTGCTTATGTTCCTTTAGCTAATGTTTTACGATCATGATGACGTGATTCATTTTTCCTTTCGCTAAGTATCTAGGCCTCGTTATGTTCAAGGTGACTTTCTACCCATGTCTTAGATGCTCGAGGAACGAGTTATACATGCCTATAATCCATTCTTTCATGTGTCTTATTTATAACAAGGGTGTTTACTCACGGTGATAAGAGTAAGCTATGTTGAACCATGTCCTATTATTTCGGTATATCTAAATCCTAAAGGTAATGTTTTATCCATGCCTTACGTCTCTGAGTACCCAAGAGTTAGCCTACAATTGTACTCCACGCAAATCACACTTGTGCCTTAGTCTTACTTCAATGCTCATGAACTCAAGTCTATACACCATGGTATGCAGATACTTATGTGAACGCCATGTTTTTCATGTACTCATGTGTTACACCTTGGAAAATTTCCCGTTAGCGTACAGTAAATAGGTTAGCGAGGAACACGAGGTATACGATGATTCGGAGAAGTGAGAGATAGCATTTGACGACCCTAATCAAGATTCAAAGACATTTGACTAAAAGGAAGAAGTTTGACAAAGAAAGTAAAGGATATGTTATGTGTCGGGTAAGAATTACGAGTGACGAGCTAATGATGGCATAATGATGTCTTGGAGATGAGTGATAACGTCCCTTAGATTGGTATTGAGGTGTTAAACAAGTGTCAAGAAGGTTCCATAAGGATCGGAGATCAAACGAGTCGACGAGAACGAAAACGGAACCACTGGACAATATACGGCCCAACATACGGACCGTATAAATTATACTGGCCTTATGTTAGGCCGTATAATTGGCCAAGAGGGACATTATATTCTGGACCAAACATACGGTCCAACATACAGTCAGTGAAAAACATACGGACCGTATGTTGGTTCGTATAAGTTGGTTGGGACAACTTTTGTGATTTAATATAAGGGACCTTTCCCACTTCATTTTCATTTGATCTTTCACTCCACAAGTCAAGAAACCTCTATAATATTCTCTAACATTCATCCACAAGAAAATCAAAGGAAATCCATGATCAACTACTTCAATCCATGAAAACAAGTGTATGAATCCTAGTGAAAGTCATCCAAGTCAAGAAATCTAAAGGTGAGAGAAATAGGGTTTTGGTACTAGAAGAGTACTTTCACTCAAGACTTGTTCATCCATCATCTAAGGTAATTTTCATGACCATACCATGTTGTTTAAGGTATTGGAAGGCTAAGACACTTGAATTGTAGAAAGAAATAGAAAATGGGTCATAAATGAGTGAATAGTGTCATTGTTGAATAGTGGTTGGGATGAATCATGAATGTTGGAATGTTGTGATTGTGAATATGTTATAAATGACATTTAGACCATGAAATAAGTATTATATATGATAAAACGCGATAATGAGCCATAACCACAACTGTGGAGAAATTGAGGGGAAATGGTGAATTGTGGTAAATGTAGAATAAATGATGATTGTTGTTTGCGATATTGTGAATGTTGATATGAACGTTTGGGGAGTTGATATAGAATATGGGAAAAGTAGTATAAACAAAGGAAATGATACTCAAATTTCCCTAGAAATAGTTGCGCGTTCTTATAGTCGATTAACTAACGTTAATATGAATTCTCTTGAAGGTAGAACATGGGCACTAAAGGAGAACAAGCAAGCGATAGATTAGATAAACGACAGAGGTATGCGAGACTAGTCCTTTCTTTCTAATGGAATGAATCCTATATCATGACTCTTCCTTCCTCTTCATGAATTCCTACATTCCAGAAAGCTAAAGGTCTATGTCCATGAATAGCTATATAAGATAAGAGATATGTTATGAGTCCTATAATGATGATGATGAGTTAAAGTATAGAGATCCTAAAATGTATGATATGATGATCCTATAGCGTTAATGATGTTATTTATTTCTCACACTCACATTATATGCTAATTCTTTCAAGGTGAGGCAGAATGTCAATGAATGCTCCATAATGAAATCGGGGGATCACGACCTTACGTCACCCCGATAAAGTATAGTTGTTCTTGAGCCTTATGTATGTACTATGATAAGCATATTACGATAAGCATATTATGATGAGAATACTATGATGAGCATATTACGATGACCATGTCATGATGATGATAACACCGCGCCTATATGGCCGGGCAGTCACCGCTAAGGCGGGCAGCGTATACACCATGGCCAGATGGCATAGGGAGACACTACTAGTGGGCGGGATGAGATGATACCCCGGACGCGGAAGGCCTGGACGCAGGCTATGATTATCACACCGATCCGATATGGACGGGCAGCTTATATACCATCACACCGTACCTGTATGGACGGGCAGCTTATACATTTATGCATATATGATATGATGATGAGTATGAGTAAGACAATATGACTTATTTCCTTTATACTTGACAGTCAGATACAGATGTTCCATATTGATATTTCCCTTATATCGTTGTCTTATTTCATTGTTTATGCCTCTCATACTCAGTACAATGTTCGCACTGACGTCTATTTTTTTTGGACACTATGTTCATGCCCACAGGTAGATAGGGAGGTGAGCTTGATCCGGACTCGTAGAAGCTGTTAGCTGATTGAAAGCACTCCTTTGTTCCGGAGGTGCATTATTACTCTTTTGTGTACGTTGGTATATATATATTTTGGGCACGATGGGGTCCTGTCCCGTCTCTATGTCTAGCACTCCAGTAGAGGCTCGTAGATATGCAGTGTGGGTTAGATGGTCTCACGAGATTGCTATTATTTATATGTATTATTTTGGTGGCCGAAAGGCTTATGTATATAAAAGTATTTATGTTTTCAAAGTAAATATGACTTTCTCACGATTTGAGTATAAATTTGATAAAAGAATGTTAATGAGCATAATAAGTAGTAGAACGAGTGGTGCTCGGTGGTTAGCCCCGGGTACCCGTCGCGGCCTTAGTCGGGTCGTGACAAAAGTGGAATCAGAGCAGTTCAGTCCTAGGAAGTGTCTACGAGCCGTGTCTAGTAGAGTCTTGTTTATGGTGTGTTGCGCGCCACGCTAACAAACAAGAGGCTACAGGGCATTTAGGAAAAATGACCATCTTTCTTCTAAGAGATTGTGCGATAGAGCCGTGTATAAGATTTTATCTTTCCTAATAGTGTGTTGTGATTTCAGAATGCCGCCAAAGGGAAAAGCTACAGCCGCCCAGAAGGGAAAGACTACGACAAAAAGGCGGGTGGAAAGAGAACCTCCGATGAACATAGAAGAGGGGCAGTCACCAAATGAGGCTCCATCTAATACTTCCTCCACCCCGCCTAATGTGGAAGAACAAGGAGGAGCTCCAGCTCCAATTCCTGCACCGGTTGCTTCGGGTCAACAATTGACTGAGTCCATTCATTTATTGACACAATTGGTTGCCGCACAGGCACAACGGCAAAATGTGAGTTCAAGTGATCAGGCAGCTAGTACCCGAGCCCGTGATTCATGAGTCTAAATCCTCCGGAGTTTTTCGGGTCAAAGTCGGATGAAGACCCACAAGGTTTCATTGATGAGATGTTGAGGACGTTGAATATTGTCCATGCCTCCGAAACTGAATCCGTGGAGTTGGCATCTTATAGACTCCGGTATATGGCAGTCTTATGGTATAATAACTGGGTATTAAAAAGAGGAGAGAGTGCGCCTCCTCCGATTTAGCAAGAATTCGTAGATGCTTTCATTCGCCATTACTTGCCACCCGAGGTCCGCCGAGCTAGAGCGGATAGATTTCTAAATTTGAAGCAAGGAAACATGAGTACCCAGGTATATGGCCTTCAATTTAATTCATTGGCTAGATATGCCCCGACTATGGTGGCCGACATGGGAGATCGGGTACATAGATTTGTGAGTGGTTTGGGACAACATTTATTTAAAGACTGTTTGACAGCTTCGTTGCAAGACGGGATGGATATTTTCTGAATACAAGCCCATGCTCAGAATTTAGAGGGGCGACAACAACCACAAAGAAGTGATCGTGATATTGATAGAAGGAAAAGAAAGAGGGCCAGATCTATGGGAGCAGGCGGTGATTATAAAGGAGGATCAAGGCAGACATATTCTAGGTACTCAGGCCAGTCGGTGACTAGTGCACCTCCTCGATTTACGGGCAGAAGATTTGATCGCTCTTTTCGTTCAGGACAAGGCCAGAGTTTAAGGGCCTCAGATTCCCAGTTCAGGGATGATTATAGTTAGAGGAGACCCCCAGTACAGCGATGTAGCCAGTGCGGTAGGTTACATTCCGTACAGTGTCGCCAGGGTTCGGATGCTTGTGGCCAGGTTAGGCACATGATAAGAGATTGCCCGTCGATGAGTGGTAGAGTTGGGATTCGGCCTACAGGTTCAGTAGCTGGTTCTTCCTCAGTGCGCCCGGTAGGGCAGACTCCTCAGATGTCAGCAGGTCGAGGTAGAGGCAGAGAGGTAGCATCTACTTTAGGTGCCACTCAGCCCTGTGTATATGCTTTAGTTGGACGGCAGGATCTTGAGTACTCCCCAGATGTGGTTACAGGTACCTTGTCTATATTCTCCCGTGATGTGTATGCATTGATAGATCCGGGTTCTACTTTTTCTTATATTACGCCATATGTTGCTGGTTGTATTGGGGTGAAACCTGAGCAAATCAAACCTTTTGAGGTATCTACTCCGATTGGTGATCCCGTGATAGCTAGACAAGTGTATAGAAATTGTGTAATTATGATATGTGATCGCCAGACCAAAGCTGATTTAATTGAGCTGGAAATGCTAGATTTTGATGTGATTATGGGTATGGATTGGTTGGCATCGTGTTATGCTAATGTCGATTGCCGAATGAAAGTGGTTCGATTCCAATTTCCGGGAGAGCCCGTGCTTGAATGGAAGGGTAATGCAGCATCTCCGAAAGGTAGGTTTATTTCCTACCTTAAGGAAAGAAAGATGATAGCCAAGGGCTATATTTATCATCTAGTTCGAGTACATGACACCGAGGCAAAGTCGCCAACTTTCCAATCCGTTCCGGTAGTGAACGAATTTCCAGATGTATTCCCGGATGAACTTCGAGGTCTTCCTCCAGAAAGAGAGATTGACTTCACCATTGATGTATTTCCAAACACCAAGCCTATTTCTATTCCTCCTTATCGAATGGCTCCGACAGAATTGAAAGAGCTAAAAGCACAGTTGAAAGATTTTCTTGAGAAGGGGTTTATTAGACCTAGTTCATCGTCGTGGGGAGCACCAGTCTTGTTCGTGAGAAATAAAGACGGTTCTCTACAAATGTGCATCGATTAAGGCAATTGAACAAGGTGACAATAAAGAACAGATATCCTCTCCCAAGGATTGATGACTTATTCGATCAACTACAGCGTGCCAAGTGGTTTTCCAAAATAGACTTGAGGTCGGGTTACCGTCAAGTGAGAGTTAGAGAAGAAGATATTCCCAAAATAGCTTTCAGAACGAGATATGGCCACTATGAATTCCGGGTGATGTCGTTTGGGTTGACTAATGCTCCGACAATGTTTATTAATTTGATTAATAATGTATTTAGGCCTCTATTGGATCTATTTGTGATAGTATTTATTGATGATATTCTGGTGTATTCTCGCACAGAATCAGAGCATGCAGATCATTTGCGAATTGTCCTTGGAATTCTTCGAGCCCGAGAATTATATGCAAAATTTTCAAAGTGCGATTTTTGGCTAAATTCTGTAACATTTCTGGGCCATGTTATTTCAGATGATGGCATTCGAGTCGACACTCAGACAATTGAAGCTGTGAAGACTTGGCCAAGGCCTACGACGCCTACAGAAGTTCGTAGTTTTCTGGGATTGGCAGGTTATTATAGAAGATTCGTAGAGGGCGTCTCATCTATTTCAGCCCATTTGACGAAGCTAACCTAGAAGTCGGCTAAATTTCAATGGAATGATGCTTGTGAGTGCAGCTTCCAAGAGTTAAAGGATAGATTAACCTCAGCTCCAGTCTTGACACCTCCAGAAGGGCCAGGTGGTTATGTCGTGTATTGTGATGCTTCTGGTGTTGGGTTAGGATGTGTATTAATGCAGCACGGTAAAGTCATTGCTTATGCTTCGAGACAGCTGCGAAAACATGAAAAGAACTACCCAACTCGTGATCTCGAATTAGCTGCGGTTATTCATGCATTGAAAATGTGTAGACATTACTTGTATGGTGTACATGTTGATATCTATATAGATCACAAGAGCCTTCAATACATTTTCAAGCCGAAGGAGTTAAATCTGCGGCAGAGGCGGTGGTTAGAATTGTTGAAAGATTATGATGTTAGCCCCAGAAAAGCGAATGTAGTAGCCGATGCGCTTAGCCGCCGACCCATGGGTAGTCTATGTGAAGTTCCACCAGAAAAGAAAGAGATGGTTCATGAGCTCCACCAATTAGCTAATCTTGGAGTACGTGTAATGGATTCGGGTAATGCAGGGATTAGTATTAATGATCCTACATTTTCAGCTTTGAATATAGAAGTGAAAGAGCGGCACTATGAAGATCCTAAATTGTGCCATTACAGAGACACATCTCATGACAAAGAGAAAATCTCCATTTGATGTTTCCACGGAAGGAATTCTTAGATACCGAAGCAGGTTGTGTGTGCCAGATATGGCAGAATTGAGCCAACGAATTCTAGAGGAAGCACATTGTTCTCGGTATTCTATTCACCCAGGTGAAACCAAGATGTATCATGATCTTAAACTAATATATTGGTGGGATGGCATGAAGAGAGACATAGCAGAATTTGTGGCCCAGTGTCCAAATTGCCAACAAGTAAAGATCGAACATCAAAAGTCAGGAGGCTTATTGCAAGCATTGGAGATCCCTACTTGGAAATGGGAAGTGATCAATATGGATTTTATCGTGGGGTTACCTCATTCTCGAGGCAGGTATGATTCTATATGGGTAATCGTGGATATATTGACGAAAGCAGCCCATTTTCTTCCTGTTAGAACTACCTACTCAATAGAAGATTATGCGAGATTTTATTTCAAAGAAATTGTGCGACTCTATGGTATTCCACTATCCATTATCACAGATAGAGGAGCACAGTTTACAGCCAAGTTCTGGAAGTCCTTTCAAGAAGGTCTAGGTACTCGAGTAAAGCTTAGCATAGCATTTCATCCGCAAACCGATGGACAAGCCGAGCGTACTATTCAGACTCTGGAAGATATGCTACGAGCATGTGTGCTGGATTTCGGTGGTAGTTGGGATGATCACTTACCCCTTATTGAGTTTGCATACAACAATAGCTATCATTCCAGTATTCAAATGGCTCCGTACGAGGCTTTGTATGGAAGGAAATCTAGATCCCCAATCGAATGGTTTGAAATAGGAGAAGCACAGCTAGTAGGCCCTGAATTGATTCAGCAAGCGATGGAAAAAGTTAAGGTGATCCGAGATCGATTGTTGACAGCCCAAAGTCGCCAAAAGTCTTATGCGGACAATCGCCGACGAGGCTTGGAATTTTAGGTTTATGATTGGGTATTTTTGAAAGTATCGCCAATGAAAGGAGTGATGAGATTTGGCAAGAAATGGAAGTTAAGTCCTAGATACATTGGACCCTATAAAATTATCCGCAAGGTGGGTCATGTAGCCTATGAATTGGACTTGCCTTCGGAACTTGAATCAGGTCATCCAGTATTCCACGTCTCTATACTTCGCAAATGTGTTGGAGATCCTACGAGGATTGTTTCGATTGATGATGTGCAAGTGATAGAAACGCTAGTATATGAAGAAGTGCCCATTGCCATTTTGGATAAGCAAGTACAAAGACTTCAAAATAAAGAGGTAGCTTCAGTAAAAGTCTTGTGGCGAAACAACAACCGGGAAGAAATGACTTGGGAAGCGGAAGAGAAAATGAAATCCACATATCCCTACTTATTCCAACCCCCAGAGGAGATTCAAGATGAAGCCCCAAAATTATAAGGTATGTACGCTTACTTTTTATACTTTTGGTCGTGTGTGGCCATAGATATGTTGCTAGTATGTTTTGTCCCTATGAGGCAGTTATATTATGGGTTGTTGTGACAGGATGGTAGTGCTATATTACAGGGAAAATGTTGGCGAAATTTTCGTAGAATTTCGAGTGTTTAACATTCGAGGACGAATGTTCCAAAAGGGGGGAAGAATGTTACACCTTGGAAAATTTCCCGTTAGCGTACAGTAACTAGGCTAGCGAGGAAAAAGAGGTATACGATGATTCGAAGAAGTTAGAGATAGCATTTGACGACCCTAATCAAGATTCAAAGACATTTGACTAAAAGGAAGATGTTTGACAAAGAAAGTAAAGGATATTTTATATGTCGGGTAAGAATTACGAGCGACGAGTTAATGATGGCATAATGATGTCTTGGAGATGAGTGATAACGTCTATTATATTGGTATTGAGGTGTTAAACAAGTGTCAAGAAGGTTCCATAAGGATCGGAGATCAAACGAGTCGACGAGAACGAAAACGGAACCACATGACACTATACGGCCCAACATACGGACCGTATAAATTATAATGGCCGTATGTTAGGCCGTAGAATTGGCCGAGAGGGACATTATATTCTGGACCAAACAGACGGTCCAACATACGATCAGTGAAAAACATACTAAGTTGGTCGGGACACCTTTTGTGATTTAATAAGGGACCTTTCCTACTTCATTTTCATTTCATCTTTCACTCCCCAAGTCAAGAAACCTCTAGAATATTCTATAACATTCATCCACAAGAAAATCAAAGGAAATCCATGATCAACTACTTCAATCCATGAAAACAAGTGTATGAAACCTAGTGAAAGTCATCCAAGTCAAGAAAACTCAAGGTGAGAGAAATAGGGTTTTGGTGCTAGAAGAGAATTTCCACTCAAGACTTGTTCATCCATCATCTAAGGTATGTTTAATGACCATACCATGTTGTTTAAGGTATTGGAAGGCTAAGACACTTGAATTGTAGAAAGACATAGAAAATGGGTCATAATGAGTGAATAGTGTCATTGTTGAATAGTGGTTGGGATGAATCATGAATGTTGGTATGTTGTGATTGTGAATATGTTATAAATGACATTTAGACCATGAGATAAGTATTATATATGAGAAAACGCGATAATGAGCCATAACCACAACTATGGAGAAATTGAGGGGAAATGGTGAATTGTGGTAAATGTAGAATAAACGATGATTGTTGTTTGCGATATTGTGAATGTTGATATGAACGTTTGGGGAGTTGATATAGAATATGGGAAAAGTAGTATAAACAAAGGAAATGCTGCTCAATTTTCCCTAGAAATAGTAGCACGTTCTTATAGTCGATTAACTAACGTTAATATGAAATCTCTTGAAGGTAGAACGTGGGCACTAAAGGAGAACAAGCAAGCGATAGATTAGCTAAACGACAAAGGTATGCGAGGCCAGTCCTTTCTTTCTAATGGCATGAATCCTATATCATGACTCTTCCTTCCTCTTCATGAATTCCTACATTCTAGAAAGCTAAAGGTCTATGTCCATGAATAGTTATATAAGATAAGAGATATGTTATGAGTCCTATAATGATGATGATGAGTTAAAGTATAGAGATCCTAAAATGTATGATATGATGATCCTATAACGTTAATGATGTTATTTATTTCTCACACTCACCTTATATGCTAATTCTTTCAAGGTGAGGCAGAATGTCAATGAATGCTCCATAATGAAATTGGGGGATCACGACCTTACGTCACCCCGATAAAGTATAGTTGTTCTTGAGCCTTATGTATGTATTATGATAAGCATATTACGATAAGAATATTATGATGAGCATACTATGATGAGAATATTACAATGAGCATGTCATGATGATGATAACACCGCGCCTATATGGCCGGGCAGTCACCGCTAAGGCGAGCAGCGTATACACCATGGCCAGATGGCATGGGCAGACATCACTAGTGGGCAGCATGAGATGATACCCCGGACGCGGGAGGCCTGGACGCAGGCTATGATTATCACACCGATTCGATATAGACGGGCAGCTTATATACCATCACACCGTACCTATATGGACGGGCAGCTTATACATTTATGCATATATGATATGATGATGAGTATGAGTAAGACAGTATGACTTGTTTCCTTTATACTTGACAGTCAGATACAGATGTTCCATATTGATATTTCCCTTATGTTGTTGTCTTATTTCATTGTTTATGCCTCTCATACTCAGTACAATGTTCGTACTGACGTCCGTTTTTTTTAGACGCTGTGTTCATGCCCACAGGTAGACAGGGAGGTGAGCTTGATCCGGACTCGTAGAAGCTGTTAGCTGATTGAAAGCACTCCTTTGTTCCGGAGGTGCTTGATTACTCTTTTGCGTACGTTGGTATATATATATATATATATATATATATATATGGGTCCTGTCCCGTCTCTATGTCTAGCACTCCAGTAGAGGCTCGTAGATACGCAGTGTGGGTTAGATGGTCTCACGAGATTGCTACTATGTATATGTATTATTTTGGTGGCCGAATGGCTTATGTATATAAAAGTATTTTTGTCTTCAAAGTCAATATGACTTTCTCACAATTTGAGTATAAATTTGATAAAATAATGTTAATGAGCATGATAAGTAATAGAACGAGTGGTGCTCAGTGATTAGCCTTGGGTACCCGTCGCGGCCCTAGTCAGGTCGTGACACCATGTCCCATGTCTTGCTATTCACGTATTCACGATTCATGCCATATGAATCACGTTCCTATGTACGCATGTTCCACGTTACGTCCTCCATGTACAATGCACCATGTCATGTCTGTTCTCTAAAGCAAAGTATCTTATATGAATAGTACTAATAATTCCTTTTCTCTCAGTCCTCTATAATTCGCTCACGAGAATGAGCAAGATGAGCTAAGGTATTCATAATCATGATTAACAACTAACAAGATAATCAGAAGTAAGGTGCATTCCTATATTCAAATAGATATATTTTCATGTACCCTATGGTACTTATCTCGGGAGTATTCTACTCAGATTCGACGTATTCATGTCATGCCTATGCTAGAGATTTATGAACACATACGTTAGGATCATATTCTTGTTATACGACTCAAATCTGTCGCATTCACATCGAATTGCGCTTACATTCAAAGCCTAAGTCATACTCCTATCTCATATTACCATGGTGACATAAGAACGTCTGTGATTAAGTCTCTAAGTATCCAAATCCTACATGCGCTTTGTATTCAACCCACATGTTGTAACAATCATGTTTCGACATTCAGATCCCATGTTACGATATCCATTTTCACACGTATTCTTATCTCATGACAATTTAGCACTCATGTATTCATGTCATCGAGTCTTTGTGTATTTATGTCCCACGTCATGCATCTCACGCCCCGGTAATCATGTCATGTGCGTGCCTATTTCCAGTACTCATGTCGTTCGTGCCTACGCATTTCTTCCAAACCCCATGTATAGTAATCATGTAATCATTCAGCCAATATCCGTGTGTCTAAGCCAGCTCAGTATTTAGGTTATATACATTCAAGATTCAGTAATCACGTTATGTCACATCATGCGTATTAAGATGCTATGTGAGTTGTGTGTTGGTACTTTAGTTAGTTGGCAGGCGTTTGAGAACTGTCGTGAGGGTTCGAATTATGAAGGAAGTCCTGCCATAAATTTTGTAGATTCCAGAGTTAGTAGCGATTCTTAACCAGTAGTCATAAATCGAGGACAAATGTTTCATGATTCTCATTCATGTAGGCGCTACTCAGGTTCATGTTCCCCATGTACATGTTTCCATGTAATCACGTACACAGTTCTCATGATCCATGACCATGTTCCCACGTAACCATGTCAAGCTCTTATGTTTTACGTCATGTTTCTTTCATGTTCATGTATTCAAGCCATGTCCAGCAATGTTCTTAACCATGACCCATCATTTGAGGACGAATGATCTTAAGGGGGAGATATTGTAACACCCCGTACCTTTAACCTAATCTTTCACCATGATCCTAGACTTAGAAAAACAGATAAAGAATGTGGGAATTGGAAATTTCCTCTTCAGTTGTAAGATGGTGGTTTACGCCCATAAACAGTGACCGTATTTCAGTATACGGGGCCGTATTTCAAGTCGTAAACTGGTACCAAAGATTTCTGAGCATTCTGAAATTTGACACTTAGAGGTTACATCGTTAAATACGGACCGTATTGCAAAACATATTTGGAATTTGGGAAAACTTCCTTGATGAAGGTTATATAACTTTGAAAGTTATATAACTTTGAAATACCTTTCCAACGGTATATTATGGGGGTCAAACGGACAACTTTGCAAAGAGTTATGGCCATTTTACTGAAGAGACGCAGTGCAGTCCATACGGAATACGGACCGTATTTCAAAATACGGCCCGTCTTTCAAAATACGGCCAGTATTTTGCTGGACGTAAAGTTCAATTTTCCAGAACAGTATATATTCGTCCATATCAGTTCAAATCATTATTTTTCATTCCTTCAAGCCCTAGAACGACCTCCTACCCTTCTCCATCATCAAGAACACCAAGGTAAGCCTACTCTAATTATTCCAACTGAATTCTAACATATACTCTAATAATCTAAACAAGAAATCATCATTCCTAAACTAGGGTTTTCAAGAAAACCCATCTCAAGGTTTAAGATTCAAGATTTTGAAAATCTTCTTTAAAGTTCAACTCTTTAATTCAAGTTTTGGAGCATTACCAGGTATGTAGAGTTACTATCTACGTGTGGGAACATCATTGTTCTTCCCCACGCCTCCTAATCCATAAACTATGAAACTTTACAAAACTAGGGTTTCTATTCTATACTATGCTCATGATAACCCTAGGTCCATGTCTACGACTATATTATGGTTAAATTGCCATAATTCTATCATTGTGTTCTTCATACTCATTATGATTATTGAGAATCTGTCCGTAATCCATGAAAACCCAGATTTTGTATTCCATGGGTTCTTGCATGCATTTTTTGACTGAGAATGATTATTTCATGAATATCCTATATGTCTACAAGTTTTGATGCAATTAAATCATATAATTACTTTCATGCCATGATACAAGAAATATACATGCTAAATACAAGTTATTTCACGAAAATCATGGGCTTCTTAGCCAACTATATTATGTTCATATTTTTGGGAGTTGCACGAATTACCGAGAAGGCTCAGATAGCCTGAAACTATGTATCCACTATAGGACAAGGATCGCTCTGCCCAGATAGGACGATACCTTAATTTTACACTGAATGGATCCATCAGGCACGACACCACCTCATACCCTGGCAAGGTATGGGGGCTCTGCTGGTCCAGCGAGGTACAAGACTCCACGTACCCACGTGGTGATATTATATTGTCGGTTATGAAATGCTCTCCCTACCTACCATGTTTTACTTATGCTTTATATTATATATGTATTCATGTTCATGTTCATAACCAGGTTTCAGTTTCACGTTCAGTTCTTATCTTTATTACTTTATGTCCCATGTTATTTCATTCAGTTGCCTTACATACCAGTATATTCAATGTGCTGACGTCCCCTTTTATTGCCCGGGGGCCTGCATTTCACGATGCAGGTACTGATATACAGGATGACACATCTGCTCAATAGGACATCATTCGTATCAGCTTATTGGTGAGCCCCATCTCATTCGGGGTTTAGTCAAATTTTGTTTTATGATTAGTTATGCATCTAAGGTATGCTGGGGGCCTTGTTCTAGTAAGTATGTTTTCCAGTCAGACTCATGATAGAGGTTTCATAGACTAGACAAGTCAATTATGTTATGTCAGACATTCGGAGTCGTATAGCTATTTTGGCTCATTCATGTTATTTCCGCACTCATGTTTAAATAAGTATTTTTATTAAGTATTATGAATTACTATGTTTTATAAAGGCTCATCATGCATTCACGTTATATTCCGCTCATGTTATGCCACATGATGATTCAGCAAGCCATGTGGTTCGCTCGGTCACATGCAGTAAGGCATCGAGTGCCGTGTTTCGCCCAGGCCATGGTTCAGGGTGTGACAGGAATGAACCTTGGGTGGAAACACTTCACTTGAGCAAAACCCTAGTTTCACCTTCACTTAGATTCCTTGTCTTGGATGAACTTTAATGGGTTTCTTACACTTGATTCTCTTGGTTTGATGAAGTTGTTCACTAATATCCCTTGAATCTTTGTGGGAGAAGTGTGGAGAAATGTTCTAGAGAGAAGGGGTGTGAAGGGGAAATGTAATGAAATAACTTGGACCCCTTATTAATAATACTCAAATCTGTCCCGACCATTTTTTACGGACCAACATACGGTCCGTATAATTTTCACGGACCGTATGTCTGGCCGTAGATTTGGTCCTATGAGGCTGGCCATCTGGGCTGATTATACGGCCAAACATACGGCCAATATATTTTATACGGCCAATATGTTAGGCCGTATAATGCCAGTTACTCCGAACTTATTCCCGTCGACTCGTTTGATCTCCAATTGTCACGACCCGACTAAGAGAGGGGGGGGGGGGGGGGGGGAGGGGCCGCGACGAGCACCCGGTGCTATCCCAACCGGGCACCCCTTGACATACTTTCACATAACATCTAGGTGAGCCATAAATCAAATCATGCATTGTAGTCATCCATCGTACTAGTCCCATTAGACGACAACATTTCTTATATCATCATAGGTATCTATACCACATCAATGTACATGGGCCGACGAGGCCAACAAAATGGTATACAAAATATAAGCCGACAAGGCCAAACACATCTAACCACCTACACATGTCTACGAGCCTCTAAGAAGAGTATAACATATCACATGAGCGGGACAGGACCCCGCTATGCCCATAATTATGTACACAAAAGAATAAGTACCCAAAAGCTACGGCTCCGAATGAAATGGAGCTCTTCTATGTAATCTCTGGGAAAGCAGCTAAGGATCAAGTCAGTCTCCCTGTGCACTTGCGGGCATGACGAAGCGTCCACAAACAAAAGGACGTTAGTACGAAGAATGTACTGAGTATGTAAAGCATGATCAACATTAATAATCTAGCGTAATAGACAGCACAAACGATAACATAAGATGGGAGATAATAATATCATCGTCATAGTACATACTTGCTTCCCATAGGGACATTCCATTTCCATCATGTATCCGTATACAAAATCTTATTCATTCGTATTCACACTCATATTCATATCGTCTACATCTCATATACATTGCTTAAACATAGCCTTTGCACAACATTTACATATCCTTAGCATATTCGTGCACATATTGATGTCATATGTATATATATATATATATATATATAGCTTTCATATAGCTTTTGTATAGCATACCCGACCATAAAGGATTGGTGTTTCATACATACTTGGCCAACCAAGGCTCAAGGTCATACATACCTGGCCCTACCAAGGCTTCAGGGTTATCCGTACCTTCTGCAGAAGTGTGCGCGCGTTACGTAGTCATATACATACTCTATACATATTCATATACATACATTCTACCCGGCATCATAAGCTCGGGGTCTTATTATAGCCCTTCTTAGGCACACATACATACAATAGCCCATAGGTATCTTTAACATCATATTATTCTCATCATCATTACTATCATTATCACTATCTTCGTTGTTATCATTACATCTATCTTATAGGCCTACTCGTCATATGAGGAACTTAGTACAATCGTAACATATCAGGCATCGTGAGCTTACTAGCTCGGAAGATAAAATCATTTGAAGAATATCATAGTCTCATAGAAGGTTTAGACGTTTGGCCAAAGAACCATTCCTTATGAAAGAAGGGTTAGCCTTACATACCTTTTCCGTTCAACTATTCTACACTTGCGTGTTCTCCTCCAATGCTAGCATTTCTACCTTCATTAAAGTCATACTATCGTTAGAATCGACAAATAGCATATATGACAAAAACTAAAGAAAATCGGACAGCATCTCCTTTATTTATACAACATTCCTCCATATCGTAATTCAACTCCCAAACTTCCACAATACATTCACAATACCATAACAATGGCCATTAATCATTCACGTTACCCACATTATCTAGATTTCTCAATTTGCTCCTAATTCACCCATAGTCATGGTCATATCACCCGAATTCGTACATTCATGTACAATGCCCATTTTCATGCTCTTAATCATCATTTATAACACATTCATATCACAACACAACAAGAATCATGGTTCAATTCAAACTATCTCTCAAAATGTCACTATTCATCATTCATGACCCATTTTTCTATACTCATGTAATGTCCAAGAATTTTAACTCTCAAATACCTTAAACAACATATAAATACCATAAATCTTACCTTAGATGTTGTAGGAACGAGCCTTGGTCGAAATATTCCTCTTGAGCAAAAACCCTAGTTTTCCTTCAATAAGATTTTCTTGACTTGAATGATCTTTAATGGGTTTCCTTACACTTAATTCACTTGATTTGTGTTGCTGATGACTAATAATCCTTGAAATCTTGTGAAAATAATGTAGAGAGATGTTTTAGAGAGAAGGGATGAAATGTGGAAATGAAATAATAAACTTGGATCCCTTATTTAATGACTTAAAATCTGATCTGGAGTGAACAACACAGTGGTCGTAAACTTGGTTTACGGTCTTTATTCAAGTTTACGGACCGTCCTTCGTGGTCGTATTTAATCATAACAGAACCAGAAACTCAGGCAGGGACATGGTGATTTACGATCACGGTTTACGGACTGTAAACCACCTTACGGTCCGTATTTCAGGTCGTATTTAACCATTTGATCATTTGGCAGAAAGTTTGATGTTCTGGAAGCCAAAATATGACATGGCAGTTTACGGGCCATATACCACTTTACGGTCCGTATTCCATTTTACGTGCAATTGGCCAAAATGCAGATCTGCAACTTTCCACATTCTCAGAACCTATAATTATTCATTATGGAGCATATCCTATCTCTTATTGCAATTGCCTTCGGAATCCTACTTAGGGTCGTCAAATGTTATTTCTTACTCATGAAAATATCGGATACTCTTACTCCTCGCGAGTCCATTCACTTGGGCAACAATGGAGGATTTTTCCGAGGTGTAACATTCTTCCCCCCTTAAGAACATTCGTCCTCGAATGTTAAAGTCTTCGGGGATTCTATAAAAATTTTGCCAGAGTTTCCCCTATAATATGGCGCTACCATCTTGTCACAACAACCCACAATAGCAATGCCTCACAGGGCAACAACATAATAGCAACAAAATTTTGCCACACACGACCCAAAATCATATAAGGAAAACATACATACCTCATGACCTTGATATCTCATCTTGGATCTCCTCCAAGGGCTGAAATAAATGTGGGTATTTGGATCGCATACTCTCTTCCGCTTCCCATGTCATCTCCTCTCGTTTACTGCTTCTCCATAGAACTTTAACTGAGGCCACTTCTTTATTTCTAAGCCTCCGTACTTCCCTATCTAATATGGCAATGGGTATTTCTTCATAAGTCAACTTTTCTGTCACTTGAACATCATTTACTGGGACGATCCTCGTAGGATCTCCAACGCACTTTCGAAGCATCGAAATATGGAAAACTGGATGAACTGACTCCAAATCCGGAGGTAAATCTAACTCATAGGCCAATTTTCCTATTTTTCGTACATTTTCATAAGGCCCAATATACCGGGGACTAAGCTTCCCTTTTTTGCCAAACCTCATAACGCCCTTCATTTGCGACACTTTTAAGAATACCCAATCCTTAACTTGAAACTCTAAGTCCCTTCGACGATTATCCGCTTAGGACTTCTGACGACTTTGAGCCACTAATAACCGATCTTGTATGAGCTTAACCTTCTCTATGGCTTGCTGGACCAAGTCTGGTCTTATCAATTTAGTCTCACCTATCTCGAACCACCCAATTGGGGATCTACACTTTCGCCCATATAAAGCCTCATGCGGTGCCATTTGAATGCTAGAATGATAAATATTATTGTAAGCAAATTCAATGAGTGGAAAATGATCATCCCAACTACCTCCAAAATCTATCGTACATGCCCGTAACATATCTTCAAGAGTCTGAGTAGTACGTTCAGCTTGTCCATCGGTCTGTGGATGAAATACCGTGCTAAGGCTCACTTGGGTCCCTAAACCCTCTTGGAAAGACTCCCAAAATTTAGCTGTAAACTGAGTTCCTCTGTCTGAGATAATAGATACTGGAACACTATGGAGTCTCACTATCTCTTTAACATAAAGCCTTGCATAATCCTCTGCCACATAGGTCGTTCTGACCGGTAAGAAATGAGCTGACTTAGTGAGTCTATCCACAATCACCCATATGGAATCATACTTACGTCGAGAACGGGGTAAGCCTGAAATGAAGTCCGTTAATCACTTCCCACTTCCAAGTTGGGATTTCTATAGCTTGCAACAAACCACCCGGCTTTTGATGCTCGATTTTCACTTGTTGACAATTGGGACATTGAGCTACGAATTCCGCTATATCTTTCTTGATTCCATTCCACCAATTTATAGACTTAAGATCATGATACATCTTCGTCGCTCCGGGGTGGATAGAATAACGGGAACAATGAGCTTCTCTTAATATTTGGTGGCGTAAACCTGCCACGTCGGGAACACATAATCTGCCTCGACATCGAAGAACTCCATCACCTGAAAGCTCGAATGATGACTCCTCTTTCTGAAGGAGCGTATCTCTGTAATGCATTAGCATGGAATCCTCATATTGTCACTCTTTCACGTCTGCTACTAGCGACGAGACTGCTGAATTCTGAATTGTAGTTCCCCTGCTACCCGAGTCCACTACTCGAACTCCTAGGCTAGCTAACTGCTGGAGCTCACGAGCCATTTCTCTCTTCTCTGGTCGTACATCACATAAACTTCCCATGGATCTGCGGCTAAGAGCATTCGCTACAACATTTGCCTTTCCGGGGTGATACAAGATATCAACATCATAATCTTTTAGTAATTCTAACCATCGTCGTTGCCGCAAATTCAACTCTTTCTGCTTGAAGATATACTGAAGGCTCTTATGTTCGGTATAAATATCCACATGGACACCGTATAAATAATGTCTCCATATCTTTAAAGCATGAACCACTGCGGCCAATTCTAGATCGTGGGTTCGATAATTCTGCTCATGTTTCCGCAGTTGCCTTGAAGCATATGCAACCACTTTACCATGCTGCATCAATACACAGCCTAGCCCAACACCTGAAGCATCACAATAAACAACATATCCTTCCAATCCCTCTGGAAGTGTCAACACGGGGGCAGAAGTCAATCTATCTTTCAACTCTTGGAAGCTACGTTCACAAGCATCTGTCCATTGAAACTTTGCCGATTTCTGGGTAAACTTTGTGAGTGGTGCTGAAATAGAAGAGAAACCCTCAACAAATCTCCGGTAATATCCTGCTAAGTTCAGAAAGCTACGAACTTCCGTAGGAGTCGTGGGCCGTGGCCAAGTCTTCACAGCCTCAATCTTTTGACTCTCCACTCAAATACCATCGGCTGCAACAATATGCCCCAGGAATGCCACTGAGTTCAACCAAAACTCACACTTGGAGAATTTTTCAAACAACTCTCGAGTTCGAAGAACTCCAAGGACAATACGCAAGTGATCCGCATGCTCTGCCTCGGATCTAGAATACAGCAAGATATCGTCGATAAATACAATCACAAATAAATCCAGGAAGGGCCCAAACACATTATTCATCAAATCCATAAACACTGTCGGTGCATTAGTTAGCCCGAATGACATTACCCGGAACTCAAAATAACCATATCTTGTTCTGAAGGCTGTCTTAGGGATATCTTTCTCCCTAACTCTCACTTGGTGATACCCGGACCTCAAATCTATCTTTCAAAACCATTTGGCACCTTTTAATTGATCAAATAAGTCATCAATCCTCGGAAGAGGATATTTGTTCTTAATCGTCGCCTTATTCAATTGTCGATAGTCAATGCACATTCTCAAGGAGCCATATTTCTTTCGGACAAACAATACGGGTGCTCCCCACGGGGACGAACTAGGCCTAATGAAGCCTTTCTCAATCAAGTCTTTCAATTGCTCTTTCAACTCCTTCAATTCTGCGGGAGCCATTCTAAAAGGAGGAATAGATATGGGCTTAGTGTTTGGTAACACATCAATAGAAAAATCAATCTCCCGCTCGGGAGGAAGGCCTGGAAGCTCTTCCGGGAACACATCCGGAAATTCATTTACTACGGGAACTGACTGAAGAGTTGGCGATTCAGCTTCTACATCTTGAACTCGCACTAGGTGATAGATGCACCCTTTCGTGATCATTTTCCTTGCCTTTATATACGAAATAAACCTACCTTTTGGTGATGCCGTATTCCCTTTCCACTCTAAAACTGGTTCTCCTAGAAATTGGAAACGAACCATTTTCATTCTACAATCAACATTGGCATAGCAAGAAGCCAACCAATCCATGCCCATAATGACATCAAAGTCTACCATTTCTAATTCATGTAAATCAATCATGGTGCGACGACCACATATCACAACTACACAGTCTCTATATACTCGGCTAGCTATTACCGATTCACCCACGGGTGTAGACACCTCAAAAGGTTTGATCGACTCTGGCTCGACTCTAAATCGCCTCGCTATATATGGGGTAACATATGACAATGTGGAACCCGGGTCAATCAAAGCATATACATCATGAGAGAATACCGATAATATACCTGTGACCACGTCAGGAGAAGACTCAAGATCTTGGCGTCCAGCCAAAGCATAAATACGGTGCTGAGGACCGCTAGAACTGGGAACTCTCCCTCTGCCTCTACCATGGCCGACTGGCGCCTGTGAACCTGGCCCCATAGGGCGCATAGAAGATGAAGATCCAGCTACTGACCCTGAAGGCTGGGTCCTACCTCTACCATGAACCGAGGGGCAATCACGCATAATATGGCCTGGCCGACCACATGAATAGCAACCATCTGAACCTGATCGGCATTGACCCCAATGCAATTTCCCACACTGGGAACATCGTGGTATGGGCGGCCTCGCCTGACCCGAATCACCCCTAAACTGGGACCCTGAAAAGCTCGGACTCGGCCCTTAACGAGCAGATCTATCAAATCTCTGGCCTGAAAACCGTGGAGGTGCACTGGTCATAGAATAGCCTGAATGCCTGGGAAACTGCTGCCTGTGCCCACCTCTAAACTCGCCCATCGGACCCGAAGATCTAGCTCTCTTGCTATGTCCCCTCTCTTGCTCACGTTCACTTCTTTGCTGTTGCAAGCTTTCTTCTATGTTCTGAGCATGGGCCTTAATGCGCGCAATATCCATACCGTCCTGAAGGGACGCAGTCAAACATCTATCCATCAAGTGTGGCCCTAGGCCTTTCACAAATCGGTGCACTCGGTCACCCATGTCCGCTACTACTATGGCCGAAGCATACCTAGCCAAGGAATTGAAGCGGAGACTATACTCTAGAGCACTCATACTACCTTGTCTCAAATTTAAGAACTTGTTGGCTCTAGCTCGCCGAACTTCTGGAGGCATGTAATGTCGGAGAAAAGCATCAACAAACTCTTGCCATACCGGGGGAGGTGAATTGGCTCCCCGTGAAGCCATCCAAACCGTATACCATTGGATCGAGACATCTCCCAATCTATACGACGCTAACTCCACTGATTCGGTGTCCGAAGCATGTATCAATTGAAGCGTCCTTAACATACCATCAATAAAATCCTGAGGGTCCTCCTCCGGCTTTGATCCAAAGATTTCCAGAGGGTTCAAAGTAATGAAGTCACGGGCCCTCGCACTAACAGCCCTGTCACCCTGCCCTGTACTCTGCCGCTGAGTCTGAGCAGCAACCAACTAAGTAAGCAAATATATGGCCTCTTTTACATCTTGGCCTGAGGCATCCGGTGGAGGAGCTGGGGCTGAGGCTCCCTCACGCTCCTCAGTAAGAGGCACTGTCTGGGAGGATTGAGATTGAGCCACATCCTGGGACTCACTTCCCTCTACTACCGGTGGCGGTGCTCTTTCAGCCCGCTTTTCTGCCACCGTCTTGCCCTTTTGGGCTGCTGTAGCTTTTCTCTTTCTAGGCATTTCTGAAATACACAACACACGATTAAGGAACAATAATTTCTTATATCATAGCTCTATCGCACGATTTCTTATGAAGAAAGAAGGGCAGTCATTCCTAAAATGTCCGCAGCTTCTTGTTTATAAGTGTGGCGCGCAACACACCCATAACCAAGACTCTACTAGACACGGCTCGTAGACACACCCTAGGACTAAACTGATCTGATACCACTTTTGTCATGACCCGACAAGGGGGGGGGGCGCGACGAGCACCCGGTGCTATCCCACCCGGGCACCCCTTGACATACATTCACATAACATCTAGGTGAGCCATAAATCAAATCATGCATTGTAGTCATCCATCGTACTAGTCCCATTAGACGACAACATTTCTTATATCATCATAGGCATCTATACCACATCAATGTACATGGGCCGACGGGGCCAACAAAATGATATACAAAATATAGGCCGACAAGGCCAAACACATCTAACCACCTACACATGTCTACGAGCCTCTAAGAAGAGTATAACATATCACATGAGCGGGACAGGACCCTGCTATGCCCATAATTATGTACACAAAAGATTAAGTACCCAAAAGCTACGGCTCCGAATGAAATAGAGCTTTGCTATGTAATCTCTGGGAAAGCAGCTAAGGATCAAGTCTGTCTCCTTGTGCACCTGCAGGCATGACGCAGCGTCCACAAACAAAAGGACGTCAGTACGAAGAATGTACTGAGTATGTAAAGCATGATCAACATCAATAAGAAAGCGTAATAGACAGCATAAACGATAACATAAGATGGGAGATAATAATATCATCGTCATAGCACTTACTTGCTTCCCATAGGGACATTCCATTTCCATCATGTATCCGTATACAAAATCTTATTCATTCGTATTCACACTCATATTCATATTGTCTACATATCATATACATTGCTTATACATAGCCTTTGCACAACATTTACATATCCTTAGCATATTCGTGCTCATATTGATGGCATATGTATATATATATATATATATATATATATATATATATATATATATAGCTTTTATATAGCTTTTGTATAGCATACCCGACCATAAAGGATCGGTGTTGCATACATACTTGGCCAACCAAGGCTCAAGGTCATACATACCTGGCCTTACCAAGGCTTCAGGGTTATCCGTACCTTCTGCAGAAGTGTGCGCGCGTTACGTAGTTATATACATACTCCATACATATTCATATACATACATTCTACCCGGCATCATAAGCTCGGGGCCTTATTATAGCCCTTCTTAGGCACACATACATACAATAGCCCATAGGCATCTTTAACATCATATTATTCTCATCATCATTACTATCATTATCACTATCTTCGTTGTTATCATTACATCTATCTTATAGGCCTACTCGTCATATGAGGAACTTGGTACAATCGTAACATATCAAGCATCGTGAGCTTACTTGCTCGGAAGATCAAATTATTTGAAGAATATCATAGTCTCATAGAAGGTTTAGATGTTTGGCCAAAGAACCATGCCTTGTGAAAGAAGGGTTAGCCTTACATACCTTTTCCGTTCAACTATTCTACACTTGCACGTTCTCCTCCAATGCTAGCGTTGCTACCTTCATTAAAGTCATACTATCGTTAGAATCGATAACTAGCATATATGACCAAAACTAAAGAAAATCGGACAGCATCTCCTTTATTTATACAACATTACTCCATATCGTAATTCAACTCCCAAACGTCCACAATACATTCACAATACCATAACAATGGCCATTAATCATTCACCTTACCCTCATTATCTAGATTTCTCAATTTGCTCCTAATTCACCCATATTCATGGTCATATCACCCGAATTCGTCCATTCATGTACAATGCCCATTTTCATGCTCTGAATCATCATTTAAAACACATTCATATCACAACACAACAAGAATCATGGTTCAATTCAAACTATCTCTCAAAATGTCACTATTCATCATTCATGACCCATTTTTCTATACTCATCTAATGTCCAAGCATTTTAACTCTCAAATACCTTAAACAACATATAAATACCATAAATCTTACCTTAGATGTTGTAGGAACGATCCTTGGTCGAAATATTCCCCTTGAGCAAAAACCCTAGTTTTCCTTCAATAAGATTTTCTTGACTTGAATGATCTTAATGGGTTTCCTTACACTTAATTCACTTGATTTGTGTTGTTGATGACTAATAATCCTTGAAATCTTGTGAAAATAATGTAGAGAGATGTTTAGAGAGACGGGATGAAATGTGGAAATGAAATAATAAACTTGGATTCCTTATTTAATGACTTAAAATCTGATCTGGAGTGAACAACACAGTGGTCGTAAACTTGGTTTACGTTCCGTATTCCAGTTTACGGACCGTCCTTCGTGGTCGTATTTAATCATAACAGAACCAGAAACTCAGGCTGGGACATGGTGATTTACGATCACGGTTTACGGGTCGTAAACCACTTTACCGTCCGTATTTCAGGTTGTATTTAACCATTTGATCATTTGGCAGAAAGTTTGAAGTTTTGGAAGCCAAAATACGACATGGCAGTTTACGGGCCGTATACCACTTTACGGTCCGTATTCCATTTTACGTGCAACTGGCCAAAATGCAGATCTGCAACTTTCCACATTCTCAGAACCTATAATTATTCATTATAGAGCATATCCTATCTCTTATTACAATTGCCTTCGGAATCTTACTTAGGGTCGTCAAATGTTATTTCTTACTCATGAAAATATCGGATACTCGTATTCCTCGCGGGTCCATTCACTTTGGCAACAATGGAGGATTTTTCCGAGGTGTAACAATCCTTATGGAACCTTCTTGACACTTGTTTATTACCTCAATTACAATCTAAGGGATGTTATAACTCTTCTCCATAAAATCATTAAGTCGTCGTTAACTTGTTACTCGTAAATCCTTTCCGATACCTATCGTATGCCTTGCCTCCTCTTGGCAAACTTTCTTCTCTTACCTCGAACGTCTTTGAAATATTAATTAGGGTCATCAAATGTCATTCCTTACTTGTTGCAATACCGTATACTTTGTGCTCTTCATTAGTCTATTCACTGTGCATTAATAGAAAATTTTCCAAAGTGTAACATTCTTCCCCCCCCCCCCCCCCCCCCTTAAGAACATTCGTCCTCGAATGTTAAGTCCTTGGGGATTCTATAAAAACTTCGCCAGTTTCCCCTTTAATATGGCACTACCATCTTGTCACAACAGCCCATAATAACAATGCCTCACAGGGCCACAACATAATAGCAATAGAGTTTGGCCACACACGACCCAAATGCATAGAAAGGAAAACGTACATACCTTATGATCTTGATGTCTCTTCTTGGATCCCTTCTAGATGTTGAAAGAAGTGCGGGTACTTGGATTTCATATTTCATTGCGCTTCCCAAGTCATTTCTTCTCGGTTATTGTTTCTCCACAAAACCTTAACTGAGGCCACTTTTTTGTTTCTAAGCCTCCGTACTTGCCTATCTAATATGGCAATGGATACCTCTTCATAAGTTAACTTTTCTGTCACTTGAACATCTTTTACTGGCACAATCCTAGTAGGATATCCAACACATTTGCGAAGCATCGAGACATGGAAAAATGGGTGAACTGACTCCAAATCAGAAGGTAGATCTAACTTGTAAGCCACTTTGCCTACCTTGCGCACAATCTCATAAGGCCCAATGTACCAGGGATTAAGCTTCCCCTTTTTGCCAAATCTCATAACGCCCTTGATTGGCGACACCTTTAGGAATACCCAATCTTTAACTTGGAACTCTAAGTCCCTTCAACGATTATCCGCATAGGACTTTTGACGACTTTGGGATGCTAATAGCCGACCTTGTATGAGCTTAACTTTTTCTATGGCCTGCTGGACCAAGTCTGGCCCTATCACTTTAGTCTCTCCTACTTCAAACCACCCAATGGGGGATCTACACTTTCGCCCATATAAAGCCTCATACGGTGCCATTTGGATGCTAGAATGATAACTATTATTATAAGCAAATTCAATAAGGGGTAGATCATCCCAATTTCCTTCGAAATCCAACATACATGCCCGTAACATATCCTCAAGAGTCTGAATGGTACGTTCACCTTGTCCATCAGTCTGCGGATGAAATGTCGTGCTAAGGCTCACATGAGTCCCCAAATCCTCTTGGAAGGACTTTCAAAAATTAGCTGTAAATTGAGTTCCTCTATTAGAGATAATAGATATTGGAACACCATGAAGTCGCACTATCTCTTTAACATAAAGCTTTGTATAATCTTCTGCCACATATGTAGTTCTGACTAGTAAGAAATGAGCTGACTTCGTGAGTCTATCCACAATCACCCATATAGAGTCATACTTACGTCGAGAATGGGGCAAGCCTGTAATGAAGTCCATGTTAATTTCTTCCCACTTTCTTTCTTCCATGTGACCATGATAATGGTATTAATTTAATCTGTAGAGTCTATATAAATTCAATCCGATATGTCTTGTCATAGGTGTCCCTCGTTGACTCATTCAAGACTTCATAATTTTCGAGAATTTCATAACCCTTTGGTAAAGCTGTTGGAAATTCGCTATAACCACAATGATACAAAATGAAAGTTCCAAGGCGTAATATTCATCTGGTAAAACCCCCTTTTATTCAATGATCCTATTGAATTCGTACGTAATCTAACCCACCTCAGGGCTATCGTAGGAAGCATATAACATATACCTATATCACATCCAGAGTAATTGTCCTATTTGTCCTTAATGATAATTCTGACTCAACATTTCAACTTAATTTACAATGTATTCTCCCTCAACTGACCTAGAGTATCACAAACACACTATTCTTGTTTACCCCCTACTCCTCTTTCACGTATCCCATTGGTTTCATTCTCGATATGTAAGTACTTACAGGTTACATAATCGTTCTTGTGTGATTCGTGTATGAACATCTAATCTTATCCGTAAACTTCCCTTCCTTTGGTCCGTTCTATTTTACGTATCTTACACATACCAAAACTCTTTTGTCTATCTGATCTAACTTATCTCGTCATACTCGTTTCTCTCCTTTATTAGTCCCCTGATTATCACATCTTATATTTTATTATAGAAAACTTTATGTCTCTTCTTATTTGTCACTTATAACTCGCAACATCATTAACAAATGACTCTACTGTCAATTCCCTCGCCTCTATTCCAGTATAGCATCACTATCCTTTATAATATTCCTCAAGTTATTTGCTCATAATGTCATGTTGTTCAAGGTTTTCACGAATAATTTTTAGTACAGTCTCAAATACCCGCTCGATTCTTATTCACTTATTTACTAGCCATTAGACTCATTTCTGGATAACCTTCACTTTTTGTTTTAGAGTCTATATCTGTCACGTCTTAGGATCCATCATTTCAATCTCCACACCTATATTTTCCTTACTCGTTTCCCCTCTTAAGGGTCTTACTTATACCATTCTCAAATCCGTTACCTTACTATCAATCTTGAATTCATATATCCCATTCCTCAATTCCCTTATTATACTGCATCATATTCATGTCATCTACCATAATTTATAGCTACGGTAATTCATGTGTGAAGTCTTAACATGCTCATCTCGCAGTTTTGTAATCAAGTAGTACAACCAACATAGCACTCCGAAAAAGGATGTGTTTTACATAGGCCAATCGTTAGTTATGAGTCAATGTCTACATCCGCTCCAATTAACAACTTCTGTCTCATAGGGGTACTCAAATAGTAGTCTACCTAGCTATACGTACCATCCATGTAATGCCACTTATCCCATTCTTCGATACCTAGAGTTCACGTATAGCGTCATCTTTCCCTTTTCTTCCCATCTCAAGTTATTCCTCTCTTTCCTATTGTCACGACCCAGCTAGGGGCCGCGACGGGTACCCGGGGCTAGCCACAGAGCATCACTCACTCTACCACTCATCTTGCTCACTTAAGGCCCTTTTATCAACTTCATACATGAATTATAGGAAAACATATTTTAGATAGAAATAATAATGCTTTATATACATTTGCCTCTCGGCCATCAAAATAACATATACATTTAATAACATCTTGTGAGACCATCGAACCCATACTGCGTATCTACGAGCCTCTACTGACATACTGTATATATAGATGGAACAAGACTCCGTCATGCCCAAAATATACATATATACCAAGAGGAGAATCACAAGCACCTCCGAACAATGGAGTGCTCTCAATCAGCTGACAGCTACTAAGAATCTGGATCAAGCTCACCTCCTTGTCTACATGTGGGTATGAACACAGCGTCCAAAGAAAACGGACGTCAGTACGAATATTATACTGAGTATGAGAGGCATATCCAATGAAGAAAGACAGAAATAATATCATGAGAACATCAATATGAAACAGCTGGATCTGAATGACAATCATAAGAGAAGTAATGCATGTTGTCTTACTCATACTCAACATCATATCATAAATGCATAATATGTAAGCTGGCCGTCCGTATCGGAACAGTGTGATAATCAATAACAATAGCCCGTGCCCAGGCCTCCCGGGTTCGGGGTACCATCTCATGCCGCCCACTAGTGGTGTCTGCCCATGCCAAAAGGTCATGGTGTATCCGTATAGCTGCCCGCCTTGGCGGTGACTGCCCGGCCAACTAGGCCCGGTGTGATGCAATCATGACATGCTTGTAATAAAATACTTATAATGATATTCTTATCAAAATATACTTGTCATCATACATGCATAAAGACTCTAGCACAACTGCATTCTATCGAGGTGACGTAAGGTCGTGGACCCTCGATTCCATTATGAACAGATATGAGGATTCTGCCTCACCTTGAAGGAAATAATACATAAGGTGAGTGTGAGCAATAAATAACATCATTATCAACATGGCATCATCATATCATATCTCTTTATCTTATATGGGCATTTATGGATATAGGCTTTTAACTTTCCGGAATATAGGAATTCATGAAGAGGAAAGGAATTCATGCCATTAGAAAGAAAGAACTAGCCTCACATACCTTGTCGCTTAGCTACACTATCGATCACTCGTCTTCCTTCGAGGTCATGTCGTTACTTTCACGAGAGAATCGTATTAACATTAGTTAATCAACTTTAAAAACGCGTCGTTATCTATAGAGAAAATTAGGCGGCATTTCCTTTGTTTCTATTACTTTTCCCCCATTTTATTTCAACTCCTAAACATTTACAACAACACTCATAATATTGCAAGCAACAATCGTCATTTATATGCCTTAAGCAAAATCCACCATTTCTCTCCAATTTCCTTCTCATTTATGGTTATAGCTTGTTATCCCATTTCCTTGTATATAATACTTATTTCATGACCTAAACATCGTTTACAACATATTCATAATCATAGCATATCAACATTCATGATTCCATTCAACCATCTTCCAATTGTGACACTATTCACTCATTCAAGACCCATTTCTATGTTCTTCTATGTTTCAAGTGTCTCAGCTTCCCAATACTTTAAACAACATGGAATGGTCATGAAACTTACCTTGGTTGATGGTGGAACAAGCCTTCAGTTGAGTTTCTACCTTAGCACCAAAACCCTATCTCCTCTCCTTTGGTATTTCTTGAAGGAGACAACTTCTACTTGAGTTTCATAAGCTTTGTTTCCTTGATTTGGTGTTGATGATCAATGTTCACAATCGTCGGGGTGAACAGTGGTCGTAAACCACACTTTACGGGCCGTATACCAGTTTACGGACCGTATAGTGTGGTCGTATTTAAGCATATCAAAACAGAAAAGTTGGTTGAGGATCATGGCAGTTTACAATCGAGGTTTACGGTCCGTAAACCAGTTTTCGGGCCGTATACCAAGTCGTATTTAACCATTTTAACATTGGACAGAAAGTTGAAATTTTGAAAGGATGGAGGACGATGGCAGTATACGGTCCGTAAATCACTTTACGGGCCGTATTCTGCTTTACGACCACTGGCTGAATTGAAATTCTACAACTTTCTAAATTCCAAAAATTCATGAATCGTCATTCCCTACTTAGTAAAACACCGCACACTCGTACCATTCATTGATCTATTCATTGTAGACTCACGGAAAATTTTTCCAAGGTGTAACACCTATAATCGACTTATAGTAATGGTAAATGCATTTTCCCAAAAACCCGCCATTTTTGTTTTCAAGGATCTAAGTCTCATGCGCCACTAATACCCCTTATGCCTCATACTCTTTTACTCTTGTGTTGCACTCAACATTGATTCCAAAACCAATCATAATCATGTCGTATTTGTCATTGCTAATAGCCTTACTTTATTGCTTTATCATCGTACGGTAAACTCGTAATTCATGGCCACATTTTTCTCTCCAACTCATTCCTTTATATACTTTACTCTTTCTGTCTTAGTGGAGGATATTCGTAGGAGATGCGTCTTCCTTTTCTCATAATACGACTACTTCTTAAGCACGCGTACTTCGTATATTTCCTTTTCTTTCTATACCCGTACTTATTCCTTTACATTCTTTCCTTCTCAATTTATCTTATTACCTCCCTTTTTATAATCAATCCTTTATTCCTCGCACAAGGAATCCTATTCTTAACTCATTACCGCTTTGTCCTCTAGAATATATTACCTCTATACAATCCGTTCTTCGCTTCCAAAACTTATTCTGTTCACTCTGATCATTCCCTCTCATCCTTATTATGCTAATCCTTCTCCTAACAATCGTTCTATTTCGTTATTCATGTTTCCGTAGTCTTGGTCATTTACATTCAGCGAAAGATATCACTCGTGATCTCGATTATACAAATCACCAACTGTTACTACTTTGCCATATCACTTTTCCCTAATTTCTTTTTCAAGTTGACTTCCCTTTTTGTCATTGCTTGCTATCATTTCTGTCATTGAGGAACCTTTATGTTTGATTTTCCCTCAATAAGGTCTTATAAGTTTTCTCATCTACTGCCCCATGGCTCGCTTGTTGGTTTCACACCTGCATTCACTCTTTATTCATATAGAACATGTCACATCTTTAGTCGTTTCCTCGCTATACTTTGTATTACAATTCTTGTTACGTTCACATTATACCCTGATCATAATCAACTCTATAGAGTGACACTTCTTGATCTCATTCGCAATCTCGCTTATGAAATAGAATAAACCTCATGAAGTAAGCATACTTAACCTGTTACTCTTTCTGATCAGCCCTATTACACTTACCACATAAGTTATCTCACCAATGTATTCACATTCATTATAACCCTTCATATTCATACCTATGTCTCTGTGATGCTATTACTTTATTTTGCTAATAGAATTGTCGTATTTTACTTGTGCTTATCCATCCAATCAATACTTCAGTATCACACTCTATTGTTGTTACCCTTTCTCTTCTATGTCATGTTTTAGTACTACCAGTCTCCCTAATTTACTCTAGTATTTCTCTTTACCATGTCAATGTCGATCTTATAATTATCGCTACTATAAATTCAACAACATTAAACTCATCTCCTCTAAATTCTAGGAAAATTTTGATAGGGTTTCCTATATTTCTTACTATCCAAAACCTGCACGCAGCAAATACCAACAATGCCTCATCGAGCTAATATATACATATGACATACCTCAGCCACACAGGGCTCCCAATTTCAAGTGAAAGTAAAAGATGTCAAAACTCACCTCATATATCACACCTCGAGGTGTACTTGATCCTTTAGCGATCTGCCTTGTTATACCTTCCTATTTACTTTCCCTTTCGTTCTTCAGCTTTACATCTCAATTATAGCTCAATATTCTCACCTTACCCGACATACATCTTTCGTACCGATGCTTACCTTTATACAAATTCATTCAATTTGTTTAATTCACAAACTTATAACTGAATTTATCATAAAGAGATACATTTAAGCAATTCCTCTGTTGTACTTACACTGACTTACCTCATGACAACCAATCCATTATCATATAAATACATATTCTGATAACGTAGCCTCAACGAAGTGACTTACCTCTGTAACTTCCAATATCATCACGGACACTCTTCCGTCGATACTGTTCTTCTGCTGAAATCAATGGTTAGTATAAGGAATCTAATTTCCTATGACTTAGCTCTATTGCACGATCTTAGATATGAAAGAGGAGTAACCATCCCAAATGCCCTGTAGCCTCCTGTTTATAGATGTGGCGCGCAACACACCCATAAACAAGACTCTACTGGACACGACTCGTAGACACACCTTAGGACGGAACTGCTCTGATACCACTTTTGTCACGACCCAACCGGAGGGCCGCGACGGGCACCCGGTGCTAACCCACCCGGGCACCTCTTATCATACTTTCACATTTACATCTAGGTGAGCCACATAGGTAAATCATACTTTCCATCCATTATTCGTACTAATTCCATTGGGCAACAATACATATATATCATCATCAGTAACAATGCCCATATAGATGTACATAAGCCGACGAGGCTAACAAAATGATATCCAAAATATAGGCCGACAAGGCCAAACACATCTAACCATATACACATGTCTACGAGCCTCTAAGGAGAGTATGTCATATCATATAGGCGGGACAGGACCCCGCCATGCCCATAAATATGTACACAAAAGAATAAATACCAAAAGCTGTAACTCCGAATGAAATGGAACTCCGCTATGTAGTCCCTGAGTAATAAGGCTATGGATCTAGCCTGTCTCCCTAGCCACCTGCGGGCATGACGCAGCGTCGACAAACAAAGGACGTTAGTACGAAGAATGTACTGAGTATGTAAAGCATGATCAACATCATTATGAAAGCATAATAGACAACATAAAAAATAGCATAGGATGGGAGATAGTAGTATCATCGTCATAAACACTTACTTGCTTTTCATAGGGACTTCCCATTTCTAATGCGTGATTGTGTACATATATCCATGTCCGTATCCTTACTCGTTTACATGTCGTATCCATTTTCGCATTCATAGCATATTCGTATTTATATTCATATTCATATACATATCATTTACATAGCATACTCGACCATGAAGGTTCGGTGTTTCACATACCTGGCCCTACCAAGGCATAGGATCATACATACCTAGCCCTACCAAGGCTCAGGGTTGTCCGTACCCAACTGCAGTGGTGCGCGCACAATATATATATATTCTACCCGGCCATATAAGCTCGGGGTTTCATAATATCCATACATAGGCATATATACATAAAAGTCCATAAGCATCTTTAGCATCATTACTATCGTCGTTCATTACATCTATCCCTAGAGGATTACTCATCATAGGAGGAATTTAGTACAATCATAACATATCGAGAATCACGAGCTTAGTAGATCTTAAAGATAGAATCATTTGGAGGACATCATAGGCTTATAGAAGATTAGATATTTGGCCAAGGAACCATGCCTTATGAAAGAAGGGTTAGCCTTACATACCTTTCCTTTCAACTATTCTATCACTTGCACGTTCTCCTTCAATGCTCACGTTTCTACCTTCATTAGAGTTATACTATCATTAGAAAATCGATAGCTTAGCATACATGACTAAAGCTAGAGAAAATTGGACAGCATCTCCTTTATTTATACGACTTCCTCCATATCATCTATCAACTCCCAAACATCAATAATAACATTCACAACATCATAACAATAGTCTTTATTCACCTACATTATCCTTACTTCTCAATTCACTCCCAATCATCCATATCCCTGATCAAAGCACACTATTACATTCATTCACATACAATGTCCATCCCATGTTCTTAACATCATTTATAACATAACCATAATCACAACATATCAAGAATCATGACTCAATCCAAGCTATTACTCAAAAATGACACTATTCCCACATTCATGACCCATTTTCCATATTCTTCTACAATCCAAGTGTTTCAACATCTCAATACCTTAAGCAACATGGGAATACCATAAAACTTACCTTAGATGGTGTAGGAATGAACCTTGTGTGGAAACACTTCACTTGAGCAAAACCCTAGTTTCAACTTCACTTGGATTCTTTGTCTTGGATGAACCTTAATGGGTTTCTTACACTTGATTCTCTTGGTTTGATGAAGTTGTTCACTAATATCCCTTGAATTTTATGGGAGAAGTGTGGAGAAATGTTCTAGAGAGTTCTAGAGAGAAGGGGTGTGAAGGGGAAATGAAATGAAATAACTTGGACCCCTTATTAATAATACTTAAATCTGTCCCGACCATTTTCTACGGACCAACATACGGTCCGTATAAATTTTACTGACCGTATGTCTAGCCGTATATTTGGTCCAGTGAGGATGGCCATATGGGCTGATTATATGGCTAAACATATGGCCAGTATAATTTATACGACCACTATGTTGGGCCGTATAATGCTAGTTACTCCGAACTCATTCCCGTCGACTCGTTTGATCTCCAATCCTTATGGAACCTTCTTGAATCTTTTTTATCACCTCATTAACAATTTAAGGGACGTTATAAATCTTCTCTAAAGCATCATTAAGTCGTCGTTAACTTGTTACTCGTAAATCCTTTCTGATACCTATCGTATTCCTTGCCTCCTCTTGGCAAACCTTCTTCTCTTACCTCGAACGTCTTTGAAATCTCAATTAGAGTCATCAAATGTCATTCCTTACTTATTGCAATACTGTATACTTCGTGCTCTTCATTAGTCTATTCACTGTGCATTAACAGAATTTTTTTTGAGGTGTAACAGAAACCCGTACCAAAATTTTTGAGATATTAAGTGCTTTACCTTGAGTGTACAAAAGTACAAGTATGCATTCTTTGCAATACGATAGGATTAGAAGTGAAACGAATCGAATCGACGCGAACAAGGAGACTCAGGGTACTCAGGCCACAGTGCACATTGATGGTGTAAAGGGACGGACTGTCAACATGTTGACGCTGGCGTCCTTTACACCGTTAACTTCCAGCAGCCCCTGAATCTCAGGTCGTACAGGGACGGTGCAAGTCGACGGACCGTCGACGTGTCAACGCAATCGTTGACCTTCTCATCGACCCACAACCACTGGCTGTTTTTTTCCACCTATATATATGAAGCCCTCACGTTTTATTCTCTTATTTTACACTCCCAAATCAGAGAAACCCCTAGAATATTTTCTCTCTATAATTTCCATCATATTTGTGGATATTTGGTAAGATCCGAGCCCCGTAAACCCGAGCTTGTGAAGAAGAAGGTTATTCCTAGGGTTTTATTAACGTTGTGAAGCTTGGGAAGTTGGAGTTGAAGGTTATCCTTGGAATCTTAGACCCCTCAAGGTATGTAAATGACTCCTATCCTTGTATTTAAGTTAATTACTAAGAGTTTTAGTGGTTTTAGGTATAGAGAAAATAGTTATGAAAGTGGTGAGTTAATGAAGGGTAAGATGGTGATTAGGGACTTCTTTACGTGATGATTTGGAGTGGATTTGATTATATTTTGACATGTAAGTGTTGACATTGTTGTTGTTGATATTGTGGTTGATGTTGGATTGAATTGGAAGTTGAAGGATTGTTAAATTTATAAGGGAAATGTTGTCCGCAATTCGTTAAGCTATTTTTACATTTAAAATGGTTAGTAAGTGAGGTAAATAGTCTAATTAAGGCATATGTTATCTTGATTGTAGACTTACGAGTTCGAGAAGTAGAAGTTGGACGATTAGATACACTTCAAGGTCTGTTAAGGCTAACTTTTCTTTCATTTTTGGCATGATCTTATGATACAACCCAACAAGCGAGTAAATAAGCTTCCATATTACTCTACTCCTAGAAGCATTAGGCGTACTTCAGTCATTGATGTTCCTATACCCTATTTATGATTGTTCCTTCTGTTCATGGGTCTTGAGATTTCTTATGTTGATGTTGTTAGCTCAAAAGATGTTCATCGTAGATAGTACGACCTTGTGTGACTCCGAGAGTTCTATGTATTCAGTTTATACATGCTTCGTATTCATACATTCATATGCATATTGATCCATGACCAGAAGGCGTTATATACACGAATATTATATCGATATGGGGTATGGGGAAAGGGATAGGCGTTATATACGCATTACCACCTAATCAACTGGTGCACCATGATGATGATATATGGATCGAGCTGCACGTTCTGTAGCAATGTATATGATGATAATGATGGCCGCGGAGAGGCCGATGGGATATGAGATAATGGATCGGGCTGAATGTTCCTCAGCACTATGACCTATATATACATTAGCATGATTATCATTGAGAGCATGCATATTATACGCCCACAGAGGCTTTGTCAGTTATACAAATTTATACAGATACTTACAGATTCTCAATCATATAGATGCATTCGGACAGTCAGTTGGCTTTTGAGTTTCGGATTCCGTTCATGATTCTTATGTTCATGTTGCTTTTATGCTTTACATACTAAGTACATTATCCGTACTGACTCCCCTATTTCTCGGGGGGATGCGTTCATGCCCGCAGGGTCAGGTAGACAGACAGGCGGTCCAGCATAGTAAGGCCTCTACCCAGCGGTGGTCAGTGCGCTCCATTTGATCCGGAGCTACAGTCTGTTTTAGTATGCTATTCTTTTGAAATGTATATGTATATGGGTATGACGGGGCCCAGTCCCGTCCTTTCTGCAGCTTTTATTCCAGTAGAGGTCTGTAGACAGTTGTATGTATTTGACAGATGATGCAGTCTTGTCGGCTTCTATTCTTTTGTGTAAAGTACATGTAGCGGCCTAGTCGGCTCGCATTGTTCTCTCAAGTTCACATGTATATATGCAGATTGTACAGAGATCATGATGTCCTCCTTTCTTGAGACAGTATAGTCTAAATTGAATTATTTATGGTCTTTGTTAGATAGTGTCGTTCAGATACAAGCGTAGGGGTATTTGGTCATTAGAGATCAGGCACTCGTCGCGACTCATCGGTTCGGGTCGTGACATATCTTCTTCCGCTTTATTTATGGTTTCATGATTGTTAAGTTAAGGGTCCTGTCACGACCCAACCCCGTAGGCCATGACTAGTGCCCAACCTGGACACCCGTATACATACCTATCAGATATAGTCAAACTGAAACTACGAACAATATGGAACTTTACAAAAGAACTCCGAAAGTTCATAGCGTCATCATATATGTATATTCAGATAAATCGTCTCCTGAGGAGTCACAACTGACCAAATCATAAAATGATACGCAAGCCGACAAGGCTGCCACTACACATCAATATCATGTCAGATGCAAGCCGGCAAGGCTGCCACTACAGACAGACATCATATCATAGCACATCGTATAGACACAGCTGAACAGAACTTATACACAACCCACACATATGTCCACAGACCTCTAAGAGTACTAGTAGCGAAATATGACGGGACAGGGCCTCGACGTACCCCTGGATAAACATACATATATATATCATAAGATCTCTACCATCCGGAACAACGGAGCTCTCCAAGATAGCTGAATGGAAGTCCTATGCTGAAGAGTCACCAAACCGACTATCTGTACCTGCGGGCATGAAACGCAGCCCCCCCAAGAAACGGGGTCAGTACGGAATATGTACTAAGTATATAAAGCATGAAATACAGTAAAGAGGATAATAACCGAAATAGGGAGCGCAAGAGACAAGTATAACATCCAGAATACCAAAACACTTGCCTTTTTAAACATAAATCATGCATGTCAATATCACATATCATACCCGGCCCATTATGGGACTTGATGAATAAAGTCATCATACGCCCTCCTGGCCGCCATAAAATATCATCATATCATTATATATATATATATACCGTTCCCGGCCCTCTAGTGAGGGACTCGGTGAACAATGCAGTGAAACTGTGCACGATAACTTACCCGTCCCGGGACTCGGTGAAAGACATATTGAGGCATGCACGAGCAGAGTAGTGAGCAACCATATGCAATTTAAAACATTATCAAGACTCAAACAGAATAAGAAGAAGGGATTAACACCTGAGTATCAATAGCGACAATCATATAAAGTATCCATCGAATGTCATTATAAATTATATCAAAAGAGCCTTAGGAATCATAGACATATATCAATATAATATGAAATATCTTATAAAAGTCAAGGACATGAGTTGTCGTAGAGTCTTCTAAGAATAGGAGCTCATATATATCGACTACTATCCAACGATAGAAAACTTGAGAGAGAGGCTCAATCATTTCAAGAGTTTTAGCATCAAGAAGTGAATAGGAATCATGAATCACACTCGAGACTTATGAATAGAATTACCCCAAAGCTCATATCATTCGTCACATAAATCTAAGACATGCCAAAAGAAAGAAGGGACAGTATTACATACCTGTTAACGACTAATCGCAAACCCGTTCGCTTCGTCGCCCTTTTAGCCTATTTAATATAAAATTAACACTATCGTTAGTAATTATATTTTCTAGTTCGTAATTTCGTAGCTCATCGCTTATAGAACTTATTCTTTAACTCGTACTTTCTCGATTAGGGTTTTTCATTAGTTAAGGACTTAACGTAAATCGGGCAGCATTTCCCCTATATATTCGCGTAACCCGAATTTCCAATGATTCTCCTGTTAACACAGAAATACCAACAACAGAGATATACATATAAAATTCTCACAATTCAGCCCATAACAATTCTAACAACCCAACAACTTCTCTAAATCCATTTCAACCCACAATTTCGTATAACATCAATTTTATGCATTTTCTTACTTCCAATTTCGTCCAATCCAATTTTAATAACTTCATTACAATAATAATAACACAATTACACCCTAAAACAAGAAAATCTTACCAAATTTTTCTCGGAGGAATTTGTACGCTCAATTGCTCCAATTTTACAATTCCTTCTTCTCCAACTTAATATCCAATGTTGCTATCACCTCCTTGAACTTGAAATTCAGTTGAAAATTGATCAAAGTAGCAACAAAATAATTTTCCTCAATCACCCATGGCTGGCCGAGAGCAGCCATGGGAACAAAATGTTCTTTCCTTTCTTTTTTTTTTCAAGTTCATATTTTGTGAAATGAAAATTTGTTCATCCAATCTCCCTTTATACCTTGTCCCTCATCTTGGCACGTGATGCCCCTCCTATGACTCATCAATTCATTCCTTGAATTGTTTTATTATTTTTTTTAAAATTTTCGGGTGGGGCCCACTTAATAATTAAGCTTAATTAATTAATTTCATTAATCACTAATTCCTACTTAGTAATCTAATCACAATTAATTAATCCCTAATCTCCAATAATATTTTTACACTAAATAAAATTTATAAACAATTTATGTTCTAATTAAAATTGAAAATTAAAGGTTCGTATTTCATGTCCGAAAATAATTCCGCCTCCAACTTGAGTCGATTTACTTGCGAATAATTCGACGTATAAATATACGGGGTATAACATCCTTCCCCCCTTTAGAACATTCGTCCTCAAATGTTAAACTGATCCTGAATTCCCAATACTTTCTCAAGTGTTCTCTTATTTAATTATGCCCTTCGCATACCTCTTCCATTGGTCGATTCACTATAATTCATTATAACGCATTCCAAGCCCCTACATAGGCATTCCTGTAATATCTCCTCTTTCTGTTGCGTCCCGAGGTAATAATTCCACGTCATTGCCTTTACTCTTATCTTACTTCGCAGTCCGTTGTCAGTTGTGTTGCGAGCTCTTCCGTTGAAATCTTACTTTCTTCTTTGTAATGGCACGACTTAACCAGGGGTGGGACCCGCTACAAAAATTTCTGAAAATTTGCTAAGACCCCGATCTGCCCTAAAATTATGTGACAAAGGCCGTGCGGGGAAATCGACGAAATTATATCAGCCCTAACGCGTCAAAATGCATGAAAGTTCCGGGGTTAAGCGTGCTCAAGCCAGAGCAATTCTAGGATGGGTGACCCCCTGGGAAGTAATGTAAAGTTTTTCATAAGTGAGAGTGCGATAAATATAAATGGAAATTTGGGGTAATCATATGGTAAATAGAATGTGTATGGAGGGTAGGAAAGATGAAAGGTAAGTAGTGTGAATAAGTGGAACCTTTGAAAGAGTCTATACGCTACACGCAAAACGATTTGTGTGACAACTTAGTGAATAAGTTTGCAAATAAAGGGGAAAATTCTCATGAATTATTGGAGCCTTAACAGGAGCGATTTGATTCTAATTCGACATTCTATCTGTTGTGCTTTTGCACTCCCGATTCCGATAAGGCTCTGTCTAGTACGCCTCTGTATTTTTGAGCTCGATTATGTTCCCGTCTGATGAATCTTTGTGCGTCTGATTCTGGATATGTTTCTGTCTGGCACACCTCTGTATGTCTGACTCTGGATATAAATCCGTCTGATATGCTTCTGTGCGTTTGATTTTGATCTCGCGTATGTTCGATACATTTCGGTTTGTCTAATCACAACTCTGTATGATACAATTCTGTACATTTGATTCTGATTTCAAATCTGTCCGATATGATCTTGTACGTCTGACTCCGATTATGAATCTGTCTGGTATATCTTTGTGTGTTTGATTCTGATTACGAATCCGTCTGATACGCCTTTGTACGTCTGACTCCGATCTCAGATTTGTCTGATATACTTCCGTACCTCTGATGTTGACTATGAATCCGTCCGATATGCTTAAACGCATCTGGCCCTAGTTCTGAATCTGTTTGGCATGAAGTGTCTGGTATGAAGTAAAGTGAGATTACGACGATGTGGTAAGAAACTCAGAAGTGTAAAAAAAAATGATATTGACTATGATGTCTGGATAGTGTTCGTCCATTACAAGAATATAGCGTATGGTTCGGTGATTACGTGGGGTATGAGAAAATATATTATGAAGGCATTTGCATTAGTGATGTGAAGAATTACCCCGTCATGTGGGTGAAAAAGCTATGTCAGAAAATCCACGAAGGACAATTATGAAGAGGACCCTCCCGGAGTAGTATGACACCCCATGAGGTCAATTTAACATTCGAGGACGAATGTTCTAAAGGGGGGGAGAATGTTATGTCCCGTGTTTTCGTATAACGGGAAATCGAGAAATAATTACGATTTGTGTGTTATAAGGAAATATTTTGATTTTGGTGAATATGACTATGATGGTTATGGAATCATAAATGTTAAGACATCGGGGAAGGCCGAGGATAAAATTGGAATTTCGGAAATTACAAAACGGGACGTTTATCGAATTGGGCCAAGAAAAAAATTAGAACACAAAATGAGGCCCAAAGTTAGTGGGGTGGCCGGCCATATTGGCTAGGCCCAAGCCCTTTTTAAATGATCATGTGCCATGCACATGATCTATATTGGATATATATCACTTAGGCCTTTTGGAATTATCAAGAATCAAGATCAAAACAAAAAAATAAAATAAGAAAGCACCTCAAAGAAGCTCTCGGCCAAGCTTGAGAAAAAGGAGAGAAAAAAATTTCCCAAGCTTTGTTGTTGATCCAAAAATCTTAATTTCTACATAGTTGTGAAGTACTCAAGGCCCTCTTCAACGGGGTATAATTAGCTTGACACAAGAACCTCGTTTGCGACAAGTCGGGTTTTCAAGAAAAGGTAAGAATTCTTCCACTTTTGTGTTATGGAATTGGTATGAATGTTATGATGTATGAAATGAAATGAGAATTTTGTGGTAGTAGTGTATGTGTGTGCAGCCGTGTGTGTGTGTGTTGGTGTGTGGCCGTGAGCCATGAGAGTTAGAAGGGGAGGTGAATTGAATCCTATTTAGCTCGTTAGTTGTGTCGTTATAACCTTTAAGACGCAAATGATCGATTGATGAATTAAATTGGCGTTGGAAAATGATTTCGGACATTATCGTAAAGTGTATACCTTTGGTATAATTGTGTATATCATTGTATATTTGGGGTGCTAAAGACTTTAAATGTGACATTAGTTGATGTTAATGAATTCGGAATGAAACGACGCAAGTTAGAATGTCCGTCGTGACTTTTGATGTTTTGAATGAAATATGGAGAATAATGAATTTCGGGAACTTTCGTATATGGTTTGGAATATATTTGGGATGTGATTGACTAATCTTGAATAAGTAAATGAATACAATAATGTGGGCATAGATTTGGAATTTTGGAAGTTTGAATGAAAGTTGCCAACTTAGGTAATAAGGTGGAACTTTGAAACTAGAGTGGTTTGATTATGAATTGTGTTGTTGTGGATGTGTGGGCTGTTGTTGTTGATGTATTTTGAGCCGAGCTAAGTCTCGGGGGTGTTAGATTTATAGGGGAGGTGCTGCCGAAATTTCGGTAGGCAAAAATAAAGTTAATGGCATTTTTAAGCCTAAGAATCTCAATTGGTAACTTTGACTATTTGCAGATTTCAGACGAAACGGGACTTGACTTTTGGGAAAGCGCAAGACGTCTGTAAGGTATGTAAAGCTTCCCGCTTCTTCGTTTGGCATGTCTTAGTATGCTAGGTGAATATTGGAACCTCCGGAGCATCTCTGCTCCTCGAAACCCGATCCACAGAAAAGTTACTATTCATTCACTTCAATTGAAGCCTAAGGGCTCTATTTTGGCTAGAATGCCACCAATCGTTCGAAACCTATCGAAATGTGGTCGGGTAACTTAGAAACGATTACGTATGAACTTTTGGCCCCTAAATGTTCGTAAATTATGTTCGCCACCTCAATTCGACTCGAGGTGGACCCGCTAACCCCAAGACGCCCTATTTGTCTTATTGGGCTGTCCTTTTGAATAAAGTTTGAAATGATACCTTCAATTTTGGAACTTCCTCCTACGGGACGTGTTTTGAATATTACGATACGCTAAGTTACGTTTTGAGCTATACGTACTATTTTGGAAACGTTTTGTGAAATGAAACCTTGTATCGACTAAGTATTCGATTATTTTGTATTATGAAATGACTTATGGGATTACTCTGTTTTGAAAGACTATTTTGAAGTATGATTTGCATTTGTTTGCTCACGACTCCGCTCGTGCCTTATTATGACTTCGTTCACCGGTTCCCGGGCCGATTATGATTCGTGCGCCTTACAATAATTCGGCCGTATGCTGTGTTACGGTTCCTGAGGCTTCGCCATAGGGCCGGGTTCCGTTTGGAGTTATGCTGTGATATGGCTCGTGATGCGATACGCTCACCTATGTTTGTGTTTGTGTTCGGGGATGTACGGAGATTTGAAACTTTCTGGTGTTATGTTGTGTGTGGCGCCAGCGTCGGAGTGGCGACCACGTTCTTAAGCGTTTGCATGATTTCGTTTGCATTATGTATACGTATATGACTTTGATACGGATTTTGACATACTGATTTGTACTCCACTTCGTTATCTGATTTGCTTTCAGTTTTGATCCATATTTCTGTACTCCGTGCTTTACATACTCAGTACTGACCCCCTTTCTTCGGGGGCTGCGTTTCATGCCCGCAGGTACAGACATTGGTGATCCTCCACTGTAGGCTTCATTTTCTGCCATTTTGGAGTACTCCTTCTGATCCGGAGTCCACTTTTGGTACAGACTCCTTTTGCTATGTATATGCTCTGTTTATTTGACGATTTGGGTACGGCGGGGCCCTGTCTCGCCATATGTCTTTGTTTTGAGTTCGTAGAGGCCTGTAGTCATATATGTGGGGCGAGGGTCCTATATACGTTTGTTTGATTTGTTTTCTGGTCTTAAAGCGGTCCGTTTGTTTTGATGGCCCTAAATGGCCCTTATGCTTATGTTTGCACTTTTGACCGACGATGTCTATTCCGCCGCCCAGTTTGGATTTGATATGCCATTTTGGTTTGTGCGACCGCTTAAGACATATTTTGATATAAATTATGTTTGACACGATTTTGCAAAATTCTGAATTAAGTTTGGATTTGGAAATGAATAGGCGATTCGGTCTGGGTACCCAGGTAGGGTGCCAGTCGCGGCCCACGGGGCTGGGTCGTGACAACAGCGCTCTCAATTCCCAGTAAAAAGTATAAAGGGGTCGGAAATTACCTCACATATCGCACCTGGAGACGTACCTGATCCTTTAACGATCTGTTCTGTTATACTTTCCTATCCACCTTCTCTTTCCTCCTCCAACTTTACATTTCAATCATATTTCAATATTCTTACCTTATCCAACATGCCTCTTTCACACCGTTACTTACCTTTGTACTTTGTAACGGCCAGTATCATCGATCGCTTTCTTCTATCGATGTCGTTCTTCAGCTGAAATCAAAGGTTAGTATAAGGAATTTCATTCCCTATGGCTGGGCTCTATCGCACGATCTTAGATATGAAAGAAAGGTAACATCCTAAATGTCCTGTAGCTTCCTGTTTATAGATGTGGTGCACAACACACCGAAAAACAAGACTCTACTAGACACGGTCTGTAGACACTCCGAGGATGAACTGCTCTGATACCACTTTTGTCACGACCCAACCCCGTAGGCCATGACTAGTGCGCGACCTGGACACCCGTATACATACCTATCAGATATAGTCAAACTGAAACTACGAACAATATGGAACTTTACAAAAGAACTCCGAAAGGTCATAGCGTCATCATATATGTATATTCAGATAAATCGTCTCCTGAGGAGTCACAACTGACCAAATCATAAAACGATACGCAAGCCGACAAGGCTGCCACTACACATCAATATCATGTCATATGCAAGCCGGCAAGGCTGCCACTACAGACGGACATCATATCATAGCACATCCTATAGACACAGCTGAACAGAACTTATACACAACCCACACATATGTCCACAGACCTCTAAGAGTATTAGTAGCGAAATATGACGGGACAGGGCCCCGTCGTACCCCTGGATAAACATACATATATATATCATAAGATCTCTACCAAAGGTCTAAACTCCAGAACAACAGAGCTCTCCAAGACAGCTGAATAGAAGTCCTATGCTGAAGAGTCACCAAACCGACTATCTGTACCTGCGGGCATGAAACGCAGCCCCCCGAAGAAAGGGGGTCAGTACGGAATATGTACTGAGTATATAAAGCATGAAATACAGTAAAGAGGATCATAACCGAAATAGGGAGTGCAAGAGACAAGTATAACATCCAGAATACCAAAACACTTGCCTTTTTAAACATAAATCATGCATGTCAATATCATATATCATACCCGGCCCATTATGGGACTCGGTGAATAAAGTCATCATATACCCTCCTGGCCGCCATAACATATCATCATATCATCAGATCATCATATATATATATATATATATATACCGTACCCGTCCCTCTAGTCAGGGATTCGGTGAACAATGCTGTGAAACTGTGCACGATAACATACTCGGCCCGGGACCCGGTGAAAGACATATTGAGGCATGCACGAGCAGAGTAGTGAGCAACCATATGCAATTTAAAACATTATCAAGACTCAAACAGAATAAGAAGAAGGGATTAACACTTGAGTATCAATAGCGACAATCATATCAAGTATCCCTCGAATGTCATTATAAATTATATCAAAAGAGCCTTAGGAATCATATACATGTATCAATATAATATGAAATAGCTTATAGAAGTCAAGGACATGAGTTGTCATAGAGTCTTCTAAGAATAGGAGCTCATATATATCGACTACTATCCAACGATAGAAAACTTGAAAGAGAGGCTCAATCATTTCAAGAGTTTTAACATCAAGAAGTGAATAGGAATCATGAATCGCACTCGAGACTTATGAATAGAATTACCCCAAAGCTCATATCATTCGTCACTTAAATCTAAGACATGCCAAAAGAAAGAAGGGACAACTTTACATACCTGTTAACGACTAATCGCAAACCCGTACGCTTCGTCGCCCTTTTAGCCTATTTAATATAAAAGTAACGTTATCGTTAGTAATTATATTTTCTAGTTCGTAATTCCGCAGCTCATCGCTTATAGAACTTATTCTTTAACTCGTACTTTCTCGATTAGGGTTTTTCATTAGTTAAGGACTTAACGAAAATCGGGCAGCATTTCCCCTATATATTCGCCTAACCCGAATTTCCAATGATTCTCCTGTTAACACAGAAATACCAACAACAGAGATATACATATAAAATTCTCACAATTCAGCCCATAACAATTCTAACAACCCAACAACTTCTCTAAATCCATTTCAACCCACAATTTCGTATAACATCAATTTTATGCATTTTATTACTTCCAATTTCATCCAATCCAATTTTAATAACTTCATTACAATACTAATAACACAATTACACCCCAAAACAAGAAAATCTTACCATATTTTTCTCGAAGGAATTTGTACGCTCAATTGCTCCAATTTTACAATTTCTTCTTCTCCAACTTAATATCCAATGTTGCTATCACCTCCTTGAACTTGCAATTCAGTTGAAAATTGATCAAAGTAGCAACAAAATAATTTTCCTCATTCACCCATGGCTGGCCGAGAGCAGCCACGGGAACAAAATGTTCTTTCCTTTCTTTTTTTTTTTCAAGTTCATATTTTGTGAAATGAAAATTTGTTCATCCAATCTCCCTTTGTACCTTGTCCCTCATCTTGACACGTGATGCCCCTACTATGACTCATCAATTCATTCATTGAATTGTTTAATTATTATTTTTAAAATTAATGGGTGGGGCCCACTTAATAATTAAGCTTAATTAATTAATTTCATTAATCACTAATTCCTACTTAGTAATCTAATCACAATTAATTAATCTCTAATCTCCAATAATATTTTTACACTTAATAAAATTTATAAACAATTTATGTTCTAATTAAAATTGAAAATTAAAGGTTCGTATTTCATGTCCGAAAATAATTCCGCTTCCAACTTGAGTCGATTTACTTGCGAATAATTCGACGTATAAATATACGGGGTATAACAGGTCCGCCTACCACGGTGGTAAAGGTAGGTACCCGCACGACTTACTGAAATTAGGTCGTGACATCATTCTTTGTTTTCTCTTGTTCCAGCTTAATCCGTTGAGGCTCTCGTAGTACTACGTGCCCGGAGACTCTAGCCCAAAGCTTATCCACAACCCAAACCATATATCTTGCATATACTTTACTTTCCATTATCTAGTTAATGATTGCTTGTTATTTCATAACTTTGGTTACATTTGATCCACGTGCCCTTAACCAAGTATATTCAACTGTACCAATTTACGGGTAAACAGTTTGGCGCCTACCGTGGGTCCTGGACAGTAGTGGTGTCATTGTAACGCTGCTTATTATGCTAACCTTTTGTTGAGCTCTACTTTCTATAGCATTTGTGCAGATATGTCTGGAGTTAGCGACAATCAAACAAATGGAAACAACTGTAACAACGAGCGCATCGACCCTGATGGCCTTCCTCTCCGTGACCCTCCAGCAGTTGATCCGTTGACCCAGAACACTGATGGTCTAGCCTTGGGGGATGGTCAAACCCAGCAATCAATGGAGTAGCCAACTCCAACCGACGGAACCCCTCCAGGAGGCTATGCATAACATGAGGGCTCAACAACATGCAATGGCGGAAGAAATGGAAGAGATGAGGCAATTTATCACCGCACTTTCATCCAACCATGGCGCAGGTGTTAGAACACCTTGAGGGACTGTTGCTCCCAAACGCACATGCAAGTATACGTGGTCGTATAAGTAATATAGGATTTAAGTCTAGATATCGTACCCACAGAGACTTATACTTTCTACTGTTTACTAATTCAAATTCAATCGTAACTGTTCAAGAGAGTAAAATCAAGAAGTTTTTTTGTAACTAAAGTAACTATTTAACATAATTAAATAAAATAAGAGATTCGGAACAAAAGAAGAATAGGACGAAGTTCTTTAGGTTTGTTAGATGAGAAAGAGTTTCAGGGTCATGACTTTCTACAATCCAGTTAAGTCTTCTGGCAATTCTACCTATTTTATTTCCTGGGTTACAAGTTGACGAATTAATATTTACTTTATGAGTATCTCTCAAATTTCTCACAAGTCTATTCAAGTTACTCTAACGTCTATATCTCTGTGATTGCCAAAAAATAATCAGAACACATGTTAATCCTCGTAACCAACTAAGCAAGGCTAAAGGGTATATTTATATCTTTAGTAGTGAAATGATTACCCTAAGGTGAATACAAACAAGCCCTATTTATTCTTATTACGCATGTAAATTCCCTTTCTCAAGTTCAATTTACACGCCACAGATAGTGTTTAACTAGTGATCAAGCAATTAAAAAATTAAGCACAACAATAAATAAGCAACCCAAAAGATGGAAATTCAAAAGATAAAAATTGTCATTAAACCAACTATCATGTCTTTGCCACAACCCCAGAATTAGAGAGTTTAGCTACTCATGATTCGCGAAGAGAAGCAAGAGTTCACGAATAACATAGGGTTTTGTGACTAAAATTAAGAAAAAAATAAATAAACCCAAGAATGACATCTTACCGTGCCCAAGAATATGTCCCAGCCGTCCTTTACAATGTAAAAACCTATATTTATAGTCTTGGATAAAGTCTGTGTTAATTAAAACCAAATCCCGCTCAAATCGGGAAAATTGGCCGATGACCCGTGATGGCTGTACGACTTGAGCCCATCGCGGGTGTGTATTTCGTCTTCTACAGAGCTTTGGTCAGAGAGGGCTTCTTTACACGGTGCTTGCACGACGCGGGCTGAACGCATGATTGCCTTCATTTGTTCATTTTTCGCTCTAAGTTTTACACACCCCTCTGGTCATCTCATCCAAGTGCAATAAGCTTCAATTACACCAAAAAAATTTCTTGGATTTCCTTAATTATACCTCGTTGTACCACACATAAACATACCAACATAAGCTCGAATGCAACGATTTAATTATAAAGAATGCGATTAAAGTACTAGGAATTAGAGGAAAATGACGCAAAATATAGATAGTTGTGCCAAATATCACCACCCCTACTTAGACTTTGCTCCCTCGAGAAAACACTTACTAATCACCAACCTACTACAAATCACAATCATGCCACTCCAACAGGTCTACTCCGGCTTCGGTTAATACGACCATTTTCAAAAACACATTGCAAAATACCATTGATCCAATCCTTACGAAATCCATGCAAATAATCAAGATTTTAGTTTACAACACCAACAAACAACCTTCTCAAGAACAATCTTACTTTCAAGAATATATGACTCAAAGACGCCACTCAAATAAAACAATCATGCTACTTAACCGAGAATCCAACACTTCACCAATCTATTGCCAACTATGTGACCTCACCGAAAGAGAGTTGTCCATATATCTCGCATGAATCAAATAATTTTATTTCAATGGACGTGAAATCAACAAATTATGCTCATTCTCACAAATTACATCACATGCCAAATACGACGAACCATAAGCTTTCCCGTAGTGTAACCACTTCACTAATATAAGTATGTTGAACCTAGGATCAAGTAGGACTTAAGAGGTTGTAATGTAGGCTAAGGGACGGGTAGGAAAAATTTGGATAATAGTGACTATCCTCCGTAAGCACTATAGTACATACAACACAATCATTTTACACAAACTTTCTTTGCCAACCAATTTCTACAACCAACCAATCAACCAATCCTCCCAAATCAAACCCCAATTTACTTCTTTATATTTAAGTACCATTTTTTTTACTACACAAGTTAGAAGGGGAACTTTTATTTGATGATAATCAACTATTTTTTTTCTCTTTTTCTTTTCAGTTTCAGTTTTTTTTCCTTCATTTGTTTCTCTTTTTTGTTTTTCCGATTCCCAACTAGCAAGCGAAATTGCTTTTCTTTAGGTGCACCAATAGACTTTACTAGATTTCAACCAACAGGAACTCCCATGTTTTTTCACATCCCAACTCCAATTACATCAATTTATCATTAAAGTGCTCAAGGAGTATTATGGATCAAGATTAGGCCAATTAGAACGAAAGGGTATGAGCTTATCGACTGCTATCAAAGAAAAGGCTAAAGGCTCAATGGGGTTGACTAGGGAATATGTACATGTTTGTAGGACAAGTTAAAATTTAGGCCAACAAAGAAATGCCTCTATCACTTCCTAAGCCATAACACACTTCATTCGTTTTACGAACACACAGGGCAAGTTCTAGACATCTGTACAAGGCATGGGTTATACACAATTATCCTTACACACACATGACACATAATCGATGCAAGAAGGATCCACATCGTCCCTTGAATCAAGCAACAACATATCAATTATGCCAAATATATCATACATGAGCCGACAAAATACGATTTAAGTGTTTCGAGAAAGGTTATTTGTATTCAAGGCATGCTTTCAAATCAAAACCAAGAATCGCTCATATTGCCAATATTTCACCTAACTCGAGCACCTAGCATTTCTATGGTCTTAAAGGCTTGCATTCTTCTCCTATGGACTAAATACAAAGGAAAACTACCTAAATGCTTTATGCCACTACTGAGGGTCTAATAAAACTAGAAAGCAAAATCTTTTTGACATTTTCAATGTTTTTCATTTCCTTTTATTAGGGTAACTACTAATCAAAAGAAAAACTAGAATCCTAATCCTAAAAGTAAGAAAATAAAATTAAAAAAAACCCCTACCGTATAAGCATCCTATCTCGAGACGTACCTCCCACCCCACACTTAATTTCATGTAGTGCCCTCAATGCATATGAAAAATAAAAATAGAGTAAGGTGAGAGATACTCCTTGGGCCCACGAGGGACTAGTCATCATCGTCAGCATCATCAGCAGTCCTGCTATCAGATGGCTTGGCTTCATCATCTTCCTCATCGTCTCCCTAAGCATGCGACTCCGCCTCCTTCCTGCTTCTGCATCAGCCGCCATGAGATCAACTGAGTTCGCATCTTCATCGGCAGGTAATCGGGCTTCCTCCTCAAGAAGTATCCGCCAGTACACTATATGTGGTGCCTCTGCATACATACTTAAGAGGTCTAGATGGAAATGCTCGGTCTGTAACAATGATATCTCGTGTAATTAGGTCAGTATAGTCGACTGTGCCGACCTCTCCTTAGCTGGAGTGAGATTGTGCTTGGCGATTTGCTTCGGGGCCTTGACCTTGGAGATGTCAATCATGCTACCGGGTGGCGGAGCACACTATAATGAGAATCGGTCAACCTCTCATTAAGCCTTATCAAATAAGCTGTGAGTGTATTACCGAAGCTCATCCTGTGGGACTTGCCTTCCCTCACTCGTTTTATCTCTTGGATCATTTAATACCCAATATTTACGAGTTTCCCCATCACAAGGAAGTAGACAATGCCCACCATGTCTTTCTGCACATTAGTATAGTAGCGGGTAGCATGATTCGATAGTTCAACAACCTCAACCACACGCGTGGCTCTCTCCGTGTTTCTCATTACCAAGCTCTTATACCTTTTTTACTTGTCATTATACCAGGCATTTGGCCTTATGTTACACCCCAATTCCGATAGGGCATGATGGGCACCCAGCACTTACTTAGATCTGAGCGAACCCTCTTGCATTCACATAATGAAACTGGACATATAGAAAAATTCCGGAAATATAATAAAGTACTTTCCGTCAAACCATAGAAATTTGCGAACGATACTCAATTAATCAAAAACCGAGTAAGTCAAACTGACATATCGGCCTACATGGTCGCTTTACTCAACACATGACACCTCAACATACTAACCACATGACACTGTCTGCAAAGTCTCTAAGAGTAAACACCTGAATCATATGAGTCGGGACAGGCAAAGGGACGTCAGTACGAATAATGTACCGAGTATGTAAGGCTGCAGTAATCATAAAGAATGAGATATAAGCCACAATGAAAGAATGAGAAACCACCTGTAATATGAATAGCCCCGAAGGCAGAGGATAACCATGTAAGTAGACCCAAAGGAAATGACTAGCAATGTAAATATATACCATACGCGGCCCTTTAGTAAGGGACTCGGTGAAATATAAATACATACCGTACCCGGCCCTCTAGTCAGGGACTCGGTCAAGTAATCATATATATATATATATATATATACCGTACTCGGCCCTCTAGTGAGGGACTTGGTGAAGTAATCATATATATATATATATATATATATATATATATATACCGTACCCGACCCTCTAGTGAAGGATTGGGTGAAGTAATCACACATATATATATATATATATATATATACCGTACCCGGCCCTCTAGTGAGGGACTCAATGAAATAATCATATATATACCGTACCCGGCCCTCTAGTGAGGGACTCGATGAAATAATCATATATATACCGTACCCGGCCCTCTAGTGAGGGACTCGGTAAAATAATCATATATATACCGTACCCAGCCCTTTAGTGAGGGACTCGATGAAGTAATCATATATATATATGCCGTACCCGGCCCTCTAGTGAGGGACTCGGTGAACAATGCAATGAAACTGTGCACGAATACGTACCCGGCCCGGGACTCGGTGAATGATATATTAACAGCATGCACGAGTCGAATATCATGAGCAACCATATGCAAACTATATCATCATCTGAGACTTAATAGAATGATTAGACTGAACCGACACTTGAGAATCAAAGACAACTGCCATGTTAAGTACCGCTGAGAACTAGAATTCATTGGAGTCATGTATGTTCATCGTTCGCTCGTTTAAGTAATTCATGCCAAAAAGAAAGAAGCGATAGCTTTACATATATATAGAAGGAAATGAATGCAAGTGAGACTCATAAGATTATTTCTGAAACTCTTTGAATAACCTAGAAGAATAATACCCTCGAATGGCACTATGGATTATAATATCAAAATAGGACTTCAGGAATCATAGACACGTATCAGGACATAATGAAATAGCTTCTGGAAATCAAGAACATTAGCCATTATAGTATGTAAGAATAGAAGTTTCTTTGGAGTTTATACGTTCGTCGTCCGTTTGTTCCATATAAACCATGCCAAAAGAAGAAAAGGGAATAGCCTTAACATACCTTGTCCGCTTTTTAAGCTAATCCAAACTTAAGTCTCGGACATCCCAAGATCTACAACAACGTCAGTAGATACCAAACATTAGCTATAGGTACTTAGGAATCCAACCCTAAGCTAGCACTTCTCTTATAGAAATTTGGAAAGCATTTCCTTTATAAATTCAACAAACCCCGAGAATTTGACTTAGCCAAATCATCAACAACAATACAAACAACCATATTAACAACATCAACAATTAAAGCCATCGATCCAGCCCCTCAACAATATATAGATAGTTTCAATAATTCAAACAATAATGCGATGAGCTGCAAGCTCGGCTTGTCCATTAAACAATAGTTTTAAGCCCCATCTTCATTCCAAAATTTCTCAACAATGTTAAAAAAAACAACATAACAATAACAAGTTCCAAAACAGCCACCAAACAACCCATACTATAACAATAATTTATCCGATTCCCGATATAACTTTCATATTCCTTTCATCTAGCAATGTAGATACGGTTTGGATAACTCAAATATGTCTAGTAGAGGTGAATTCTTACCTCATATGCCAGGAAATAATCTTCTTCCACCTTACTTCCCTTCGAAGAAAGCTTGAATTTAACAACGCGGCAATAGCAAAATAACGAGATCGAAGTAGTGAGCAAAACCCGTATATCGCTCCCGAGACATACGTTTCTTCCTTAAAATTTATCATCACCTTGCTGAATATTGACTTCATCAAGACGTTGTTGTTTGCCAAAGAAAAAGAACCCACGTTGCTATTTTCAAAATTATTTGCTATGTACCTATAATTACTCAAGATGGCGGATACTTCATAATCCTCTAATGCTCCGTGGAAAATGTCTTACTGTCCATTTCATCTCTTTAAATTTCTAACATAAGTGAAAATTCCATAAGACCTCTCCTACCAATTTCGTGGGGTCCACTTATATAGATAATAATTTCTATAAGTGCTTTCAACAAAAAGGTGTCTGCATATGTAATAGAATGCATAGTCATAATATGCTATCTCCATTTTGGACACGTGGAAAGCCCCTTTGTGCCACTTATTCATTACTCCATAATTAACTTAAATATTATCTCTACTGCACTTAAATAATACCATCTTTTAGCACACTTCACAATCATGTGATATAACACTAGTCCATAGCCTCATTTGCCGTACATAAAATATTATTTGCAATCATCGTCGTCACACTTTTCCATCTTAAATCATTTTCGGACTTCATTCCTCGTATACACCGAGTTCTTAATTTTCATGCTTAAATATGACCAAATCCTCTGGGCTCGGGTAAATTTGCTCATGTTGGACGGCTCAATTTCCTGGTCCAAAATATGGGATATATTATGGCTTGGACCGTATTTCATTCAAAGAAATTTCGAATCTCAACGAAACTTATTTTCTTCGATTGGTTTAACTTCAAATCCTTACGATACATATGTACCATCACTCTAACCACCTATAAGCTTGAGGGATAACCTCATTTCTATTACTAATGTCATTTAACTCGCACGTTTTCCAACGCATGAAAACACGGGATGTAACATCTTTCCCCCCTTTAGAACATTCGTCCTCGAATGCTAAACTAGTCCTGTATAAGTATACTGGTTATGATGGTCTTATAACGAATCAATTCTAACTAGTACTCGTCTATCATGTTGTGCCTCTTTTTGCTTAACTTAATATCATTCTCCACCTGACTTCAGTTAATATTGAATTTCCAAGAAAGTTGTCAAAATTTAGCTACTTCCGTAATTGACTGCAACTTACTATATCCATCTACGTTTGAAGCTTAGGTTGTGTTTTTCTTGTTTTGGAGTCGTCTTTCCAGTAATACTGTAGAATAGGAGTTGTCTTTCCCTTGGGTGGGTTTACCATCGCATATTGATTCCTCTTGTTCTCTCTTCTAATTCTTATAAGTCTACTTCCACTCTTTATTTAGGTCGCATAGTCCGCAGTTGTTACACCTCGGAAATTTCTCCGTGAACGTACAACGAATAGACTAACGAAGAATACGGGTATAGGATGTTTTAATAGGAAGGGAACGACGTTTGACGACCCTGAGTAAGATTTCAAAGGTAATTGCAATAAGAGATAGGTTATGCTCCACAACGACTACTTATAGGTCCTGAAAATGTGAAAAGTCGCAGATTTACACTTTGGCCCAGACGATCGTAAAATGAAATACGGACCGTAAAGTGGTATACGGCCCGTAAACCACCATGTCGTATTTCAACTTACAAAACTTCAACTTTCTGCCAAATGTTCAAATGGTTAAATACGACTTGGAATACGGACCGTAAACCATGATCGTAAATCACCATGACTCAGGCGTACCTTTCTGGTTTTGTTATGCTTAAATACGACCACGAAATACGGCCCGTAAACTGGAATACGGACCGTAAACTGGGTTTACGACCACTGTGCACTTCAACTACTGTTCATTCCGGATCAGATTTTAAGTTATTAAAAAGGAGACCCAAGCTCATTAATTCATTTCATTTCCACGATACTTCTCTCTAGAAACCTCTAGAATACTCAGCACTCTTTATCTACAAGAAAACAAAGGAAATCAAGGATCAATATCAATAACCCAAGTGAATCAAGTGTATGAAACTCATCAAAGCTCATCCAAGTTAAGGAATTTCAAGAGAAGTAAACTAGGGTTTTGGGTGCAAGAAGAACAATACCACTCAAGGCTACAACATCTAAGGTAAGTTTTATGGTATTTACATGTTATTTAGGGTATGGAAGAGTTGAAACACTTGAATTATAGAAGGATGTATGAAATGGGTCATGAAAGTGTGAATAGTAGCATTGTTGAGTAAAGGGTTGAATTGAGCCATGATCATTGATAAGTTGTGATTATAAAAATGTTATGAATGACATTTAGAACATGAAATAAGTATTATATACGAGGAAACGCGATAATGAGCTATAACTATAATTGTGGAGAAATTGAAAGGAAATGGTGAATTGTGGTAAATGTATACAAATGATGATTGTTGTTTGCCATATTGTGGGTGTTGATATGAACGTTTGAGAGTTAATATAGAACATGGGAAAAGTAGTATAAACAGAGGAAATGCTGCCCAATTTTCCCTGGAAATAGTAACGCGTTCTTATAGTCGATTAACTAACGTTGATGCGAATTCTCTCTTGAAGGTAGAAACGTGATATTGAAGGAGAACAAGCGAACGATAGCTTAGTTAAACGTCAAAGGTATGTGAGGATAGTCCTTTCTTTCTAATGGCATGAATCCTATAGCATGATTTTCCATCCTCTTCATGAGTTCCTATATTCTGGAAAGCTAAGGGCCTATGTCTATGAGTAGCTATATAAGATAAGAGACATGTTATGAACTCTATAATGATGATGATGAGTTAAAGTATAGAGACCCCAAAATGTATGATATGATGTCAATTATTGCTTACACTCACCTTATATACTAATTCCTTCAAGGTGAGGCAGAATGTCAATGAATGTTCCATAATGAAATCGAGGGATCACGACCTTACGTCACCCCGGTAAAGTATAGTTGTTCTTGAGCCTTATGCATGTATTATGATAAGCATATTATGATGAGCATGTTATGATGATGATATTACACTGCGCCTATATGGCCGGGCAGCACCGCTAAGGCAGGCGGCTTATAGATGATTACACCGTGTCTATATGGCACGGGCAGCACTACTAGTGGGCGGCATGAGATGATACCCCGGACGCGGGAGGCCTGGATGCAGGCTACTGATTATCACACCGTACCTACATGGATGGGCAGTTTATACATTTATGCATATATGATATGATGAGGATTATGAGTAAGACAGCATGTATCATTTCTTTTATAAATGACAGTCAGATACAAATGTTCTTTTTTTTATGCTTCCTTTATCTCGTTGACGTATCATTATTGTGTATGCCTCTCATACTCAATACAATGTTCGTACTGACGTTCGTTTTCTTTGGATGCTGTGTTCATGCCAAAAGGTAGGCAGGGAAGTGATCTTGATCCAGACTCGTAGGAGCTAGTAGCTGATTGAGAGCACTCCATAGTTTCGGAGGTGCCTTGACTATTCTTTTGTGTACATATGTATATTTTGGGCATGGCGGGGTCCTGTCCCGTCCCTATATCTAGCACTCTAGTAGAGGCTCGTAGATAGGCAGTGTGGGTTAGATGGTCTCACGAGATTACTACTATGTATATGTATTATTTTTTATGGCCGAAAGGCTTATTCATATAAAAGTATTTATGTTTTCAAAATGAAAGATGATTTTCTCATGCTTTGAGTATAAAACTTATAAAAGAGCATTAAATGAGTAAGGTGAACAATAGGATGAGTGGTGCTCGGTGGTTAGCCCCGGGTACCCGTCGCGGCCCCTAGTCGGGTCATGACAGCAGTGTACCTCCTTCTCGGATTCATCATTTTAATCCTCTGACATGCACTATCTATAACATTCCCTTTGAATAGTTCAAAATGACTTTCCTTCTTAGTAATGACTCTCGGTTACAATGCTCCCTTGATTCCTCAGGGATATCCTTTCAAGAGATATAAGTGAGTCACCTTCCTGATATGATCCTCCTTGATACTCAAACTCGTCTATCCTTTTTCTTGCTCAATAATGGTATAAGTCTCACATGGTTTGCAAATCTCTCCCATTTCCTTTCTTCCATATGCCCATGATAATGGTATTGATTCACATCAGTAGAGTCCAGATAAATTAAATCTGAGATGTCCTGTCGTAGGTGTCCCTCGTTGACTTATTAAAGGCTTCATAATTTTTGAGAATTTCATAATCATCTGGGATACTCTATAACCACAATGATATGAAAATTAAAGTTCCAAGGTGTAATATTCTTCTGGTAAAACCCCATTTATTCAATGATCCCATCGAATTCGTAAGTAATCTAACACACCTCAGGGCAATCGTAGGAAACATATAACATATACTTATATCATATTCAAAGTGATTGTCCTATTTTCCCATAATGATAATTCCGACTCAACATTTCGACTCAATTTACCATGTATTTTCCCTCAATTGACCTGAAGTATCACAAACACACTATTTTTGCTTACCTCTTACTCCTCTTTTTAAGTACCCAATTGGTTTCATTCTCGACATGTAAATACTTGCAGGTTACATAACCGTTCTTGTGTGATTCGTGTATGAACATCTGATCTTATACATAAAATTCCCTTCCTTTGGTTCGTTCTATTTTACGTATCTCATACATACCAAAACTCTTTTGTCTATCTAGTGCAACTTATCTCGTCATACTCTTTTATTTCCTTTATTTGTCCCTTGATTGTCACATCTTATATTCTACTATAGAAAGCTTTATGTCCCTTCTTATTTGTCACCACTTGTCACTTATAAATCTCAATATCATTAACTAATGACTCTACTGCTGTGTTGTTCAAGGTCTTCATGAATGATTTTCAATACAGTCTCAGATACCCGCTTGATTCTTGTTCATTTATTTACTAGCTATTATATTCATCTCTGCATAACTCTCACTTTTTGTTTTAGCGCCTATATATGTCACATCTTAAGATTCATCGTTTTAATCTCCACTCTTGTATTTTCCTTAGTCGCTTCCCCCCTTAAGGGTCTTACTTATACCATTTTCAAATCCGCTACCTCACTTCCAATCTTGAATTCATGTATCCCTTTCCTCAATTCCCTTATTATACTGCATCGTATTCGTGCCATTTCCCATAATTTAGAGCTATAGTAATTCAGGTATGAAGTCTTAACATACTCACCTTGCAGCTTTGTGATCAAGTAATACAACCAACATAGCAATCCAAACAAGGATGTATTTTATTTAGCTCAACCATTAGTTACGAGTCAATGTCTACATCCGCTCAAATTAAAAACTTCTGTCCCATAGGGATACTCGAAATAGTTGTATGTCTAGCTATTGGTACCATCCATTTAATGTCGCTTATCCCATTCTTCGATACTCATAGTTCACTTATAGAGTCATCTTTCCCTCTTCTTCTCATCTCAAGTTATCCCTCTCTTTCTCATAATCGACTTATAGTAGCCGTAAATGTTTTTTCCCTTAAACCCACCATCTTTGTTTTCAAGCATCCAAGTCTCATACGCAACTAATACCCCTTATGCCTCATACTCTTTAACTCTTGTGTTGCACTCGATATTGATTTCAAAACTAAATCATAATCATATCGTATTTGTCGTTGATGATAGCCTTGTTTTATCGCTTTATCGTTGTACGGTAAACTCATAACTCATGGCCACATTTTTATTCCCAACTTATTCCTTTATATGCTTTATTCGTTTTGTCTTGGTATAGGATATTCGTAGGAGATGCATCTTCCTTTTCTCATAATACGACTACTTCTTATGCGCGCATACTTCACATATTTCCTTTTTTTTTTTCTATATCCATACTTATTCCTTTACATTCTTTCCTCCTCAATTTATCTTATTACCTCTCGTTTTATAATCAATCCTTCATTTCTCGCACAAGGAACCCTATTCTTAACTCAGTACTGCCTCGTCCTCTAGACTATTTTACTTCTATACAATCCATTTTTCGCTTCCAAAACTTATTCTGTTCGTTTTGATCATCCCCTATCATCCTTATTATGTTGATCCTTTTCCTAACAATCATTCTATTTCGTTATTCATCTTTTCATAATCTTGGTCTTTTACATCCAGCCAAAGATATCACTCGTGATCGCGATTATACAAATCACAAACTGTTACTACTTTGCCATATCACTTTTCTCTGATTTCTTTTTCAAGTCGACTTTCTTTTTCCTTTTGCTTACTATCATTTCTGTCATTGAGAAACCTCTATGTTGGATGTTCCCCCAACAAGGTCTTATAGGCTTTCTTATCTACTACCCCATGGCTCACTTATTAGTTTCACACTTGCATTCACTCTTTATTCATATAGAACATGTCACATATTTAGTCGTTTCCTCGCTATACTTTACTTACTTTGTATTACAGTTCTTGCTACGTTCTCTTTATATCCTGATCATAACCAACTCTATAGAGTGCCACTTATTGATCTCATTCGCAAGCCTGTTTATAAAATAGAATAAACCTCGTGAAGTAAGCATACTTAACCTATTACTCTTTCTGATCAACCCTATTACACTTACTATATCAGTTGTCTTACCAATGTATTCACATTCGTTATAACCCTTCGTATTTCGTACCTCTGTCTCAGTCATGCTGTTGCTTTATTTTGCTAATAGACTTGTCGTATTTTACTTGCGCTTAGCCATTCAATCAATACTTCAGCATCACACTCTATTGTAGTGACCCTTTCTCTTCTATGTCATGTTTTAGTACTACCAATCTCCCTAATTTACTCTAGTATTTCTCTTTACCTTATCAATGTCAATCTGATACCATTACTATCAATTCAACAGAATTTAACTCATCTCTTGTAGTTATCAACGATACTCCTAACTTAATCCCGTCCTGCTATTACTTTTCTTTTTACGTGACATCTTTTCTCATTAAGACGTATTACAAGCTTATATGTTATCTCCTTTAAATTCTAGGAAAATTTCGGCCGAGTTTCTTCTATATTTCTTACTATCCAAAACCTGCACGCAGCAAATACCAACAATGCGGTGTGAGATATCACATTGTTCGAGGAACCCTAGATGCTGTCGGAGTAAAGGATCGTCAACAAGGGCGTTCTAGTGCGTTGTAGATTCTTATCCAAGACTTGTATCATTTTATAATGCCATGTGAATCGCTAGAAACATGTGAAGTGTACGGCTAACCCAATAACGAAAGTTTCGTAAGGGGACTGGAGCAGGGGACCTGAGAGGCGGTGGTTTACCCTGCGGCGGATGTCAGCGGTTCGAGTCCGCTTATCTCCAACTCGTAAACTTAGTCGATACAAAGCTTTATGATAGCACCCAATTTTTTCGATTCGGCGGTTCGATCTACATATCTCGGCCACACAGGGCTCCCAATTTCAAGTAAAAGTACAAAAATGTTAAAACTTACCACATATATCACACCTCGAGATGTACGTGATCCTTTAGCGATCTTCCCTGTTATACCTTTCTATTTACTTTCCCTTTCATTCTTCACCTTTACATTTCAATCATGCCTCAATATTCTTACCTTATCCAACATACATCTTTTGTACCGTTGCTTACCTTTGTACCGATTCATTCAATTTGTTTAGTCCACAAATTTATAACTGAACTTATCATCAAGAGATACATTTAATCAATTCCTCTGTTGTACTTACACTGACTTACCTTTATGACAACCAATCCATTATCATATAAATACATATTCTGATAACGTAGCCTCAATGAAGTAACTTACCTCTGTAACTTCCAATGTTATCACTCACTTTTTTTCTGTCGATACCGTTCTTCTGCTGAAATTAAGGGTAAGTATAAGGAATCTCATTTCCTATAGCTTGGCTCTATCGCACGATCTTAGATATGAAAGAAGAGTAACCATCCTAAATGCCCTGTAGCCTGCTGTTTATAAATGTGGCGCACAACACACCATAAACAAGACTCTACTAGACACGACTTTGCAGACAACCCCTAGGACGAACTGCTCTGATACCACTTTGTCACACCCCAATTCTGATAGGGCATGATGGGCACCCAACGCTTACTTAGAGCTGAGCAAACCCTCTGGCATTCATACAATGAAACTGGACATATAGAAAAATTCTGGAAATATAATAAAGTACTTTCCGTCAAACCTTAGAAATTTGCGAATGATACTCAATTAATCAATAACCGAGTAAGTCAAACAGACATATCGACCTACATAGTCGCTTTACTCAACACATGACACCTCAACATACTAACCACAGGACACTGTCTGCAAAGTCTCTAAGAGTAAACACCTGAATCATATGAGTCGAGACAGGGCCCCGACGTACCCATACACACATATGATAACCATAATGACTCGGCACTGCTCCAGGAAGAAAATGGAGTTTCCTAATCCCAGCTGATTGCCAACCATCCTAGCTGAATACTTTTACCTGCAAAACAATCTGGGACAATATGGCATGAACACAGCGTCCCCAGGCAAAGGGACGTCAGTACGAACAATGTACCGAGTATGTAAGGCAGCAGTAATCATAAAGAATGAGATGTAAGCCATAATGAAAGTATGAGAAACCACCTGTAATATGAATAGCCCCGAAGGCAGAGGATAACCATGTAAGTAGCCCCAAAGGCAATGATTAGTAATGTAAATATATACCATACCCGACCCTTTAGTAAGGGACTCGGTGAAATATAAATATATACCGTACCCGGCCCTCTAGTGAGGGACTCGGTGAAGTAATCATATATATATATACCGTACTCGGCCCTCTAGTGAGGGACTCGGTGAAGTAATCATATATATATATATATATATATATATATATATATATATATATATATATAAATACCATACCCGGCCCTCTAGTGAGGGACTCGATGAAATAATCATATATATACCGTACCCGGCCCTCTAGTGAGGGACTCGATAAAATAATCATATATATACCGTACCCGGCCCTCTAGTGAGGGACTCGGTGATGTAATCATATATATATACCATACCTGGCCCTCTAGTGAGGGACATGGTGAACAATGCAATGAAACTGTGCACGAATACGCACCCGGCACGGGATTAGGTGAATGATATATTAACAGCATGCACGAGTAGAATATCATGAGCAACCATATGCAAACTATATCATCCTTTGAGACTTAATAGAATGATTAGAATGAACCGACACTTGAGAATCAAAGACAACTGTCATGTCAAGTACCGCTGAGAACTAGAATTCATTGGAGTCATGTATGTTCATCGTTCGCTCGTTTATGTAATTCATGCCGAAAAGAAAGAAGGGATAGCTTTACATATATATAGAAGGAAATGAATGCAAGTGAGACTCATAAGATTATATCTGAAACTCTTTGAATAACCTGAAAGCATAATACCCTCGAATGTCACTACGGATTATAATATCAAAATAGGACTTCAGGAATCATAGACATGTATCAGGACATAATGAAATAGCTTCTGGAAATCAAGAACATTAGCCATTCTGGTATTTAAGAATAGAAGCTTCTTTGGAGTTTATACGTTCGTCGTCCGTTTGTTCCATATAGACCATGCCAAAAGAAGAAAAGGGAATAGCCTTAACATACCGTGTCCGCTTTTTAAGCTAATCCAAACTTAAGTCTCAGGCTTCCCACGATCTACAACAATGTCAGTAGCTACCAAACATTAGCTATAGGTACTTCGGAATCCAACCCTAAGCTAGCACTTCTTTTATAGAAATTTGGACAGCATTTCCTTTATAAATTCAATAAAACCCGAGAATTCGACTCGGTCAAATCATCAACAACAATACAAACAACCATATTAACAACATCAACAATTAATGCCATTGATCCAGCCCCTCAACAATATAAAGATAGTTTCAATAATTCAAACAATAATGCGACGAGCTACAAGCTCGGCTTGTCAATTAAATAATAGTTTTAATCCCCATCTTAATTCCAAAATTTCTCAACAATATTAACAAAAACAACATAACAATAACAAGTTCCAAAACAGCCACCAAACAACCCATACGATAACAACAATTTATCCGATTCCCAATATAACTTTCATATTCTTTTCATCTAGCAATGTAGATACGATTTGGATAACTCAAATATGTCTATTAGAGGAGAATTCTTACCTCATATGCCAGGAAATAATCTTCTTCCACCTTACTTCCCTTCGAAGAAATCTTGAATTTAACAACGCGGCAAAAGCGGAATAACGAGATCGAAGTAGTGAGCAAAACCGTATATCACTCCCGAGACATACGTTTCTTCCTTAAAATTTATCATCACCTTTCTGAATATTGACTTCATCAAGACGTTGCTGTTTGCCAAAGAAAAAGAACCCACGTTGCTATTTTCAAAATTATTTGCTATGTACCTATAGTTACTCAAGATAGCGGATACTTCATAATCCTCTAATGCTCCGTGGAAAATGTCTTACTGTCCATTTCATCTCTTTAAATTTCTAACATAAGTGAAAATTCCATATGACCTCTCCTACCAATTTCGTGGGGTCCACTTATATAGATAATAATTTCTATAAGTGCTTTCGACAAAAAGGTGCCAGCATATGTAATAGAATGCATAGTCATAATATATTATTTGCAATCATCATCGTCACACTTTTCCATCTTAAATCATTTTGGGACTTCATTCCTCGTATACACCGAGATCTTGATTTTCACGCTTAAATATGACCAAATCCTCCAGGCTCGGGTAAATTTGCTTATGTTGGACAATTCAATTTCCTGGTCCAAAATATGGGATATTATGGCTTGGACCGTATTTCATACAAAGAAATTTAGAATCTCAACGAAACTTATTTTCTTCGATTGGTTTAACTTCAAATCCTTACGATACATATGTACCATCACTCTAACCACCTATAAGCTTGAGGGATAACCTTATTTCTATTACTAATGTCATTTAACTCGCACGCTTTCCAATGCATGAAAACAAGGGATGTAACACCTTAGAACCAGGCCCACACAATGTCTCTCTAATAGCTTAATCGGGCCTCGGGATAAACTCTACCAATGGATAAATTGGATGGTATGGGACGCCAAGTGCTACACACAAAGTAGATGCCCGCAAAGGCACCTACTTGCCTCGAATGTAGATGGACGGATGGTCCTCATTTAAATATACCAACTTAAAATTTGCATACAACTCCAAAATAAGGTTGATGTTCATTGGCCCCAGTTGGTCAAAGACTGACTTCCATCCCATAGCGATGATTTCGTTTTGCATATCTCTAAAATGTTGCCTCAAAGGGACTAGATTAACCGCACGCTTATGGATGTACCTTTTCGAGAGATCAAATTTGTCATGCCCTTCGTCCGCATAACCATCGTCAAAGATAAATTAGGGTCGAGGCCTCGAAGACGAAGCTCAAGGAATAGGGGTTGTTAAATTCTTACCCACTCCTGATATGGTTCCTTTTTTTTTTAGGAGGGTTTTGAGATCACCCTTTGATTGTGCCTTAGGAGGAGGAGGCGATGACTTTGCCTTTTCTTTTTGGATTAACCATTATGCTTGCAACAGTAAAGCATTCCAAATGATAAGTAATAATTCAATAACCAATGAGGTTCGTGGAACGACCCCACACGTAGTTCTATTACATGTACTTGTATTAGGAGTACTTGACTCCTTAAATTCTGGCACTAATTGTGGTTATTTACCCTTGCTGTGCTCATCCGGGGGTGAACCGACCCCATACATATTTCAAACTACGTTAAAAAAATTAAAAAATAAGAAGTTAACTAATCCTATGATATTATAAAAGAAAACAAAACAAATGCAAGAAAAGCATGCTTTTGGACTTAGGTTGTGGTGTGTTATCAATTTCCTTCGAAACCCTTGAATTTCCAGTTCAAATTGATGCGTAAGGGTTCTTATGGTTGTTTAATGTTACATTGTTACTTAAGACTTTACAATTTCACAAAAAACTTGGTTCAAGCATTTTAGCGAACACCCTGTAGGCATAAAATCTCCCCTTTGATTTTGACAACAATGGTGGGTGGTGAAACCCTCCCTTTTACAATGGGAGTCATTTTCTATCCCTAAGCATCATAAACAAACAAACAATACTAATCCCTACACCAATTTCGCCCAAACCAATAACCCTAGGTTTTTCAACTTCATAACTTCCAGAACAATGGAAAAAGGGGAAGGAATTTCATGAATAGAGGATGAGAATCACTTACCTTGTGATGTTATGAGGTGATTAACACAACATCTTAGGTGTTGATTGAGAAAGGGTATTTGGGGAGAGGGTTTTTCTATTTATTTTTAGAGTGAGAGCCATTTGGTAATTTAGAATTATGAAGTGAGAAAGAGGGTTCTGTGTCTTTTAACATAAAAACAAATTCGAACTGGGCCAATACGTGCACTGGGTGCACATCTCGCATGCATCACTCAAATTTACCCTCTCTGAACTCACACTTCAATCACTCAGAGCACCATACGCGCTGCTTGTGCGACGCACAAGCAGCGCTCAAACAAACGTGAAGCATTTTTTTTCACTCATTTTGCATCTCGCTCCTTCCCTAGTACTATAACATGAACAAAAATGAACTATAAGCATGAAAAATTGGGTTGCCTCCCAACAAACACCTTAGTTAAGGTCGTGGAATGACATTTTCTTGTGTTTTTCTTCTTTTCTTTATGCTAATAGTACAAACACGAGTTGCCTCCCAAGAAGCGCTTGATTTAACGTCACGAAAGTATGCAGGCTCTTTCAAGCCTCTTCAAGATCCACGGAGGTCTTTGGGTGGTCAATGACCTCTCCAAAATACTATTTCACTCGCTGCCCACTCACTAAGAAGGTTTAGTCAGAGTTTAGCGATTTCAGCTCAACTGCTCCATATGCTGTCACACGAACTATCTCAAGTAGTCCAGACTACTTGCTCTTCAACTTTCCCCCAAACACCTTGAGCCTTGAATTATATAGTAATGCTAACTGCCCAGGCTTAAACTCGCACCATTGAATGTGCTTGTCGTGTATTCTTTTAGTCTATTCTTTGTAGAGTTTCGCATTCTCATATGATAAAAAGGAAACTCATCAAGCTCATGCAGCTGCAACAACCACTTCTCACTTGCTGCTTCCATATCTAAGTTCAAATTCTTTATTTCCCAGTATGCCCTATGTTCAAGCTCGAAGGGGAGATGGCATGTTTTATTGAAAACTAACCTATATGGAGAGGTTCCAATTGGAGTTTTGTAAGAAGTTCGGTAGGCCTAGAGAGCGTCAAAGCTTTAGTGACCAATCTTTTTTATTAACACTCATCGTCTTCTCAAGAATTCGCTTGATCTCACGATTGGACACCTCTACTTGACCACTGGTCTGAGGGTGATATGCAGTCGCCACCTTATGTTTCACCTCATACTTGGCTATTAATTTATCGATAAGCCTGTTGCAAAAGTGTGTACCTTGATCACTGATAATGGCCCTCGGGGTTCTAAAACATGTGAAGATGTTCTTTTTCAAGAATCTAGCCACACAATAGCATCATTGGCTAGGAGTGAAAACGCTTCCACCCACTTTGACACGTAACTGACCGCAACAAGAATGTACTTGTTCCCCTTTGACGGAATGAAGGGCCCCATGAAGTCTACATCCCAGCAATCAAACACCTCAATCTCCAAAATACTATTCAATGGCATTTTATGGCGCTTTGAGATGTTCCCCGTTCTTTGACAATTATCACACTCTCTTACGAAAGCATGAGCATCTTTAAACAATGTCGGCCAATAGAAACCAACTGAAGTACTTTAGGTACTGTTCTGTCATCTCTATGATGGTCGTCATAAGGCGACAAGTGGAAACTCTCAATAATTGCATGCACTTCCTCTGCTGGAACACATCATTACACCAATTGGTCTGAGCCGATTTTGTACAGATACGGCTCATTCCAAATATAGAACCTACTATTATGCAAGAGATGTTTCTTTTTCTCGTGATTAGCATCAAGCGGGTACACTTCACTTACTAGAAAATTTACCATATCTACATTCCAAGGTAGTTCGGCTGATTGAAGAGAAAAAAGTTTCTTATCTGGGAAGCTCTCCTTAATCACCACAGCTTCATTAACATGTTTTTGATCTTCAAGTCTCGATAAGTGATCAGCTACTTGGTTCTCTGTACCCGTTCGATCCAGAATCTCAATATCGAACTCTTGCAGCAATAACAACCAATGAATGAATTTGAGTTTTACCTTCTTTCTTTGCGAACAAATAGCGAACAAAAGTGTGATCAGTATACACTATCACCTTCGTCCCCACCAAGTAAGATCTGAATCTATCAAAGGCGTAGACCACCATCAATAACTCCTTCTCCGTGACTGTATAGTTCATCTGGGATGCATCAAGTGTTTTGCCGGTATAATAAATGGGATTAAAGATCGTTTCCCTTTTCTTCCCATGAATAACACCCAAAACAAAGTTACTTGCATCACACATCAAAACGAATGGCTGAGTCCAATCAGGTGCGATGATGATAGGCCTAGTTAATAACTTCAACTTGAGCTCGTCAAAAGAATTCAGGCAAGTTTCATTAAATACTAACTTCATATCTTTTTCTAGATGCTTGCATATCAAGTTCGCGATCTTTGTGAAGTCCTGGATAAACCCCGGATAGAAACCTGTATGCCCTAGAAAACTGTGCACCTCTCTAACAGATTGCTTCTATTTTAGCCCTGTTAACTTCAATGCCTTATGTCTGAGAGCAATGCCTTTTCAAACCATAAAATTTCATTTTCCCAGTTAAGTACCCGATTCGTTTCTTCACATCGAGCCAATACCGCATCAAGATGCCGCAAGCAATCATCAAAAGAATCACTAAAGATCGCGAAAGCGTCCATGAATATTTTCACATATTTTCCACTATATCAGTGAAAATAGCCATCATACATCTCTGGAAAGTACATGGAGCATTACATTATCCAAAGGGCATCCTTCGAAATGCGAAAGTACCATAAGGACAGGTGAGAGTGGTCTTCTCTTGATCTTCGGGTGCTATCATAATCTGGTTGTAACCTGAACAACCATCCAGGAAACAATAATAGTCGCGCCCTACTAATCGATCAAGCATCTAATCGATGAAGGGTAGAGAAAAGTGATCTTTTCTGGTTGCAGTGTTTAACTTCCGATAATCAATGAAAATCTGCCAATCAGTGACCTTTCTCTGAGGTACCAGCTCATTATTCCCAATTTTCACCACAGTCATGCCCCTTTTCTTCGGGACACATTGAACAGGACTCACCCATTTGCTGTCTGAGATAGGGTAAATAATATAGGCGCCAAGCCACTTAACATTTCCTTCTTCACCACCTCTTTCATGATTGCATTTAGTCTGCTCTTATTTTCAACACTGGGCTTGTTATCCTCCTCCAGCAATAGCTTGTGCATACAAAATGAGCTGTTAATCCCTCAAATGCCAGCTATAGTCCATCTGATAGAATCCATGGAAGGCAATTAGAGACAAAGGACCGAGCTTCCGAAGCTGTTACACCTCTCGTTTTCATCGCAAGAAAGCCTTTGGCTTATTGGTGGTTAATACCCTTAGTATGGAGATCCGTACCTGAGCTTTTGACATATTAATTACTTTACCTCATGTGTATAAAAGTATAAGCATGCATTCTTTGCAATACGATAGGATTAGAAGTGAAACGAATCGAATCGACGCGAGTCCGAAGCGACTCAGAAGAGTCTACAGAAACCAGTCACCATTGACGGGCTGCCGACACATTGATGAGCCGTCATGGTGCACCGTCCATGCTCTTCCGCCTCTGAAGTTTTAGGTGGCAGGTCGACGGAGCACGTCGACGAGCCGTTGACCCGTCCGTCCATCCGCATCACTAGAACTTCCTAGTTCCATCTATATATGTTTAGTCCCACAATTTTATTCCTCATTTTCTCATTCCCAAACCACAGCAGACCCTAAAATATTTCCCGTTAACATTTTCCATCATATTGGAAGAATTCTAGCAAGATCCAAGCCCGTAAACCCGAGCTAGTAAAGAAGAAGGTTGCTCCTATAGTTTCATTGAAATTGTGGATCTTAGAAGTTTAAGTTGGAGTTGATTCTTGGTATCCTAGTACCTTCAAAGTATGTATATGATTCTTAACTTCATTATTGAGTTGATTATTAAGAATTTTAGTGGTTTTAAGTAAAGGAAATATAGTTATGAAGGTTGTAAGTTGAATAAGGGCTAAGTTGAGGCAAGGGGCTGTTTTGGGAAAGGATTTGGAGTAGGATTGGGTTGAATTGGAATTGAAGGTTTATTAAGTCTACAAAAGAAAATGCTGCCCGAATTGCGTAAAGTTGTAAACTAGATTAAAATCGGTATATGAGTACGTTCTAATCTAATAATTGGTACTTATTCTTGTGTGTAGATTTGTCAAGCTTGGGATAGTAGCATAGCTAGCTTGAAAAGCTAATAAGGTATGTTAAGGCTATCCTTTCTTTTATTTTGGCATGATCTTATGACATGAGCGAACAAACGTGTAAACGAGCTCCCATATTTCTCTACTCTTATAAGCACTAGGAGTACCTCAATCTTTGATGATCCTATTTTCCTTGTTATGACTGTTACTTCTGTTCTTGGGTCCTCAGATTTCATATATTGATGATGTTAGCTCAAAAGATGTCTATCGGAGGTAGTACTACCTTATGTCACTCTGAGAGTTCTAGTTACTCATTACATGTATGCATTGCATTCATTATACATATGCATATTGACCCTTGACCAGAAGGCGTTATATACGCATATATTATATGTATATGGGGTATGGGGAAAGGGATAGCGTTATATATGCATTACCACTTGATCAGCTGGTGCACATTGATGATGATGATGATGATGATATATGGATCGGGTCGTACGTTCCTTGGCACTAATATATGATATATGGATCGGGCCGTACGTTCTTTGGCACTGACATATGGGAAATAGATCGGGTTGTACGTTCCACAGCACTAACGGTTATATTATGACCTATGCATATCATACGTCCCAGAGGAACTTTCAGTATACAGAGTTATGCAAATGTTCCCAGATGTTCAACCACAGATGCATTCAGATATCGAGATTTGCTTTCTTGTTCAGATGTCTTTCATGATTTTATATACTTGTTGTTCTTATGCCTTACATTCTTGGTACATTATCCATACTGACTCCCCAATTATTCGAGGGGCTGCACTCATGCCCGTAGGTTCAGGTAGACAGACCAGCGATCCGGCTATGTAGGACTTCCACTCAGTGATAGTCAGTGCACTCCACTTGATTCGGAGCTGCAGTTTATTTTGGTATGCCATTTTGAGATGTATATGTATATATATTTGGGTATGGCGGAGCCTTGTCCCGTCCTTTCTACAACTTTTTGTTCCATTAGAGGTCTATAGATAGTTGTACGTAGTTGACAAGTGATGTAGCCTTGTCGGTTTCCATTCTTTTGTGTATAACATATGTACCGGCCTAGTCGGCTTGCACTGTTCTTTTCCGTATATATGTATGCTTATATGCACAAATGGTTGATAGTTATTGATGCATAATTCTTGATGTTGTTCTTGTATAAGTCAGCATGGTTCGGTTTTAAGTTATATGGGCCACCAGTTATTCAGTGATGTTCAGGTACGAGTATAGGGGTGTTTGGTCAATAGAGGTCAGGCACTCGTCACGACTTATTGGTTGGGTCGTGACAAAAGCTGTATCAGAGCAGTTTCATCCTAGGGTTGTCTATAGACCGTGTCTAGTAGAGTCCTATTTATGGGTGTGTCATGCACCACACTTATAAACAGGAGGCTGCAGGACATTTAGGAAATTGTCCTTCTTTCTCTCTTAGATCGTGCGATAGAGCCGTGTGTTAAGAGTTCGCTTTCTGATAATTTGTTTTGATTTCAGCGATGCCTCGCAATAAAGTTACAGCTACCCAGAAGGGCAAGGGAGTGGCTGGTGAGGGTACTAGCCATACTCCGCGGGCTACCAGGGCTCGAGGTGAGTCTTAAAGTGTGAGCCCATCTCTGACTTCGCATACCCTGCCTCCAGCACCTGCCCTAGTGCCCCCAATTCCTCAGCCAGATGCACCGAACCAGGATATGCGGGATGCTATACAGTTATTGACTAAATTAGTAGTTGCTCAGACTCAGTGTTAGGGAGTTGGTGTTGATCAGGCTGACTGAACTGATAGTCCGAGGGTTAAGACTTTTCTCGGGTTAGATCCTCTAGAGTTCTTCGTGTTGAGGAAAAATATGGACCCAGGACTTTATTGATAGTATGTAGAGGAATTTGAGGGTTATGCACGCTGATGAGGTCGAGTCAGTGGAGTTGGCTTCTTATCGGCTCTGTGATGTTGCGGTGCAGTGGTATTAGACATGGGAGTTATCTAGGGGAGAAAATGCCCCTCCAGCCATTTGGCGAGAGTTTTCAGACGCTTTTATTAGCCATTATTTGTCGCCAGAGGTTCGGCGGGCCCGAGCAAATAGGTTTTTACATATTCAGCCAGGCAGTATGAGTGTTCAGGAGTATAGTGTATACTTTGATTCATTGGCTAGATAAGCCCCGGCTATGGTGGCTGAGATGGAGGATCGAGTTCATCGTCTTATGGCCAGTCTAGGGAAACATTTGATTGATGATTGTATGGCAGTTGTGTTACAGCCTGGTATGGATATTTCCCGCATACAGGCATATGCACAGAATCTGGAAGATCGTAAGCGTCAGTAGAGGATGGAGCCTGAGCGTGACCGGGGCCATGGTAAGAAGGTTAGATCTTAGTTATGGGTGGTGATTTTAGGGGAGGACAAAGACACCAGCATTCTCGGTATCCATTTCATTCAGCAGGGAGTGCACCTCCGCAATTTTCCATCCAGAGATTTGATCGTTCTTCTTATTCCGGAGCGGGTCAGAGTGCTAGAGCTTCAGGTTCTCAGTACAGACCAGAGTCAGGCCAGGTGAGACCACCTTTGCCACAGTTTGCTAGTGTGGTAAATTACACGCTAGACATGTCGATTGGGATCGGATGTTTGTTATGCTTGTGGTAAGCCAGGCCATAAGATGAGAGAGTGTCCGATGAGGGGTGGTGCAGGCATCGTTCAGCCTACAGGGTCTATAGCTGGTTCTTCTTCATCTGTACGCCCTTCAGGGCAAGGGTTACAGACCCCAGCTGGATAAGGTAGAGGGAGGAGTGGAGCATCTAGCTCGAGTGGGCCTCAGCACCACTTTTATGCCTTAGTTGGTAGACAGGATCGTGAGTCGACTCCTAATATTTTCACAGGTATATTATCAGTTTCCTCCTATGATGTATACGCACTAATTTATCCAGGTTCCACCTTATCATATGTTACTCCATTTGTTGCTGGTAAGTTTGGGATAGAGCCTGAATCGATTAAATCGTTTGAGATATCTACGCTAGTTGGTGATCCAGTTATAGCTCGGCGAGTATATCAAGGCTGTGTGGTGATAGTTTGTGACTGTTGTACCTTAGCAGATTTGATTAAGTTAGACATGATTTATTTCGAAGTTACTATGGGCATAGATTGGTTGGCTTTCGGTTATGCTAATGTTGATTGCAGAACAAAGATAGTTTGATTCTAGTTTCTTGACGAGCTAGTCCTAGAGTGGAAGGGTAATGCTGCTTTGCCGAGGGGTAGGTTTATTTCATACCTTAAGGCAAGGAAGATGATCAGAAAAAGTTATATTTATCACCTAGTTCGGGTCCAGAATGTGCAAACATAGTCACCGATCCTTCAGTCTGTCCCTGTGGTCAATGAGTTTCCAGAGGTGTTTCTCGATGAGCTTCTAGACATTCCGCCGAAACGGGAGATTGATTTTACTATTGACCTATTGCGATATACTCAGCCAATATCTATTCCTCCTTATAGAATGGCACCTGCGGAGTTGAAAGAATTGAAGGAGCAATTGAGGGATTTACTCGAGAAGGGCTTTATTAGGCCCAGTACATCACCGTGGGGAGCATCGATATTATTTGTAAGAAAGAAGGATGGCTCTTTGCGGATGCGTATTGATTACAGGCAATTGAATAAAGTAACTGTAAAGAATAAGTATCCGCTTCCGAGGATTGATGATTTATTTAACTAGCTGCAGGGTTCCAGATATTTCTCGAAGATAGATTTGAGATTGGGATATCACCAAGTTAGGGTGAAGGAAGAAGATATTCCGAAGACGGCATTCAAGACTAGATATGGGCACTCTGAGTTCTGTGTCATGTCATTCGGGTTAACTAATGCTCCAGCTGTATTCATGGACTTGATGAATTGTGTATTCAGACCCTTCCTAGATCTGTTCGTGATCATGTTAATAGATGATATTCTGGTTTATTCATCATCAGAGGCTGAACATGCAGATCACCTACGTGCGGTGCGTAGAGTTCTTCGAGATAGAGTGTTATATGTGAAGTTTTTTAAGTGTGAGTTCTAGTTAAACTCTGTGGCTTTTCTTGGTCACATTATGTCAGAAAATGGCATTAGGGTGGATACTCAAAAGATTGAGGCTGTGAAACATTGGCCATGGTGCACGACACAAACGGAGATATGAAGTTTCTTGGGCCTAGCAGGATATTATAAAAGGTTCGTGGAAGGGTTTTCTTCTCTTTCAGCCCCATTGACCAAGCTGACTCAGAAATCAGTTAAGTTCTAGTGGACATATGCATGTGAGCGAAGTTTTCAGATACTGAAAGACAAGTTGACCTCAGTACCCGTCTTGATTCTTCCAGAGGGAACAAAAGGCTATGTGATATATTGTGATGCCTCAGGTATTGTTTTAGGCTGTGTACTAATGCAGCACGGCAAGGTTGTCGCTTATGCTTCTAGACAGCTGAAGAAGCACGAGAAGAACTATCCAACCCATGATCTCGAGTTAGCTGCAGTGATCCATGCTATGAAGATGTGGAGACACTACTTATACGGTGTTCATGTTGATATGTATACTGATCATAAGAGCCTCCAGTATATCGTTAAGCAGAAGGATTTGAATTTACGTCGGAGGCGATGGCTAGAGTTGCTAAAAGATTACAATGTTGAGATTTTATACCATCCTAGAAAGGCTAATATAATAGTTGATGCCCTTAGTCATAAATCCATGGGTAGCCTGTTATATATGCAGCCGGAGAAAAGAGAGATAGTCTGTGAAGTTCATCAGTTGGCTAGCCTTGGAGTTCGGTTGTTAGCTTCAGGTGATACAGGAGTTACTGTTCAAGACACAGCGGTGTCGTCTTTGGTAGCGGAGATAAAGGAACGTCAGTATGAAGATCCTGTTTTAGTTCATTATCATACAACTCCTTAGAAAGAAAAGACACCCTTTGTGATTACAGGGGATGGAGTACTAAGGTATCGAGGTAGATTATGCGTTCCTAATGTTACAGGGCTTCATCAGCAGGTTATGGGGGAAGCACATTATTCTCGCTATTCTATCCATCCCGGCATAATAAAAATGTACCACGATCTCAAGGAAGTTTATTGATGGAATGGTAGAAAAGAGATATAGCAGAATTTGTCGCTCAGTGTCCGAATTGTCAGCAAGTCAAGATAGAGCAGTATAATTCCGGAGGTTTATTACAGGCTATGGAGATTCCAACGTGGAAATAGGAGGTAATAAATATGGATTTCATTATAGGTTTGCCCCATACTTAGCGAAAGTATGATTTAATATAGGTCATATTTGATAGGCTTACAAAGTCAGCCCACTTCCTGCCTGTCAGAACTACTTATTCAGCTGAAGATTATACAAAGCTCTATCTTAGAGAGATTGTACGACCTCATGGTGTTCCTACAACCATTATTTCTGACAGAGGGGAGAGGTTCACAACAAACTTCTGGAGATCTTTTCAGAATAGATTAGGGACTTAGGTGAGTCTTAGTACTGCATTTCATCCGCGGGCAGATGGACAAGCAGAGCATACTATACAGACACTTGAGGACTATCACGACCCGGCTAGGGGCCATGATAGGTACCCGGAGCTAACTACCGAGCACCACTCATTCTACTATTCATCATACTTATCCTGCGTTCATTTATTATTCTCATACTTCTAATCATAGGAAAGCCCATTATCACCTCTAAGAACATGTCTACTTTCATATACATGAGCCTCTCGGGCTATCAAAATAATATATAATATACAATAGGGTCATCATGGGACATCCATTCCCCACACGTATGCATCTACGAGCCTCTAATAGAGTACTAGACATAGGGACGGGATAGGATCCCGTCATGCCCAAAATATATGTACACAAAATAATAAATCATATGGCACCTCCAGAATAATGGAGTGCTCTCGTAAATCTGTTGATCAACTCCTATGGATCTGCAACGTCTCGCTGTTTACCTATGAGAATTAACACATCGTCCAAAGAGAAAGGACATCAGTACGAGCATTGTACTGAGTATGTAAGGCATGAATAAAAAAGACATAATAAAGAAATCATGAAACATGAGGTGAAGATATAACCTGCTTAACCCTTAAGATAAAATGTGTTTTTATACATATCACATGTATCAACATATCACATGTACCATCATCGTTAACCAGCGTTAGAGTAACCATCATACGCCGCCCACTAGTGGTGTCATGTCCGGCCATCTAGGTACGGTGTAATCACAACCAGCCCGCATTAGCGGTGACATGTCCGGCTATCTAGGCACGGTGGAATCATATGCAGCCCGCCTTCGCGGTGACATGTCCAACCCTCTAGGCATGGTGGAATCGTATCATCATATACATCTCATAACTTATCATAACCTTATCATGAACTTATCATGAAGCATGCATTAGAATTCAAAGATAATCTATGACTATACCGGGGTGACGTAAGGTCGAGAACCCCCGATTCCATTATGGAGTAATCATAATCATCATACCTCACAAGGAAGGAACTAACATTATAAGGTGGGTGTAGCAACAATGAATAACATTAAAGAATCGTATAAGGATCATTAGCTTCATGGAATTATCATATCGTAAGCTTTAGGATCTGTAGGCTTAGACTCATCATCATCATTATTATATTCATGACATAGCTCTCATCTTTATCTCATAGGAAGCTCTTTATCAACATTGTCTCATAGTTTTCGGAATGTAAGAAAGACATGGAGAGATAGGGAAAATCATGTCATAAGAATCAAGCCTTAGAAAGAAGGGACTAGCCTTACATACCATTTCGTTTAGCTAATTTATCACTTGAAGGTTCCCCTCCGATATTCACGTTTCTACCTTCAAGAGAGGTCGTACTAATATTAGATAATCGATAACATAAGCATGCTTGATCTAAAGCTTGAGAAAATTGGGCAGCATCTCCTTCGTTTATACAATTTCCTCTATATCATATAACAACTCCCAAACGTCAATAACAATATTCATAATATCATACTCAACAATCTTCATCACCCATACATTATTCAAATCTCCTACTTCCATTTCAAGGGCATCCATAACCATTGTCATAATACAACATTACATTCATTTACATCTAATGCTTCTCCAATATTCTTAATACCACTTATAACAAGATTCTACTCATAATATCTCAAGATTTCTGGTTCATGTCACACTATTTCTCAAGGACACTATTCCTTCACATATGAATTACATACTCTACTTTCTTCCATAATCTAAGTATTCCAACCATTCAATATTCTAAATAACATAGAATAATCATAAAACTTACCTTTGATTGTGTAGTATTAGGTTTTGAATTGAAATACTCCACTTGAAGAAAACCCTAGCTTCAACTTCCCAAAGATTCTTGACTTCAAGCAACCCTGGAGGACTCCCTTACACTTGATTTCCTTGGTTTGATGAAGTTGATCTTTGATTTGTCTTGATTTCATATTGATGAAATATGTAGAATATTCTACAGAGTTGGAGAGTGGTGGAGAAATGAGAAAAATGAAATTAATGAAGTAGGAACATCATTTTATACTTGAAATCAACTCAGCCCGTCGGGATTTCGACGGACACTTATACGGTACGTATAGCATTATACGGTCCGTATAAGTGACCGTACTTCACCATCAGAGAGAACACCATCTATGTTGGGTGTTATACAGACCCTTATACAGACCGTATAAGCGGTGGTATAACCCCGTTTTTCTGAAATTGTTTCCGTCATTTCGTTTGATCTTCAATCCTTGTGGAACCTTCTTAGCACTTGTTTAACACTTCATTAACTAATTAAGGAGCGTTATAACTTTTCCTCAAGACTTTATTAAATCATCATTAGCTCGGTACTTTGCATACCCTTTTCAAAACGCGACTTAGACTTTACATTCTTCGATGAACTTTCTTCTCTTGCCTCGAATGTCTTTGAAATATCAATTTGATTCGTTAAGTAGCCTTTCTTACTTGTAGAAACATCGTATACTTCTCACATTGCATTGGTCTATTTGCTATGCAACGACATGGAACTTTTCCGAGGTGTAACATTCTTCCCCCCTTTAAAAATATTCGTCCTCGAATGTTAAGTTCTCGGGAATTGTACAAATATTTCGCTAGAGTTTCCCCTGTAATACGGCGCTACCATCCTGTCACACAGCCCACAATAATAATGCCTCACAGGGCTACAACATAATGGCAAGAAAATATGGTCACACACGACCAAAAGCATGAAAAGAAAGCATACATACCTCATAATGTTAATGTTTCATCTTGAATCTCTTTCGGTGGTGAAAACAGGTGTGGATATTTGGATTTCATATTTTCTTCCACTTCCCACGTCATTTCTTCTCTGTTATTGTTTCTCCATAAGACCTTAACTGAAGCTACTTCTTTGTTTCTAAGTCTCCATACTTGCCTATCTATTATGGCAACGGGTACCTCTTCATAAGCCAACTTTTCTGTAACTTGAAAATCTGCTACCGGCATAATTCTAGTAGGATCTCCGACACACTTATGGAGCATTGATACATGGAAAACTAGATGGATTGATTCATGTTATAGGGTCCAATGTACCGAGGACTTAGTTTTACAGCTTTCATTGGTGACACCTTCAGAAATACCCAATCATCAACTTGGAATTCTAAGTCTCGCCAACTGTTGTCAGCATAAGATTTCTGGAGACTTTGAGCTGTCACTAATCGATCTTGGATAACCTTGACCTTTTCCACCACTTGTTGAATCAACTCAGGGCCTACTAGTTGTACTTCTCCTACTTCAAACCACCCAATTGGGGTTCTATACTTTCTTCCATATAGAGCTTCATACGGGGCCATTTGAATATTGGAATGACAGTTATTGTTGTATGCAAACTCAATAAGAGGTAAGTGGTCATCCCAACTACTACCAAAATCTAGCACACATGCCCATAACATATCTTCCAAGTTCTGAATAGTGCGTTCGTCTTACCCATCAGTTTGTGGATGAAACGCTGTGCTAAGCCTTACCTGAGTACCCAAACCTTCTTGGAAGAACTTCCTGAATTTAGCTGTAAATTATGCTCCTCTATTTGTGATAATAGATATCGGGACACCATGAAGTAAAACAATCTCTTTGAGATACAACCTTGCATAATCTTCCGCTGAATATGTGTTTTTGACTGGGAGAAAATGGGCTGATTTCGTGAGTCTGTCCACGATCACCCATATGGAGTCATACTTGCTTCGGGAATGAGGTAACCCTAAAATGAAGTCCATATTAATCACTTCCCATTTCTAAGTTGGAATCTCCATCGCTTGCAATAATTGTTACACCTCGGAATATTCCTCGTTAATGCACAGTGAATAGACTAACGAAGAGCACGAAGTATATGGTATTCAATAAGTAAGGAATGCCATTTGATGACCCTAATTAAGATTTCAAAGACATTCGAGGTAAGAGGAGAAAGTTTGCCAAGAGAAGGCAAGGCATACGATGTGTATCGGAAAGGATTTACGAGTAACAAGTTAATGATGATTTAATAGTGTCTTGGAGAAGAATTATAACGTCCCTTAGATCATAAATGATGTGTTAAACAAGTATCAAGAAGGTTCCATAAGGATTGGAGATCAAACGAAGTGACGAGAACAAGATCAGAGAAAAGATAGGTTACACGGCCGATTATACAGTCCGTATAATATTATACGGTTCGTATAATGGTCCGCAGAATCGTCACAGTGAAGGTCCCTCACAGATGGGATTATACGGTCACTTATACGGACCATATAAAATTACATGGACCGTATAATGTGCCGTATAATGGTCACAGAAGCGAGATGTTGGAGGGGAGATTTCACGGTCACTTATACGAACCGTATAAGTGTCCGTATAATTTCTCGACAGGTCAGATTTTGAAGTTATTAAAAAGGGGACCGAGTTCATTATTTCATTTCATTTTCACCCAACACTTCAAGAACCCTCTCCACTCTTCATTCATAAGAACTCAAGAGAAATTTATGATCAACTTCATCAAACTAAGAAAACCAAGTGTAAGAAACTCATAAGAGATCATCCAAGTCAAGAAATTTCATTGGAGGTGAACTAGGGTTTTGGCTCAAGTGAAGTATTTCCACATAAAGCTTATTCCTACACCATCTAAGGTAAGTTTTATGGTATTTCCATGTTGTTTAAGTTATTGAGAAGTTAAAACACTTGGATTGTAGAAGGATATAGAAAATGAGCCTTGAATGTGAGAATAGTGACGTTTGTGAGTAGTAGCTTGGGTTGAGTAATAATTCTTGATATGTTATGATTATAATCATGTTATAAATGATATTGAGAACATGGGATAAACATTGTATATGAGAAAATGTAATAGCGTGCTATGACCATGGATATGGATGATTGGAAGTGAATTGAGAAGTATGGATAATGTAGGTGAATAAGGACTATTGTTATGATGTTGTGAATGTATTATTGATGTTTGGGAGTTGATATATGATATGGAGGAAGTCGTATAAATAAAGGAGATTTTGTCCAATTTTCTCTAAGCTAAACTTGTATGCTAAGCTATCGATTTTCTAATGATAGTACTCTAATGAAGGTAGAAACGTGAGCATTGAAGTAGAACGTGCAAGTGATAGAATAGTGGAACGGAAAGGTATGTAAGGCTAACCCTTCTTTCATAAGGCATGGTTCTTTGGCCAAATATCTAATCTTCTATAAGCCTATGATGTCCTCCAAATGATGCTATCTTCAAAAGCTACTAAGCTCATGATTCTCGATATGTTACGATTGTACTAAACTCCTCATATGAAGAGTAATCCTCTAAGGATAGATGTAATGAACGATGATAGTAATGATGCTAAAGATGCTTATGGGCTTTTGTGTATATGTGCCTATGTATGGCTATTATGAAACCCCGAGCTTATATGGCCGGGTAGAATATATATATATATATATATATATATATATATATATATATATATATATATATATATATATATATATTGCGCGCGCACCACTACAGTTGGGTACGGATAACCCTGAGCCTTGGTAGGGCCAGGTATGTATACTCACCGAGCCTTGCCATGGCCGGGTATGTGAAACACCGAACCTCCATGGTCGGGTATGCTATGTACATGATATGTATACGATATAAATATGAGTATAAATATGAATATGCTATGAATACGAAATGTAAATGAGTACGGATATGAATACGGATACGGATATGGATGTATGTACACAATCATGCATTAGAAATGGAAAGTCCCTATGAAAAGCAAGTAACTGTTTATGACGATGATTCTATTATCTTCCATCCTATGCTATTTCTTCTGTTGTCTATTATGCTTTCATAATGATGTCGATCGTGCTTTACATACTCAGTACATTCTTCATACTAATGTCCTTTTGTTTGTGGATGCTGCGTCATGCCCGCAGGTGGCCAGGGAGACAGACTTGATCCATAGCTTTATTACTCAGGGACTACATAGCGGAGCTCCATTTCATTCGGAGTTACAGCTTTTGGTATTTATTCTTTTGTGTACATATTTATGGGCATAGCGGGGTCCTGTCCCGCCTATATGATATGACATACTCTCCTTAGAGGCTCGTAGATATGTGTACATGGTTAGATGTATTTGGCCTTGTCGGCTAGTCTTGTGTATATCATTTTGTTAGCCTCGTCGGCTCATGTACATTGATTTGGGCATTGTTATTGATGGTGATATATATATATATATATATATATATATATATATATATATATATATATGTATCGTTGCCCAAATGGGATTAGCATTGTCACGACCCAACCCCGTGGGCCGCGACTGGTACCCTAGCTGGGTACCCGTACATACCTATCTGACCGAATTTCGTATCGTACAGATTATTATTATTTTTTTTTCAAACGGATATTACAGAAGTAGGCCGATACAGATACGGCACGCGCGCAAACATATATATATATATATACCTGAACATGCAGACATTTACAGATAAGCCGATAAGGCTAACATACAGACGAAACCCGTAACCCACACATCTATCTACAGGCCTCTACAGACATACAGAATCATATGACGGGACAGGGCCCCCCGTACCCAGAATTTCCATACATACAGAACATACGGAAAACAGAAGATATATACCAAAAGTGTATGCTCCGGATCAAAGGAGCTCTTCAAAACAGCTGAATAAGAACCCTACGCTGGCGGCGTATCACCTGGTGCGTCTGTACCTGCGGGCATGTAGCGCAGCCCCCGAAGAACCGGGGGTCAGTACAAAAATGTACCGAGTATGTAAAGCAAAAATATATCAAACATAATCATGATCTTTTCCGGAAGCGCAGAAGTATAATAAACAGGCTCATAAGCCGGACAGACAGAGTCATAGTCCCGACAGACGGACAGAATCATGGTCCAGACAGACAAAATCAGAATCCCTACGGACATACAGAATTGGAATCCATACGGACATACAGAATCATAACCAGTCGGACAGATAATCCGGACGGACAGACAGAATCGTATATAGGGTACAGGAACGTGGTCGCCACTCCTGCCATTGGCACCACAACACAACATATATCAGAAATTCTTCTCCGATCTCCGTCATACATCATAACATAACCACGGTACTCGGGGGCGGACAGATAACACAGCACCACGAGCCCGGACACATCATACTTCATAATATATCCTCGGTAACCGGGGACGGACATATACCACAGTACCCCAGAACCGGACACATCATACTTCAAATTTCACATATGGGGCTCCGCGGCCCATCCGCACGATATACATACCGGCCCGGGATCCGGTGAAAGGAATCATAGCACATGCACGAACTGATTAATGAAAAACCACATACGTACAGATCGTCGTACAGATTCAACGGAACAGAAATAGGCCAACTGGCAGATCGATTCAAAGTATTCAGATAGTTTTCAAACTACGCGCCTACACGTCACTTGGGGAGGTACGACAGATCATAACCCGAACTAGATTTTCAGATATCAAAACCATATTGTGAGATTTATATAAAAACAGTCATATTATGTTCAAAATGATAGTTCAGATGTTGCCTGTGAAAAACGGACGGAAATGAGGCAATTTAGATCATTCACGGGGTATCGGGGCTCCGTGGGCCCACCTCGGACCAACTCGAGGCAAGATACATAAATTACTGATAAAAGACCTTATGAGGTCATCCATAATCATTCGAAAGTATTCCGACTCCGTTTAGGAAGGTTTCGTACAAAAGCATACTTTAAAGATATTTTATAAGGAGATGGTTCCAATCTTACTGAAGGAATTGGAGCAGATTTCCATATCGAATTCCGAGGAACGGAGTCGTATTTAAGGCTCGCGGCCGAGCCTATTATGTTCAGAACATGCCTAAGAATGAAGGGAAAGACTTTACATACCTTAGCTGCGTCTTACGCTTGTCCAAATTCAATTCTCGTTTCGCTCAAAATCTACAAATGGTCACATTTACCAATTGTCAATAGTAAGACTTTTAGCATTCTTTAATTCACTATTTGTCTACAGAAATTTGGGCAGCATCTCCCCTGCTTATATGCCTAGCCCGAATTTTTAATTCAGCAGTCAACAACACAACAACAATACCAACATCAATAATATCCTTTTTTCATATCAACATATTCCATAAAACAGCCCACACGCTGTTTTCCAACTTTCATAACTAATTAACTCAGTATACAATTATTTAATCGCGTCTTCTTCGTAAATAAACTAGTATTAACACAAATAGGAAGAGATTCATACCTTTCTCCTTTTAATATTGTTGTATCTTCCCTTTTTCACCTTATTTTTATGCCACAACACACCGCCATACGATTCTGCAGTGAAAATTATACGCTATCCGGACTGAAATTGGGAAATTATACCTGGTTTGGGCTAAAATTTGGTGGTGGAAAGTTGAAGAGTTTTCTGGGATTTTTGGGGTGGTGTTCGTGGTTTTAGACTGAAAATGAGGGGGTCTCCCCCTCTTTATAATTGTTTTGGAAGCTACCAGAAGCAGCTGGAAAAGTGTTCATCGTGATCGCGCTGCCTTCTGGCGCGATCGCGTAGAGTAAATGATTTCCTTCTGCGCGTTCGCGCAGGGTGAAAATTTCTGACTGGATGTTCGTTCAGTAAAACGGTCATAACTTTTGATCCCGATATCGTATGAGGGCCCACGACCTATGGATGGAAAGATAATTCAATTATCTACAACTTTTATTTCTGGGCGTTTTCCCAAATTCCAAACTTATAATACCGTTTTTGCCCCTAGAAGTCAGATCATCCGAAAATGCTTCCTTAAATTGTCCTTTTGGAGGGCTTCCACTTTGCTTTGGCCCAAGGGTCGTTCTTGAGTTGTATTTAACTTCACATATGTGAGTCATATAATTTGTCACATGTCCCAAAAAAAATCTTGACGTGTGGGCCCCACCTCAGCTTACAAATAATTCGACGTTCGAAAATGCAGGATATAACATTCTCCCCCCCTTTTGAACATTCGTCCTCGAATGTTCGATTGACCTTAGGGGGTCTCGTGACACTTCGGGGAGGTTCCTTTCTTTCCTTCAAAACTCCTTTCAACTATACGATTGCCATCAACATCTTTCACCTCTTGTCACACTTCTCGGTTCCTTACAACGTTATCATAATTTCACGTTACATCAAACAGGTTCATAACTAGAGGCAGACGCACAAAAGCATATCGGACAGATCCATAATCAGAGACAGATGTACTGCACTATGTCGGACAGATTCGTAGTCGGAGTCAGACGTATAGAATTATATCAGACAGATCCACGATCAGAGTTAGACGTATAGAGATGTACCAGACAGATTCGTATCCAGAATCAGACATACAGAGGCGTGTCAGACAGATTCGTAATCAGAGTCAATCGTACAGAGGTATGTCAAACAGAAACGTGTTCAGAATCAGAAGTGCAGAAGTATAACAAACAGATTTTTGATCAGAACCGGACCACTCTTATTAAGGCTCCAGTGGTTTATGAAAATTTCCCTTATCGATATTTCATTATTAATCCCGACAATAATACCACAGGGTTTTTTTTTTTTTTTTTTTTTTTTTTTTTTTTGTTTCCTTCCTAGGGGGGTCACCCATCCCAAAATTACTTTAGCCTTAGCACGCTTAACCTCGAAATTTTCATGCATTTTGATGCGTTACAGCTAGTATAATTTCGTCGACCGCCCCGCACGACCTTTGTCACGTAATTTAGGGCAAATCGGGATCTTGGTACATTTTCGGAAAATTCTCGTAGTGGGTCCCACCCCGGGCTAAACCGTACAGTTATCATTTCGCCCTTCCGAATCCTCGGTGTCTATCGAGTTAGACATTACCTTACCCTTACTAGTACCCGGAAGAAGGAAATCATATGACGTAACAAAATACAGACTTGTTCATACTCATATCCCTCAAAAGAGATCAGTAGCATACCTGGGTGTGCACTGGAAGACTCTCCTGGGTCCTGCCGGCCGATCAAAGCAAATACGCGGTTCGAAGGACCGCTATAACCCGAAGCTGCACCGCGACCTCTGCCACGACTCGCTGGTGCTGGTACTCCTCGCCCCGTGGGGCGTATGGCTGCCGAAGGGGAAGTTAAGCCAGCAACTGACCCGGTAAGCTGGGTTGAACCACCTGGACCACCCCTATATGGACACTCTCTCATCGTATGGCCTTGTTGGCCACAAGAATAGCAGGCACCAGTGGCACGATAACACTCGCCGGGGTGGCGCCTCACTGGTACCCTAGCTGGGTACCCGTACATACCTATCTGACCGAATTTCGTATCGTACAGATTATTCTTATTTTTTTTTCAAACGGATATTACAGAAGTAGGCCGATACAGATACGGCACGCGCGCAAACATATATATATATATACCTGAACATGCAGACATTTACAGATAAGCCGATAAGGCTAACATACAGACGAAACCCGTGACCCACACATCTATCTACAGGCCTCTACAGACATACAGAATCATATGACGGGACAGGGCCCCGCCGTACCCAGAATTTCCATACATACAGAACATACGGAAAACAGAAGATATATACCAAAAGTGTATGCTCCGGATCAAAGGAGCTCTTCAAAACAGCTGAATAAGAACCCTACGCTGGCGGCGTATCACCTGGTGCGTCTGTACCTGCGGGCATGTAGCGCAGCCCCCGAAGAACCGGGGGTCAGTACAAAAATGTACCGAGTATGTAAAGCAGAAATATATCAAACATAATCATGATCTGGACCGGAAGCGCAGAAATATAATAAACAGGCTCATAAGCCGGACAGACAGAGTCATAGTCCCGACAGACGGACAGAATCATGGTCCAGACAGACAAAATCAGAATCCCTACGGACATACAGAATTGGAATCCATACGGACATACAGAATCATAACCAGTCGGACAGATAATCCGGACGGACAGACAGAATCGTATATAGGGTACAGGAACGTGGTCGCCACTCCTGCCATTGGCACCACAACACAACATATATCAGAAATTCTTCTCCGATCTCCGTCATACATCATAACATAACCACGGTACTCGGGGGCGGACAGATAACACAGCACCACGAGCCCGGACACATCATACTTCATAATATATCCTCGGTAACCGGGGACGGACATATACCACAGTACCCCAGAACCGGACACATCATACTTCAAATTTCACATATGGGGCTCGGCGGCCCATCCGCACGATATACATACCGGCCCGGGATCCGGTGAAAGGAATCATAGCACATGCACGAACTGATTAATGAAAAACCACATACGTGCAGATCGTCGTACAGATTCAACGGAACAGAAATAGGCCAACTGGCAAATCGATTCAAAGTATTCAGATAGTTTTCAAACTACGCGCCTACACGTCACTTGGGGAGGAACGACAGATCATAACCCGAACTAGATTTTCAGATATCAAAACCATATTGTGAGATTTATATAAAAACAGTCATATTATGTTCAAAATGATAGTTCAGATGTTGCCTGTGAAAAACGGACGGAAATGAGGCAATTTAGATCATTCACGGGGTATCGGGGCTCCGTGGGCCCACCTCGGACCAACTCGAGGCAAGATACATAAATTACTGATAAAAGACCTTATGAGGTCATCCATAATCATTCGAAAGTATTCCGACTCCGTTTAGGAAGGTTTCGTACAAAAGCATACTTTAAAGATATTTTATAAGGAGATGGTTCCAATCTTACTGAAGGAATTGGAGCAGATTTCCATATCGAATTCCGAGGAACGGAGTCGTATTTAAGGCTCGCGGCCGAGCCTATTATGTTCAGAACATGCCTAAGAATGAAGGGAAAGACTTTACATACCTTAGCTGCGTCTTACGCTTGTCCAAATTCAATTCTCGTTTCGCTCAAAATCTACAAATGGTCACATTTACCAATTGTCAATAGTAAGACTTTTAGCATTCTTTAATTCACTATTTGTCTACAGAAATTTGGGCAGCATCTCCCCTGCTTATATGCCTAGCCCGAATTTTTAATTCAGCAGTCAACAACACAACAACAATACCAACATCAATAATATCCTTTTTTCATATCAACATATTCCATAAAACAGCCCACACGCTGTTTTCCAACTTTCATAACTAATTAACTCAGTATACAATTATTTAATCGCGTCTTCTTCGTAAATAAACTAGTATTAACACAAATAGGAAGAGATTCATACCTTTCTCCTTTTAATATTGTTGTATCTTCCCTTTTTCACCTTATTTTTATGCCACAACACACCGCCATACGATTCTGCAGTGAAAATTATACGCTATCCGGACTGAAATTGGGAAATTATACCTGGTTTGGGCTAAAATTTGGTGGTGGAAAGTTGAAGAGTTTTCTGGGATTTTTGGGGTGGTGTTCGTGGTTTTAGACTGAAAATGAGGGGGTCTCCCCCTCTTTATAATTGTTTTGGAAGCTGCCAGAAGCAGCTGGAAAAGTGTTCATCGTGATCGCGCTGCCTTCTGGCGCGATCGCGTAGAGTAAATGATTTCCTTCTGCGCGTTCGCGCCCCCTCTGGGCGCGTTCGCGCAGGGTGAAAATTTCTGACTGGATGTTCGTTCAGTAAAACGGTCATAACTTTTGATCCTGATATCATATGAGGGCCCACGACCTATGGATGGAAAGATAATTCAATTATCTACAACTTTTATTTCTGGGCGTTTTCCCAAATTCCAAACTTATAATACCGTTTTTGCCCCTAGAAGTCAGATCATCCGAAAATGCTTCCTTAAATTGTCCTTTTGGAGGGCTTCCACTTTGCTTTGGCCCAAGGGTCGTTCTTGAGTTGTGTTTAACTTCACATATGTGAGTCATATAATTTGTCACATGTCCCAAAAAAAATCTTGACGTGTGGGCCCCACCTCAGCTTACAAATAATTCGACGTTCGAAAATGCAGGATATAACAAGCATGAATAATGGATGGAAAGTATGAATTAGCTGTGTGGCTCACCTAGATGTAAATGTGAAAGTATGATAAGAGGTGTCCGGGTGGGTTAGCACCGGGTGCCCGTCGCGGCCCTCCGGTTGGGTCGTGACAATAATCCTCCTAGCTTTTGTTGTTAAATTTTCACTTGTTCGCAATTTGGACATTGAGCTACAAATTCTGCTATGTCTTTCTTCATTCCATCCCACCAATACATTAGCTTAAGATCGTGATACATTTTTGTTGCTCCTGGGTGAATAGAATACCGAGAATAATGAGCTTCTTCCATAATCCGATGACGTAGTTCCGCAACATTCGGAACGCATAGCCTGTGTTGTTATCTGAGAACTCCATCTGTAGAAGTTTCAAATGGAGACTTCTCTTTCTCATGAAATGTATCTCTATAGTGGCTCAATTGAGGATCTTCATATTGACGCTCTTTCACCTCCATATCTAAGGATGAAACAGTTAGGTTATTAATATCAATTCCTGCATTATCTGAATCAATTAGACGAACTCCGAGGCTGGCTAGCTGGTGCAGCTCACGGATTAACTTTTTCTTCTCCGGAGGAACTTCACATAAACTGCCCATTGATTTGCGGCTAAGTGCATCAGCTACTACATTCGCCTTTCCGGGGTGGTATAAAATACTCACATCATAATCTTTTAGTAGTTCTAACCACCGCCTCTGTAATCTTTCAGTAGTTCTAACCACCGCCTCTGCCGTAGTTTCAACTCCTTCTGCTTGAAAATATATTGGAGACACTTGTGATCTGTATAAATATCAACAGTATCACTATACAAGTAATGTCTCCACATCTTTAGTGCGTGAATAACTGCGGCCAATTCAAGATCATGGGTCGGATAATTCTTTTCATGTTTCTGCAACTGCCTTGAAGCATAGGCAATGACTTTACCGTGCTGCATCAACACATATCTTAACCCAACACCGGAGGCATCACAATATACAACATAACCATCGGGCCCTACTGGGAGTGTCAAGATTGGGGCTGAAGTTAATCTATCCTTCAATTCCTGGAAACTGTGTTCACAAGCATCAGTCCATTGAAATTTTACTGGTTTCTGAGGTAACTTCGTTAATGGTGCTGAAATAGAAGAAAACCCTTCCACAAATCTTCTATAGTAACCTGCCAATCCCAGGAAACTATGGACTTCTGTAGGCGTTTTAGGCCTTGGCCAAGGCTTCACAGCCTCAATTTTCTGAGTATCAACTCGAATACCATCAGCTGAAATGATATGGCCTGGAAAAGTCACAGAATTTAGCCAAAACTCGCATTTTGAAAATTTTGCATAAAATTCACGAGTCCGAAGAATTCCAAGGACAATACGCAAGTGGTCTGCATGCTCTGATTCTGTCCGAGAGTATACCAGAATATAATCAATGAACGCTATCATGAACAGATCTAAGAGAGGCCTAAATACATTATTCATTAGATTCATAAACACTGCCGGAGCATTAGTTAACCCAAATGACATCACCCAAAATTCATAGTGGCGATATCTCTTTCGGAAAGCTGTTTTGGGGATATCTTCTTCTCTAACCCTCACTTGATGATAACCGGACCTCAAATCTATTTTGGAAAAACACTTGGCGCCCTGCAATTGATCAAACAAATTATCGATTCTCGGAAGAGGATATTTGTTCTTTATCGTCACCTTATTCAGCTGCGTATAATCAATGCACATTCGTAAAGATCCATCTTTCTTTCGCACAAATAGGACTGGTGCTCCCCACAGTGACGAACTGGGCCTAATAAACCCCTTCTCGAGCAAATCTTTCAGTTGCGCCTTTAGTTCTTTCAATTCTGCAGGAGCCATTCGGTAAGGAGGGATAGAGATAGGCTTGGTGTCCGGTAACATATCAATAGCAAAAACATTAGCTTTATCAGGGTGATACAAAATCTCAACAGCGTAATCCTTTAGCAATTCGAGCCACCTTCGTTGTCTCAAATTCAGTTCCTTTTGCTTGAATATATATTGAAGGCTTTATGGTCTGTATATTTATCAACATGGACAAGTCATCCAGCCATATCTTCACAGCGTGAACCACCGAAGCTAATTCCATATCGTGGGTTGGATAATTTTGCTCATGTTTCCGTAACTGTAGAGAGGCATAAGCGATCACCTTACCATTTTACATCAATACACACCCCAGGCCTATGCGTGACGCATCACAGTATACAGTGTAACCCTTAGTTCCTTCTGGAAGGGTAAGAATCAGAGCGGATGTCAAATTATCTTTCAATATCTGGAAACTCCGCTCGCATGCTTCTGACCATTAAACTTGGCCCCCTTTTGAGTTAATTTTGTAAGAGGAGCTGCTATAGAAGAAACTTCCTCCACAAATCTCCGATAATATCCAGCAAGACCCAAGAAACTTCAGACTTCCGAAGCGGTTGTGGGTCGGGGCCAATTCTTAATGGCTTCGGTCTTCCGATCATCAACTTTAATACCCCTATCAGACACAATATTGCCTAGAAAAGCCACTAAGGTTAGCTAAAATTTACATTTGGAAAATTTGGCATACAGCCTTTGATCTCGCAATGTTTGCAACACCTTTCGGAGATTATCAGCATGTTCCATCTCCGAACGAGAATATACAAAGATATCGTCAATGAATACTATAACAAAAACATCCAAGAAGGGTCGGAATACTGTGTTCATTAATGCCATAAATGCCGTAGGAGCATTTGTCAATCCGAAAGACATAACTAAGAATTCAAAATGCCCATATTTCGTTCGAAAAGCTGTCTTTGGAATGTCCTCCCCTTTTACACATAATTGATGACATCCTGACCGTAAGTCAATCTTCGAGAAGCATTTGGCACTCTGTAGCTGATCGAACAAATCAACAATTCTAGGCAATGGATATTTGTTCATGATAGTCACCTTATTCAATTAGTCAATACACATTCTTAGTGAGCCACCCTTCTTACACACAAATAATACCGGTGCTCCCCATGGAGACGTGCTGGGCCTAATGAAGCCATTATCCAGCATGTCCTGTAATTGCACCTTTAATTCCTGCAATTCAGCAGGGGACATGCGATAGGGTGGAATTAAGATGGGTTGAGTGTCCAGATACACATCAATAGAAAATTCAATTTCCCTTTCGGGAGGGAGACCTGGTAATTCATCGGGGAATACATCCTGAAATTCATAAACTATAAGAATGGATTGCAAAGTTGGCGGTTTGGCTTCAATGCTCCTAACTCGAACCAAATGATAAATATAACCTTTGGAAATCACTTTTCGTGCCTTAAGGTAGGAAATAAACCTACCTTTTGGAGCCGGAGTATTGCCCTTCCATTTGAGAACCTGCTCACCCGGAAACTGAAATTTCACAGTTTTGGACCAACATTCAACATTGGCATAACAAAAGGCTAGCCAGTCTATACCCATAATAGCATCGAAATCCACCATTTCTAATCTTACTAAATCAGCAAAAGTCTCACGGCTACCTATCGTAATCACACACTTACGATAAATTTGTTTCGCAACAACAGGTTCTCCGACCAGAGTAGAAACTAAGAAAGGCTTGGGCAAAGATTCCGGCTTAATACCAAACTTATCAGCACTATAAGGAGTGATATAGGATAGTATGGAACCCGGGTCAATCAACGAATAAACATCATAGGAACAAATGGATAAAATACCTGTCACAACATCTGGGGACAGCTTAAGATCCTGCCGCCCTGCAAGTGCATAAATACTGTTTTGGTTGCTGCCAAAACCAGATACTTGACCTCTTCCCCTACCTCTACCTATTGGTGCTGAAGTAGAACCTTGCCTAAGAGGGCGAATAAAAGATGAAGATCCTGCAATCGAGCCTGTCGGCTGAGCCGGGCCTCCTCTACCGCGAGATGGATAGTTTCCCATAACATGACCAGGCTGACCACTTGAATAACACACCCTCATGCCCTGGCAGCACTGACCAAAATGGCCCTTACCGCACTGATTACAACGGGGCATGGGGGCCTTGCCTGGCTAGATTCTCCCTTATAACAACGGGTTGGCGCCCTCCAACTCTGACTCGGTCTAGAATAAGTGGGTCGATCATAACGCTACCTCAAAAATCGAGAAGGTGCACTAACCACTGAAGGAGCTAATCTTTTATAAGAATAGGGAATATAACCTTCCTGATAAGCACCTGAATAACTTATGGATCTGGCCCGCTTATAACGGCCCCTATTGGGGTCCTGCTCAGTCCGCTGTTAACGTTCAAGGTCCTCCAAATTTTGAGCGTAGGCCTGAATACGAGCAATATCCATGCCACTTTGTAATAAAGCCGTCATACAATCTTTAATCAAGTGAGGCCTAAGTCCAGTCACAAAATGGTGTACCCTAACTTCCAAGTCAGCTACCATCGTCGAAGCATATCTAGCCAAGGAGTTAAACTTCAAACTATATTTCCGGACGCTCATATTATTCTGGCGAAATAATAGAAACTCATCAGCCCTAGCCCGGTGAACCTCAGCGGGCAGATAATGATCTATAAAGGCCCTAGTGAATTCGGACCATACTGCTGGAGGTGCATTCTGCCCTCTCGACTGTTGCTAGGACTCATACCATACTGCAGCCACATTCTACTGTCTATAGGAAGCTAGCTTCACTGATTCTGTATCAGAGGCATGCATACCCTCAAAGCGCGACCCATTCGATCTACAAAGTTCTGAGGATCATCCTCTGGGTTTGTCCCCGTGAAAATTGGAGGGTCCAAAGTAAGAAAGTCACACACGGGGCACTAACAGCCTTGTTCGGAAGGCCAGCCTGCCGTTGAGTCTGAGTAGCCACAATCTAGTCAATAACTGGACTGCATCTCGCAAGTCCTTATCTGGAAAGGCAAGGGGAGGAGCTAGAGGCTGAGGATCCGGAGGAACTGGAGCTCTATCATGCTCTTCCACAACTGATGGAGTAGAGGTAGCATGCGAGGGGGTAGCACTCTGAGCCTCGCCATGCCCCAAATCGCCATGCCCCAACTCTGAGCCTTGCCATGCCCCATCTATGAGCCTCTAAAAGTGTACATATGAACATATATTACACTAGCAGAAAAGTACGAAAGATAGCAAGTCCGGAGTAGTGGCACTTGCTGACACTGTTGAAGCTGGAAGTCCTACTGTGGTTACTCTCCAGTAACTCTGTCAGAGCCTGCAGTGTCCCATGCAATGGGAAGTCAGTACGAGTAAAAGTACTGAGTATGTAAGGCTGGAGTCAATAACAAAAGTAGGACGGAGATATAAAGAGAATAGAGGTAACCTACCATCTGAGAATGTACAACATCTTTTGCACGAGTTTAAAAATCAAATGCAAGCACATACATATATATAAATAGTATCATCATCATAATGTACCCGGTCTTTTCGGGACTCGGTGTGTAACGTACCCGACCCTTTTGAGACTCGGTGTGTAATACCAACTGATCAGTGGTTGCACAATAGGTGTCGTACCCGGACGACTATAGCGCGGCTCAGTGTAGTAAAATCATGCATACTTGTATATATGCAATTCATAATGAGCCAATGGAGTAACAACGGCCTTTCGGAGTGATATAAGGTCAGTAACCTCCGAATGATTTATGGAATCCATATCAAATCAACGAAATAATTAAATGACGATAGACATGATAACATTTCCAGAATCAATCATATAATTAAGACATTAAGATTGGAAATACAAAGCATAGGAGTGGAGTAAATTTGTTATGAAATGCTCATGTTCATATTCTAGTTGGCGTCGTGCCAAAGAAAGACAGAAACGAACACCTTACATACCTTATTCGCCCAGTTATGTTACACCTCGGAAAAATATCATGTCATTGTGCGGTAAATAGAATAACGCATGGTAATATGCATATGATGTCCCTACAAGTAAGAAGGGGTACTTAATGATTCTAATTAATATTCCAAAGACATTGAAGGCAACAGAAGAAAGTTCGTTGAGGGAGGCGAAGTATAAGTCGTGTTTTTGAAGGGTTTTGCAAGTTATCGAGCTAAGGTTGATTTAGTAATGTCTTGAGGAAGAGTTAAAATGCTCCTTATATTGTTAATGAAGTGTTAAACAAATATCAAGAAGGTTCTGTAAGGATTGGAGATCAAACGGAACAACGGGAGCAATTTCGGAAGTTGTGAGCTATACGGCAACTTATACGGCCCGTGTAACTTATACGGTCCATATAAGGGACCGTATAACCTGTCCAGAGAGGGGACTTTCACTGGAGGTATTATACGGTCACTTATACGGACTGTATAAGTTTTACGGACCGTATAAGGGTCCGTATAATCCTCGTCGGGCAGCTTTTAAATTTTATCAAAAGAGACCCTCAAGTCCTCATTTTTCATTTCATTCATTATCCTCACCTCTCAAGAGCTCTATAACATTCCATACACCATACCAACATAAATTCAAGGGGAAGCAAAGATCAAACACCAATAATCAAGGAAATCAAGTGTTTGGAGGTTTCTTAGGGTTGCTAGGAGCCAAGCATCTCTTTGGAATTGAAGTTGGGTTTCTCTCCAAGTAAAGTATTTCCATCTAAAGCTCTTTCCTACACCATTAAAGGTGATTTTTATATTCATTTCATGTTATTAAGAGTATTGAATGATTGAATAACTTGGATTGAGGAAGAAAGTAGAATATGGAGTTCAAATATGGTAATAGTGGTATTCTTGAATAATGACTTGACTTGAATGATAGTTCTTGACATGTTATGGGTATAATATTGTTATGAATGATATTAAGGATGTTGAAGAAGCATTATATGTGAATAAGTACGACGTTGGGTGATAACTACGGTTATGGATGATTTTGGTAGGGAATGTTGAGGATTGAATAACGTCTTGCTTGATGAAGTTATTGATTATGATATTGTGAATGTTATCATTGATGTTTGGGAGTTGCTATATTATATGGTGAAGGTGGTAGAAACAAAGGAAGTGTTGCCCAATTTTCGTTAGCCCTTGGTCGCCTTAGCTTAGCTTCAAGTATGTTTCCAGTTATCTAATCTTAGTACGAATTATCTTGAAGGTAAAATAGCGAACTTGGAGGGGAGCGTTTAGCCGGAAAATTTAGAGAGACATAAAGGTATGTAAGGCTACTCCCTCTCTTTCAAAGGCATGACTCTTATTTTGTGATTCCTTTCCTATATTCCCATGACCTTCTTACATCCCCAAAAGATAAAAGTTAGAGATTCTTGAGAGCTTCTTAGGAACTAGAGATGAGATGTGTTCTATGATAATGAGGATGATAATGATGCTATGATGAGTTTGATATTCTTATTCTTATGATTCCATTGATGTCATTTCTTGTTGATACCTCACCTCATGATATTAGTTCCTTCAAGGTGAGACATAGTGATGAGAATTATTCCATAATGTAATCGGAGGCTCCTGACCTTACGTCACTCCGATAAAGTTACAGCTTTTACTTGAGCTCTCATGCATGCTCTAGATTATGTATATGTAAGATTACACCATACCTAGCTGGCCGGGTAGTTACCACTACAACATGCGTAGTGGGCAGCTATGACGATGATTACACCATGCCTATATGGCAGGGCAGACACCACTAGTGGGCGGCTTGAGATGTTTACCCCGGACGCGAGCTAATGATGCTTACACTGTACCTATATGGACGAGCAGTTTATATATATATATATATATATATATATATATATATATGATATGATGTTGTTTATTATTAAAGTTAGCATGCATCATTCTGCCTTAAGAGGCAGTCAGTTACAGGTTATCGCTTTATCTCATATTCTCTTATTTCTTAATTATGTTGACATACATTCCTTACATACTTAGTACACTGTTCGTACTGACGTCCTTTTTCTTTCATGGACGTTATGTTCATGCCCACAGGTAGACAGGGAGACGGCGCAAACGCCTAAGAGCTCACTAAGCGGACTTGTAGGAGCACTCCACTACTACAGAGTCACCATTCCTTGGTATATTATTTTGTGTACATATTGGGGCATGGTGGTGTCCTGTCCTACCTTCATGATATCAGTACTTCAGTTAGAGGCTCGTAGATACTTATATGTGGGTTGTAGATGTTATGTGTTCATCTTCGTTGTGTATTTTGTACCTCATTTTTTGTAGCCTCGTGGGCTTATGCATATATACATGTTTTGGGAGATTGTTTTATGATAAGTCTTGTACAGGAATAATGTATTCCCAGGTTCAGGATGATGGATAGCATGATGAGTGGTGCTCGGTAGTCAGCTCCGGGTATCCGTCATGGCCCACTAGCTGGGTCGTGACAAAAGTGGTATCAGAGTAGTTCCGTCCTAGGGTGTGTCTACGAGCCATGTCCAGTAGTGTCTTATTTATGGGTGTGAAGCATGCCACGCTTATAAACAAGAGGCTGTGGGGCATTTAGGAAAAATGACCGCTTTTCTTCTTCATGGATCGTGCGATAGAGCTATGTTATAAGATTTTCTTTTTCCCTAATTGTGCGTTATGGTTTTAGCAATACCGGTAAAAAGAAAAGTAACAGTCGCCCAGAAGGGCAAGACCGCGACAGGAAGGCGGGTTGAACAGGAGTCGCCGACAAATATAGAAGAGGGTGAGTCCCACAATGAGGCTCCATCTCATACCTCTCACACTCCCCCTGTTTCGGAGGAGCATAAAGGGGCCTCAGCTCCAGCTCCAGTGCCTCCAGTTCCTCTATTGGGTGCTTCGAGTCAGTAGATGACCGAGGCTATTTAGTTGTTGACGCAGTTAGTTACCGGCCAGGCTCAGCGGCAGAGTGCGGGTTCAGGTGATAGGGCCACTAGCGCTAGAGCCCGTGATTTTATGAATTTGAACTCGCCAGAATTTTTTGGGTCAAAGCCAGATGATGACCCGCAGGGTTTTATGGACGAGATGTTGAGGACACTGAGGATTATACATGCTTCTGATACTGAGTCAGTGGAGTTAGCATCCTATGGACTGTGGGATGTTGTCGTTCTATGGTATAATAATTGGATATCTTCGAGGAAGGAAAATGCACCTCCCCAAGTTTGGCAGGAATTTGTAGATGCTTTCGTCCGCCATTATTTGCCACCGGAGGTTCGTCAGGCTCGAGCTGATAAGTTTCTGAATCTAAAGTAAGGGAATATGAGTGCTCGGGAATATGGTCTTCATTTCAATTCTTTGGCTCGGTATGCTCCGACCATGGTGGCCTATATGGGAGACCGAGTACATCGATTTGTGAGCAGTTTAGGGCCACATCTGATCAAAGATTGCTTGACAGCTTCATTACAGGAGGGGATGGATATCTCCCGTATTCAGGCCCACGCCAAGAATTTAGAAGAGCTGCAACAACCGCAAAAGGGTGAGCACGATGTTGATAGAGGGCAGAGCAAGAGGGCCAGATCTGTTGGTGCTAGTAGTGAGTATAGAGGGGGCCAGCGGCAATAGTATTCCTGATATTCGAGCCAGTCCGTGACTAGTGGACCTCCTCGATTTGCGGGCAGGAGATTTGATCGCCCCGTTTATTCTAGGCCAGGTCAGGGTTCGAGAGTTTCGGGTCTTCAGAGTGGAGGTGATTCTAGTCAGAAAAGACCACCAGTACCGCGATGCAGCCAGTGCAGTAGATTACATTCAGGTTAGTGTTGTCAAGGCTCTGATGCCTGTTACGCCTGTGGTCATGTTTGGTACATGATGCGCAATTGTCCCTCGATGGGTGGTAGAGTTGGGGTCCAGCCTACAGGATCAGCAGTCGGCTCTTCTTCGTCTGCACGCCCCGTAGGGTAGACTCCCCAGGCTTCAGTAGGCTATGGTAAGGGCAGAGGGGTAGCTTCCAGTTCAGGTGGCCCCCAGCCCCATATTTATGCTTTAACCGGACGACAAGATCTTAAGTCCTCCCCTAATGTGGTTACAGGTCTACTATCTGTATTCTCTCATGATGTTTATGCATTGATTGATCCAAGTTCTATGTTATCTGATATCACTCCTTATATTGCTGGCCGTATTGGGCTGAAACCTGAGTCAGTTAAACCTTTCGAGGTATCTACTCCAGTTAGTGATCCAGTAATAGCTAGACAAGTATACAAAAATAGTGTGGTTGTGGTATGTGATCGACAGACTACAACTGATTTGATCGAACTAGAAATGTTGGATTTTGATGTGATTATGGGCATGGATTGGTTGGCCTCTTATTATGCTAATGTGGATTGTAGAACGAAGATAGTTCAGTTCCATTTTTCGGGCGAACCAATGCTTGAATGGAAGGGTAACACAGCATCCCCTAGAGGTAGGTTTATTTCCTACCTTAAGAAAAGGAAGATGATCGCTAAAGGTCATATTTATCATCTAGTCCGAGTTCATGACATCGAAGCACAACTGTCGACTTTTCAATCCATCCCGCTAGTGAATGAGTTTCTGGATGTATTTCCAGATGAACTTCCAGTTCTTCCACCGGAACGGAAAATTGATTTTACCATTGACGTGTTTCCGGACACCGATCCTATATCTATACCTCCTTACTGAATGGCTCATGTAGAACTAAAAGTGCTAAAGGCACAATTAAAGGATTTGCTCGAGAAGGGATTCATTAGGCCTAGTTCATCACCATGGGGAGCACCGACCTTGTTTGTAAGAAAGAAAAACGGCTCCCTACGAATGTGCATTGATTATAGATAGTTAAACAAGGTAACAACTAAGAATAAATACCCACTTCCGAGAATCGATGATTTGTTTGATCAATTGCAAGATGCCAAGTGGTTTTCAAAGATTGATCTGAGATTGGGGTATCATCAAGTAAGAGTCAAGGAAGAAGACATTCCGAAAATGTCTTTTAGAACTAGATACGGTCATTATGAATTCCAGGTGATGTCATTTGGGTTGACTAACGCTCCAGCAGTGTTTATGAATTTGATGAATAATGTATCCAGGCCTTTCCTGGATCTATTTGTGATCGTGTTCATTGATGACATTTTGGTATATTCTCGTCAGAGGCAGAGCATGCAGACCATCTACGTACTGTCCTTGGGATTCTTCGGACTCGAGAGTTATATGCAAAATTTTCAAAATGTGAGTTTTGGCTAAATTCTGTGACTTTTCTAGGCCATATTATCTCAGCTGACGGCATTCGGGTTGATACTCAAAAGATCGAGGCTGTGAAGACTTGGCTGAGGCCTACGACACCTACAGAGGTCCGTAGCTTTTTAGGATTAGCAGGCTATTATAGGAGATTTGTTGAAGGGTTTTCTTCTATTTCGGCACCATTAACGAAGCTAACTCAAAAATCAGCAAAATTTCAATGGACTGATGCTTGTGAGCTCAGTTTTCAGGAATTAAAAGATAGATTGACTGACTTCAACTCCAGTCCTGACACTTCCAGAAGGACCAGATGGGTATGTTGTTTATTGTGATGCCTCTGGTGTCGGATTGGGCTATGTGTTGATGTAGCATGGGAAGGTTATAGCCTATGCTTCCAGGCTGTTACGGAAACATGAGAAGAATTATCCGACCCATGACCTTGAATTAGTTGCAGTTATTCATGCACTGAAGATATGGAGACATTATTTGTATGGTGTACATGTTGATATTTACACAGATCACAAGAGTCTTTAATATATTTTCAAGCAGAAGGAGTTGAATCTTCGCCAGAGGAGATGGTTGGAGTTATTGAAAGACTATGATGTGAGTATACAATATCATCCAGGAAAAGCAAATGTGGTGGCCAATGCTCTCAGTCATAAATCTATAGGCAATTTATGTGATATTCAACCGGAGAAGAAAGAATTAGTCCGTGAGCTCCATCAGCCAGCTAGCCTGGGGGTTCGTTTAATTGATTCAGGCCATGCAGGAGTTGGTATTCATAACCCAGCTGTTTCATCCTTTGACATAGAGGTGAGAGAGTGCCAACATGAAGATCCCCAGTTGAGTCACTATAGAGATACATTTTCTGAGGAAGAGAAGTCACCATTTGAGGTTTCTACAGATGGAGTTCTTAGGTATCGAGGCAGGCTGTGTGTGCCAGATGTGGCAGGACTACGTCGTCAGATTTTGGAAAAAACCCATTACTCCCATTATTCTATTCACTCAGGAGCAGCCAAGATGTACCATGATCTTAAGTCAATATATTGGTGGAATGGAATGAAGAAGGATATAGCAGAATTTGTAGCTCAGTGTCCAAATTACCAACAAGTGAAAATTGAACACCAAAAGCCAAGAGGATTGTTACAAGCCATGGAAATTCCAACCTGAAAATGGGAAGTGATCAACATGGATTTCATTGTAGGTTTGCCTCGTTCCCGGCGCAAGTATGACTCCATATGGGTGATTATTGACAGACTTACGAAATCATCTCATTTTCTTCTAGTCAGAACCACATATTCAGCAGAAGATTATGCAAGGTTGTATCTTAAGGAGATAATACGACTTCGTGATGTCACGGTATCTATTATCACAGATAGAGGAGCATAATTTACAGCTAAATTCTGGAAGTCTTTCTAAGAAGGTTTGGGAACTCAAGTGAGACTTAGCACAGCATTTCATCCACAAACTGATGGGCAAGCCGAACGCACTATTCATACCTTAGAAGACATGTTGCGGGCATGTATATTAGATTTCGAAGGAAATTGGGATGAACATTTGCCACTTATAGAATTTGCCTATAATAATAATAGTTATCACTCCAGTATCCAGATGGCTCTGTATGAAGCTCTGTATGGAAGGAGATGCAGGTCACCAATTGGATGGTTTGAGGTCGGGGAGAAACAACTGATAGGTCCAGAATTGATTCAGCAAGCAGTGGAAAAGATCAAACTTATCAGAGACCGATTGTTGACAGCCCAAAGTCGCCAAAAATCTTATGCAGACAATTGCCGATGAAACATGGAATTTCAAATCAATGATTGGGTATTCCTAAACGTGTCGCCCATGAAAGGTGTAATGAGATTTGACAAGAAGGGCAAGCTTAGTCCCCGATATATTGGACCTTATAAGATTGTCCGCAAAGTGGGCCAACTTACCTGCAGAACTTCAGCAAGTTTATCTGGTTTTCCATATGTCGATGCTCCGCAAATATGTTGGGGATCCATCTAGAATCGTGCCACTGGAGGATGTTCAAGTTACCAAAAGGTTGGCTTATGAAGAGGTACCCGTTACCATACTAGATAGACAAGTGCGGAGACTCAGAAACAAAAAGGTAGCTTCGGTTAAGGTCTTATAGAGAAATAATAACCGATAGAAAATGACTTAGGAAGAAAAAGAAGACATGAAGTCCAAATATCCGCAATTGTTTCCACCCCCTGAAGAGATTCAAGATGAGATGCCATTATTATAAGGTATGTAATGCCTTCTTTTTAATGCTTTTGGTCGTTTGTGGCTATATTTCCTTACCATTGTGTTGTAGCCCTGTGTGGCGATGTTATTGTAGGTTGTTGTGCAGGATGATAGTGCCATATTACAGGGGAAACTATGGCGAAATTTCTATAGAATTCCAGAGAACTTAACATTCGAGGACGAACGATTTAAAGGGGGGAGAGTGTTACACCTCAGAAAAATTTCATGTCATTGTGCAGTAAATAGACTAACGTAGGGTAAGATGCATATAATGTCCCTACAAGTAAGAAAGGGTACTTAATGATTCTAATTAAGATTCCAAAGATATTGGAGGCAAGAGAAGAAAGTTCGTTGAGGGAGGCAAAGTATAAGTCGTGTTTTGGAAAGGTTTTGCAAAGTACCGAGCTAAGGTTGATTTAGTAATATCTTGAGGAAGAGTTATAATGCTCCTTAGATTGTTAATGAAGTGTTAAACAAGTGTCAAGAAGGCTCCGTAAGGATTGGAGATCAAACGGAACAACGGGAGCAATTTCAGAAGTTGTGAGCTATACGGCCACTTATAGGGCCCGTATAACTTATACGGTCCGTATAAAGGACCGTATAACCTATCCAGAGAGGGGTCTTTCACTGGAGGTATTATACGGTCACTTATACGGACTGTATAAGTTTTACGGACCGTATAAGGGTCCGTATAATCCTCGTCGGGCAGCTTTTAATTTTTATCAAAAGAGACCCCCAAGTCCTCATTTTTCATTTCATTCATTATCCTCACCTCTCAAGAGCTCTACAACATTCCATACACCATACCAACATAAATTCAAGGGGAAGCAAAGATCAAACACCAATAATCAAGGAAATCAAGTGTTTGGAGGTTCCTTAGGGTTGCTAGGAGCCAAGCATCTCTTTGGAATTGAAGTTGGGTTTCTCTCCAAGTAGAGTATTGTCATATAAATCTCATTCCTACACCATTAAAGGTGATTTTATATTCATTTCATGTTATTAAGAGTACTGAATGGCTGAATAACTTGGATTGAGGAAGAAAGTAGAATATGGAGTTCAAATATGGTAATAATGATATTCTTGAATAGTGACTTGACTTGAGTGATTGTTCTTGACATGTTATGGGTATAATATTGTTATGAATGATATTAAGGATGTTGAATAAGCATTATATGTGAATGAGTACGAAGTTGGGTGATAACTACGGTTATGGATGATTTTGGTAGGGAATGTTGAAGATTGAATAACGTCTAGCTTGATGAAGTTATTGATTATGATATTGCGAATATTATCATTGATGTTTGGGAGTTGTTATATTATATGGGGATAGTGGTAGAAACAAAGGAAGTGCTGCCCAATTTTCGTTAGCCCTTAGTCGCCTTAGCTTAGCTTCAAGTATGTTTCCGGTTATCTAATCTTAGCATGAATTCTCTTGAAGGTAAAATAGCGAACTTGGAAGGGAGCGTTTAGTCGGCAAAGTTAGAGAGACGTAAAGGTATGTAAGGCTAGTCCCTCTCTTTCAAAGGCATGACTCTTATGATTCCTTTCATATATTCCCATGATCTTCTTACATCCCCAAGAGATAAAAGTTAGAGATTCTTGAGAGCTTCTTAAGAACTAGAGATGAGATGTGTTCTATTAGAATGAGGATGATAATGATGCTATGATGAGCTTGATATTCTTATTCTTTTGATTCCATTGATGTAATTTCTTATTGATACCTCACCTCATGATATTAGTTCCTTCAAGGTGAGACATAGTGATGAGAATTATTCCATAATGTAATCGGAGGCTTCCGACCTTATGTCACTCCGATAGAGTTACGGCTTTTACTTGAGCTCTCATGCATTCTCTAGATTATGTATATGTAATATTACACCATGCCTAACTGGTTGGGTAGTCACCAATACAACAGGTGTAGTGGGAAGCTATGACGATGATTACACTGTGCCTATATGGTCGGGCAGACACCACTAGTGGGCGGCTTGAGATGTTTACCTCGGACGCGGGAGGCCTGTACGCGGGCTAATGATGCTTACACCGTACCTATATTGACGGGCAGTTTATATATATATATATATATATGATATGATGTTGTTTATTGTGAAAATCAGCATGCATGATTCCGCCTTATGAGGCAGCCAGTTACAAGTTATCTCTTTATCTCATATTCTCTTATTTCTTAATTACGTTGACATACATGCCTAACATACTCAGTACACTGTTCGTACTGACGTCTTTTTTCTTTGATGGACGCTATGTTCATTCCCACAGGGAGACGGCGCAGACGTCTACGAGCTCACTCAGCGGAGTTGTAGGAGCACTCCACTACTACGGAGTCGCCATTCCTTGGTATATTCTTTTGTGTACATATTAGGGAATGGCAGTGTCCTGTTCCACCTTCATGATATCCGTACTTCAGTTAGAGGCTCGTAGATACTTATGTGTAGGTTGTAGATGTTATGTGGTCATCCTCGTTGTATATTTTGTACCTTTTTTTTGTAGCCTCGTGGGCTTATGCATATATACATGTTTTGGGAGATTGTTTTATGATAAGTCTTGTATGGGAATGATGTATGCCCAGGCTCAGGATGATGGATAGCATGATGAGTGGTGCTCGATAATTAGCTCCAGGTACCCGTCATGGCCCACTAGCTTGGTCGTGACAAGTTACCACTTAAAGGATCTTTTACTTCGATGCCTGCCCTTCACCCGAACCTATATAATGAGAAACAGATCTTTAATCATACTTTCCCATCAACTTATTCGTACTAGTTATCAAAGACTAATTTGTGTTATGAAAATTTGGGCAGCATTTCCCCTACATTCTTTACTTCCTCCAAATACCAAAACTGCTCACAGCAATACCAACAACATCAATAACAATATCATCAAGATCCTACATGACAAACATGTACAATTCTATCCAACACTTTCTTCAACCTCAATCCATAAGCCAACAATACCAACACAACAAACTAACCTCTTATTCTCGCAAATATTGTTAAATCAATGTTAATAAAGAGAGATTCATACCTTACCTTTGCTAGAATAGGAAGCTCTTCAATATTTACTTTGAAACCAAGCCAACTCCAACACAAGACAAAACTATAATCACGGCTATACGTTACCCAGACCTCGATGAATATTTCGTCACTTGAATTTACTCAAAATCCTCACTTTTGTGTTATATATAAGCTCTCATATGTTTGCTGAGCTTTCTAGAATATTTTAGGAAATTATAATGGAGGAAAATGGGGGTTTTAACCCTTATAAGTGGATTAGATTCGGTTGGCACCGACTCTAAAATCCTTCTGCGCCTACGCACTTCCTTCGGGCGCATTCACACAGAGTTGCCCAGTGTTACTCTAGGCGTTCGCGCCACCTTTTGGCGCGTTTGCACAGGGTTAGCCCTATACTGGCAGTCCGTCTTAAAAATCTCATAATTCTCTATTCCGATGTCGGATCGATACACGGTTTGTTGCGTTGTAAACTAGACTTCCCAAAATTCAATTTGGGCTTTTGTTTTACTCCAAAACTCCTTATATACTAAAAGATATTCCTTCCTTAAATAGGGCAAAAATTACCCCTTATATTTTCTCCAAAATCCATCAAACTTAATTTTCTTGATTCACTTGCCCTCCAATCCTTCCGTAGCTTATTATATGAACTTAAACCCTCACAATCATAAGATAAGTGCATATAATCTCATATACCTCTGGAAAGGTAGCTCGAATCTCAACATACAAAACTACGGGGTGTAACAATTCAAAACTCTCAGAGTATAACTTCAGCATTGATGAGGTTCATATGGTGGCCGTCTTAATGAATCATTTAGCGATGTGTTTCCGGAAGCCGCTTCAATTTGATCTAAACTCTAGGGATCCGACCGTTTGGTGCGACTTCTATTGCATGCAGGGGAATAAGACGACGGATTGCATATATCTCCGAGAGGAAGTAGCAGGTTTGCTTAACAGAGGGCACCTGCTGGAGTTCTTGAGTGAAAGGGCCAAGAATAATTATAAGAGAAATGGACCGCCAGAAGAGAAGGTCTCTCCGGATGCCCCTCATCACGTAATAAATATGATTTTTGGGGGCTCAATGATTGCTGAAACAACCTTCACAGTGGTGAAGAAGACGAAAATATTTGTAACACGGGAGAAAAGAATTCGAGAGTTATTAGAAAAAGATGCGATCACTTTTACTGACGACGACGTAATTGGCGTCACTTTGCCACACAACAATGCCCTGGTAATCACAATATCCATCTACTCTTTCCAAGTAAAGCATGTGTTATTAAATTCAGGTAGTTCAACCAACAGTAATCGTTATAGAGGAGATGGGAATGCAAGGGAAGATAGTGCTGGCTTCAAAGGTGCTTACTGAATTTAAATGGCAAGTGAAACCACTAGAGATGAAATTGAGCTCCCTGTAAAATCCGAGGGAGTGGTTAAAGGGACTAAGTTCTACGTGATAGATGGTGATATAGGGTACAATGCAATATTTAGGAGGCCATGTCTCCATGATATGAAGGAGACACGCTCGAATTTTCACCTATTGGTGAAGTTCCCGACTCCGGATGGAATTAAGTAGATCTGAGGAAAATAATCGATAGCAAAGGAGATGTTTGCCATATAAGTGAGGAAATGGCGTCAGACGACAAATATCAATCACAAGAATGAAGCCCATCCCCAGTTCAGTTCAGTGAACTCTTCCAGAATATACTGAGCCAGAGGATAAGCTTCCGGATAGGCACTAGGTCCCAAGGTACTTTCAGGCGCCCAATGATTCAGACACCACAAAATTAATGGCCGAGGAACTTAAGCAGATCGACTTATATACTGATACTGTGGATAGAAAGGTATACACCTTGGTACAGGGTTGACCCTAGAGCTCAAGAATGTTTTTCTTCAATATCTTAAAGATAATAGTGATTGTTTTGCCTGGTCCTATAAGGATATGACAGGTATACCTCCGAAAGTTACAACTCACAAGCTAGGCTTGGACCTCAGCTTTCGCCTGGTATGACAGAAGAAGCGGTCTATAGCCGAGGTCCACAACAGGTTTGTCAAAGAAGAGGTATCAAGTTACCTAACATAGGATCCATCCGGGAAGTCAAATATAGCAAATGTAGTTGTAGTGCCTAAAAGGGGGAATAAATTTAGGATGTGTATTGATTTCAGATATCTTTTTTTTCTTTTTAATGAAAACCACCAAAGGTAGCATTTTATTCAACACAAAAGAGTCTGTACAAAATCAAATCAAAAAGAAAGGAAAACAAAAAGATCAAAACATGCAGAAATAACAACCAAACCAAGCTAATCAACTAGAAAATCCTGGATACTTGACTTTCCTCCAATATTCACACCTCAAAGCTCCCACTAGGTATATGGATTTCAGTCTGTGAATTTTCTTCTAGAATCCAGGTATGTAGTTCATCAGGCTTCTAAGGTTGTCAAGTTGCACTCAAAAGTGGGAAAGCCAAGCGAGAACACACTCATATATTAGTTAGCATCCTTCACATAGGGAATGAGCATGAAACACACTAATACCACCCTATATGAAATCTATCAACTAATGTACAAGAGATGATATGGAATATCTTAGGCATTCTGGCAAAAATATGCAACTCTTGAAGACTGCAAATTTGCTTAAGTTGTTGTATGATCAGCTGCAACATCAATGCCATGCCACCCTATAAGTCTTGGAAGTTACAAAGCTGCTCAAATTGTTGATGATCTGCTGCATAGCCTGCATAGTTGTTCAAGTTGTTGATGTGCTGCCCTGCTAGTAGGTTGTTGCAATTATTGTATCAAGTCCTTCTGTCCCTTGTGTATCTGATTCTCAAGTTAGGAACTTGAGCTTTATCCATGTTGATTAACTTCCTTGCCACACTAGGTAACTCCTGAAAATTATAAAATTGAACGGTACCTACAAAACTAAAAGCTATGTTAGTCAAAAAATCTGCCACTGGATTCCCTTCTCTGAATATGTGCTGAATCAGTGAGATCTGATTCCTCCTTCTTCTATTGATCTCCTTAACTATTACAATAATGCTCCAAGGCACTTCCCATTCACTAGATATAAACTTCTTCATGGATAAGGAGTCAGTTTCAATTATAGTGGCCACAGATTGTGACTTTCACAATATGTGACACCATCCCTTAGAGCCACAGCTTCTGCAATCAAACTTGATCCATCATCAGTAAGTTTCTTTCCTTCAGCATATATAAGATCACCACAGTTATTTTTCACACAAAAGGCAGCTGAACTGGGACCAAGATTACCTTTTGCTGCACCAACAGTGTTCGATTTGAACCTTCCTGTATGTGAAAACTCCCATCTTACAACAACACAGGTGATGCAAGGTTGGAAACTTTCCACATATTTAACTATATCAGGCCATTTGTGTGGTATGTCCTGCCATGCAGGGAATTTAACTCTACAGAACCTATGAATGTTTTCCTGGATCTCATGCAATACTCTATATAATGACAAAGTCTCCCCATGCATGGTAGTATTTCTCCACTTCCATATCTGCCACAAGATCATGGTAGGAACAACTCTAAACACCACCTTCAGCTTATAGTGACAATCAGCCTCCCGCCAGATTTGAATAGCATGCTTGACATTATGACATACCATGGATATCCCTGCAGCATCAGAGAATAATTACCATACTTTGGAATTTCCATGCTTTTCTTGCTAATTCTCCATTAAGAAACAAATGATCAATTGTTTCTTGTTGATGTGCAGTACAACAGTAGCACCTAGAAACCACAGGAATACCAATACTTTGCAACACCTCATGAACTGGTATCTTGAACTTCCACATCCTTCATAGCAGGAAATTGATCTTGAAAGGAACCCCTTTTATCCACATCTGCTTATAAACCCTTGAGTAGGTTGCTTTTTGTCTTAATAATTCCCATGTACTAGAAACTGTGAATTTGCCAGTACTTGTCATCATCACCAGGGCTTGTCCCATTAACCTTCTTCAATATGGACTTTCAACTCCTTTACAACATGATTAGCAATCTCTTCAGGCAAATAATGATGCAGCAATTCCATATTCCATCCATCCCCAGTAATAAAGTGACTCACATCCTCTATACTGTCATCAGTAAGGAAGTCATTAGGAATAACATAGTGTAATGCTCCTAATTTAGTCCAGTTATCATACCAGATGTTAGCAGCACCACTATGTGTTTCCCACCAGATCTCTTGTTCAATGCTATCTCTAGCTTCTAACACCATTTTCCACACTTGATATCCTCCTTGCCATGTAACATATTGTGGATACTGCTTTTTGCAGTATTTATTCCAAATGAAGTTTGCCCAGAGAGAATTGGAAGTTCTAAATCTCTACTATAGTTTAACATTCAAAGCCTTGGATACATCAAAAAAGGACCTGAATCCCAATCCACTTTCTTAAACTGGAAAACACATCTTTAACCAGGCAGCCCAATGTCTAGCCTTCACATCCTCTTTACTAGACCAGAAAAACTTAGCAAAAATCTGATGAATCTCCTTGATCACACACTTTGGAGGCCTTATAGCTGATAGAATATGGATAGGAACACTCTGAGGCACACTCTTGATTAATACTGCCTTGCCTCCTTGTGAAAGAAGCTTATCTTCTAGGTTTGCAATTTATCTCTAATCCTCTTAATAAGGTCTGTATAATCAACTTTCCTTTTCCTTGCATGAGTTATTGGGCAGCCTAAGTAAGTAAAAGGAAAGTTCCCTCTTTTAAAACCAGTGAGCTGCTCAACTTGCTGCACTACACATTGGAGACCTTAGAATGCATGTAGAAAGAACTCTTTCTCTTATTGATCAACTATCCAGAGATTTCTTCATAAGCTTTCAAAGTATCCATAATTAACTCCATTGATTTTGCATATGCTGAAGCAAAAACTATGGTGTCATCTGAAAAAGCCAAGTGATTAAGATTAGCACTCCATTTTGGCATTCCATGCCCTTTGAAAGCTTGATCATCAAATACTGCATTAAGAGCCATTGTTAGTACTTCAGCAGATAGTATGAATAAGGTAGGTGATAATGGATCCCCCTGCTTAATTCCTCTTGATGAATGAAAAAAACCATGAGCATGTCCATTTACTAGTACTGAATACCAGTTGTTAGCTAGTCACCTCCATATAATATCAATACACTACTCAGAAAATCCCATTCTGCCCAGAAACTTCATCAAAAATACCCAAGAGACTGTATCATAGGCCTTAGTGATGTCAAATTTGAGGACTACATTAGCTGGCTTGCCTCTTAACCTTATATCAGAAACAATCTCTTGGGTTAGCAAAACATTCTCAATGATATTTCTGCCCTTTACAAAACCTGATTGATTGACAGATATCAATCTAGGTAAGGCCTTCTCCAATTTTTTATGCACCACCCTAGAGATAACTTTGTTGATAAAGTTACTAAGGCTAATAGGCCTCATGTCAGAAAAGCTTTCCACTTCATTATTCTTAGGCAATAAAACCAGGTTTGTATGAGTAATAGACTTAGGCAAAGTCTGAACCTCAAAGAACACCTTTACCACATTAAATACATCTACACCAACAGTTTCCCAGCAGCATTGATAAAAGATACCTGTAAGTCTATCTGGACCACTAGCACTATCCCCAGATAATTCAAACACAGTCTGTTTGACCTATTCCATAGTTAGGATAGCAAAAATGTCTGCATTTTCCTCCAGTGAAAGCATACTAGGAATATGATCCAATATAGTCATTTCAGATTGAGAGTTCTGCATTGAATCCTGAGTGAATTGCTTCTGATAAAAGGAGATGGCCTCATCAGCTATCTCATTAGCACTTTATATCCAGTTACAATCACCATTTTGAATTCTCCTAATCAGAGTTCTTTTCCTCCTACTATTGACAATATTGTGAAAAAATCTGGTGTTTCTATCCCCCTCAACAAAGCAATCATAGCCAGACTTTTGTCTCCAAAACTCCTCTTTATAGTGCAAGTATCTCTTAAGTTCAGCTTGAGCTCTTTGTAACACCATTCTATTAACTTCAGTAGGAGACTCTTCAAACAACTGTCCTTTAATTCTCACAATGTCCTCTCTAATAATCAACTGCACGAATATGTCCCAAAAAACCTGCCTGCTCCATGCTGATAAAACATCTTTAATTTTCTTCACTTTCTTTTTAAAAGATAAGAATACCTCCCTTTCCTCTTTTGCATGCCAGTTTTGAGTTACAACTGATTGGAAAGATTCATGCTCTACCCAAAACTTCAGAAATTTGAAAGGCCTAATAAATTGTTGTTGTTGTTCATTACTGGATAACAACTTAGGAGTATAGTCAGAACCAGTCCTAGCAAGATGGTCCACTTCAATGAGACCATACCATTACTGCATCAAATTATTATATAGCATTTTATCAAGCCTTTTGAAGATACACTGCCCATCAGATCTCCCATTCCACCAAGTGAAAGGGCTTCCTTTAAAACCTGCTTCAATTAGTTCACATGAGTTAATACAAAATGCAAAGTCTTCATATTCAGTTGGCAATACTGGATATCCACCAATCTTCTCTTCCTCATTCAAGATCACATTAAAATCACCCCCTATCAGCCAAGGAGCTACCATCCCATCAGCAAGTGCATCACACTTTGTATAGACCATGGTGACAAACATGATCTTGTTCATCTGTTGGAAAGTAAGCTTACACGAAATTTGTTGAGAATCATCCCACACAATATCCACATCTATATCTATATTAACAAAAAACCAGATCTTCCTAGAGGCATTATAATAAGCAAGCTCCATTCCTAACTTCCTCTTATATTGTTGAATATGTCTAGTTTGTCGAAAAGGTTCCATCAGTGCTATAAGGCTAAATTTATGATGCCTATGCAACATCTACACTCTATGGAACGCTATTTGAGTCTTTACTGATTTGATATTCCAGAATAATGTTATCATCATAACTTATGATTACCTTTTGCTGCTCTGTATGGAATAACTCTAAGTGGTTGCCCTTCAGAGTTACCATGTTTCTTCTTTGATGCCTTAGAGTGAGATTTTGGAGATAATCCTGCTGCCACTCCTACATTATCTAAGACTGCATCCATAACCTCAGATTCCTCAACATCACAGGTGCTTGCAGCCTTTTCACCTGTTTCATGAATAACCTCAGACTCTATGATATTATGAGAGACAACATCATGCAGGTCCTTCATAGGAGATTTGATCTTAACAGCTGCTACAAGTAAAGGAACCTGAACGATAGCTTGTGAGTTACTATCATTCACTTCCTCTATATCATTTATGTGAACCTGTTTATCATTCTCTAATTCATTGACCTCCATTCCTACCATCAACTCACCAGACTTCTCAGCATATAGTCTTTTCTCACTATCCTCTTCTGCTATTGGTAGGATATTGTCTTCTATTTCATCTTGTATTGTAGCATGATTTGATTCCTCTTCCTCGACTTTCTTTTCTCTAACAAAGGATTTATTCACCCACTTCTTTGTAGTCTCTCCATTGCTTCTGTGGGCACATTATTCAATTTGTGTATGTTGTTCTTGGATACCTCAATCTTCTCACCTGGCATGATAACATTTGGTATAACAACACTAATATTCTCATTCAGCACTGCATTATCAATTGTCTGCACTCCTTATCTCTATGAACTTAATCTTTCACTTCTTCTACATTTCCTTTGTCTGCCACAACTGTATCAGCATCTTTGGATTTGTCTAGGACTTGTATAACTCCTAAAGGTGATCCATCATTATTAGTCTCCTACTGCGTATCTGGGAGAACATCAAACTTGTTGTGACTATTGACACTATCCTTGACCTGATTCTGGTTAATAAGCTCTCTTCCATCCTTGACTACATTCCAGTTTCCTGGATCACCTAGAATCCTTCCACTGGCTAGAATTCTTGCTCTTCCTTTTCTAAATTTCTGATAATTCCATCTGTTTGATTGCTGCATCCCATGAGAATCAGGTTTCTTAATTACTTCCTTTCTTTTTTACCACTGGATCAACTTGTTTCTCCTTATGAATAACCATCTCTTTCCCTTTCTCCATGTTGACAACTGCATTGCCTTCCTCCTCCTGATATAATTCAGGATGCAAGTTCCAACATCCATCTTCATTGTGGCCTTGTAGTTTACACTCACGACAATATTTTGGGAGATTGTCATACCTGATTTTCACTTTTTCAATTCTGATCTCATGAGATACATCATCCTCTATCTCCATGTTAACAAAATCCGGAAGTTCATCCAACAAGTTAATCATCACCTTTACCCTAGCAAAACTAGGTCTAGTACGATTCTCAGTAGCCTTATTAACATGCAAAGGAGTACCAACAGCTAATGCAATTGAAAAAATAGCCTCCTTCACGAAGAAAGTGGGCATTAAATCAGGCAATGCTATCCATGATATTACTTTAGAAGTTTCCTCATCTGTTTTAAACTTTGTACCATAAATAAGAGGCCTCATCAAGTATGAATATCCATCTTTGGAGTTTAAATAGTATGAGGTTTTAGAACATAGATTAACAAGATCCTCCATGAGAGATAACTGAATCAATACATGTCTATGTCTAAATAATCCAATCTCACAATTTCCTTTGATACCACACTGATCAGGGATAATCTTACGTAGTTCATCCATGTCTGGCCATCCATATGAAAATTTTCCTATCACGGCGTATTCAAGTCTTTGTAGTTTCTACATTTGTTTAACTTCATTCTGCGTCCATCTTACCACTGGAATTCCATTCTTAATCACCACTTTCTTCATTGAAATGCTAGTAGTAGCCGGGTAGTGGTCCATTATGTTTCTTAGTATTAGGGTTTTGCATGAGGTTTAACGTATGAGGTTGGAAGAAATTTGTGTATTTTGTCTTGGGAGATTGCGTTTGTGTTATGGGTTGATCATTGGTTGTAGTAGGGTTGGAGGATGAATGGTCAACCACCAGTGGCCATGGTGGCCATGTTGCCAGCGGCTAGGTAGTGTTAGGCTAGGGTTTACATGAAAAGTAGGGTTTTACTAGATAGGTTTTGAGGATCAAGGAGCTTCAAGTTTCAGTATGCGGATTGCATTTCATATATCTTAATAAGGCATGCCCGAATGACTCATTCCCACTACCGAGCATAGATCAAATGATTGATGCTACGATGGGGCATGAAGTTGTCACGACCCAACCCCATGGGCCATGACTAGTGCCCGAACTGGACACTCGCATACATACCTGTTAAATATAATCACATTGAAACTACGACAATATGGGAATTTGCAAGAGCAAGCTATAGACTCAAAACGCCGTATATCATAATAAACTTGTCTCCTGAGGAGTCACAGCTAACCAATACATGGCACGATATGCAAGCCGACAAGGCTGCCACTATATACCAATACGATACGCAAGCCGACAAGGCTGCCACTACAGATGAACATATCCATAACAAATCGCATAGACACAGCTGAGCAAACTTATACACAACCCACACATATGTCTACAGACCTCTAAGAGTATCGATAGTGAAATATGATGGGACAGGGCCCCGCCGTACCCCTAGATATACATAAGTCTATATCAAAAGATCTGTACCAAAATAAGATAGGCTCCGGAACAATAGAGCTCTCCAAACAGCTGGGTGGAAATCCTAGGCTGGAGGATCACCAAATCGAGTATCCGTACCTGCGGGCATGAAACGCAGCCCCCCGAAGAAAGGGGGTCAGTACGAGGTATGTACTGAGTATATAAAACATGAAATACAATAAAGAGGATCATGACTGAAATAAAGATTGCAGGAGACAAGTATGACAATCATAATACCAATACACTTGCCTTATGAAATGTAAATCATGCATATCAATATCTTATATCATAGCCGGCCCATCATAGGACTCGGTGAATAATGTCATCATATACCATCCTTGGCGCCATAATCAAATCATCATATTATATATATATATATATATATATATATATATATATATATATATATATATATATATATATACCGTATCCCGGCCCTCTAGTGAGGGACTCGATGAACAATGCAGTGAAACTGTGCACGAAAACGTACCCCGGCCCGGGACTCGGTGAAAGACATATTGAGGCATGCACGAGCAGAGTAGTGAGCAACCATATGCAAACTAAGTCATATCTGAGACTCAATAGAATAATAAAAAAGAACCATCATTTGATAATCAAGACAATAGTTATATCAAGTATCCTTCGAATGTCACTATGGATTATATCAAAATAGAACTTTTGGAATCATAGACACGTATCAAGACATAATGAAATAGCTTCGGGGAATCAAGTACATTAACCATCCTAGTGTCTCTAAGAATAGGAGCTTCTTTGGAGTCATATACACATCGTCTGGTTGTTTCATAAAGATCATGCCAAAAAAAAAAGGATAGCTTTACATACCTTACGTCGTCCAACGAACTCAACTTAATCACGAACTTTTCACAATTCGTATGCCAAACCTATAATCGTAAGAATATGCACGTGACTTAAGAAGGCTTTCGTATATCATATATATTAATAGATAACTTAATTCTAAAACGAAACGGGCAGCATCTCCCAATTCGGTATATCCCCACGACAGCCCAACAACAAATAAATCTCAAAAACACAACAATATACTTAATTTACTGCAATAATCCATCCAATATATATCCTTAAAATCAATCCCTTAAACTTATCTTTATTTCTAACGAAATTTCGACAGCATTTCCTTTCTATTCTGAACAATCCCAATACCTCAATTCAGCTAACAAACCATCAATATCAACATTAACAAAAATACCCAACATTTATCCACAATAATCTAACTAAATCATCCAAAGAATCCATCCAAATCAACACCTAATCCCCAACTACTTAATACAACATATACGACAATTACATCAACATTTTCAACATTCTAATCCGCCAAATCTATCAATAAACATGTAAATAACATCACAGACAACTTAAACATACCTTATGTAGTCCATAACAACGAAATCAACACCATCCAAAGCTAATTTTTGGTTCAAAACGACGACAATAACTTGTTCTTCACTTCATTCTTCACGGGCCTCGGGATTTGGGGCCTCGAACTTGATCAAACTCTCGCTTTCTCTCTCTAACCTCTCCTCCCTCTCTCTCTAACCTTCCATAAGCTTGCTGAAATTTATATCACATTATCATGCTGTTTATGACTTGTTTGGAGTCTATTTATAGTGACAAAGGGCGGTGGAGTGGTCCTGCCACGTGTCCACCACGTGTCAGGCTCTCTACTTGCGGCCAGCACCTTTGTTAAGTAAAACAGTCATATCTCTTGATTCTGATATCGAATAAATTCCCACCACATTGGTTGTAAAGATAATTCAATTATCTACAACTTTCACTTTAGGAGTTTTCCCAAATTCCCAAATAATGATGGGGTTATGGTCTCCCGAAGTCAGATCACCCGAAAACGTAACTTAAAACCATCTTTTTGGAGGGCTTACACTTGGATTTGGCTCAAGGGTCCTTCTTGAGTTGTGTTTAACTTCACATATATTGTCCATATAGCTTATCATATGTCCTTTATAAAAGTCCCATCATGTGGGCCCCACCTCAACTTACGGTTACGAGGGCTATATATCTTTTAACGTATCATTCCAATCATATTGTACGAATTCCAACTATCAAACTTATGCTATCCTCATGATACTACAGTAGAATTTCATTCTTTATACTTGTAATATTTGCTCCTCCTCGAGCTCACATTAAGCCGTCTGTAGCCTTAGTAACACGAAATTTTCTAGGGTGTAACAGAAGTGATGAGTTTTCTCGATGCCTACTCTGGTTAAAACCAAATTGGGATGCATCCGGATGACCAAAAGAAAACATCTTTCATCACAAACTTTGGAACTTATTATTATAATGTGATGCCTTTCGGACTTAAAAATGTCGGTGCCACCTATCAAAGGCTGGTGAATAAAATGTTTGAAAAACAAATTGGGAAAACCATGGAAGTTTATGTAGATTATATGCTTGTTAAGAGTCTTCATGTAGCAAACCGCTTCAGTTATTTCTAGGATACGTTCGCTATTTTGAGAAAATTCAACATGAAGCTCAACCCGGAGAAGTGTGCTTTCGGAGTCGCCTCTGGTAATTTCTTTGGTTTTCTTGTTTCTCAGTGAAGAATCGAGGTAAACCCGAATAAATTGAAGCAATCGAGGACATACCAGACAATTTGGTCAAACTGAAGGCAGTGTAGTGGTTGACCGGACGGATAGCAGCTCTTAGCAGGTTTATATCCTGATCATCCGAGAAATGCCACAAATTCCACTCACTGCTAAAGAAGAAAAATGACTTTGATTGGAAACCTTAGTGCCAATAGGCACTACGCGATTTAAAGGTATACTCGTCCAATCCTTCGCTCATGTCAAAGCCAAAAGATAGGGAACAACATCTGGTGTATCTGGCTGTTTCTGAGGTAGCGCTAAGTACATTTCTCGTATGTGAAGAAAAAGGTACACAATTTGTGGTTTACTATGTAAGTAGAATTATGTCTAGGGCCGAAACACGATACCCGCTTTTGGAAAGACTGGCCTTTGCCCTAGTGATGGCATCACGAAAGCTCAGGCCTTACTTCCAGTGTCACCCCATTGTCGTAATGACTACGTTTCCGTTACAGAACATACTTGACAAGCCTGACTATCAGGATGTTTGGCTAAACGAGAGGTGGAAATAAGTAAATTCGATACAGAATACAAACCATGGACTGTGATTAAGTCACAAGTCCTAGCTGACTTTGTTGCTAATTTCAATTGGGGGATGGCTCCGCAAGTGGAAAAGGAAGCCGCCCTGGTCTCAGAGGCTACCTTCGAGGTTTGGATGCTCTACACTGATGTGGCATCTAATGTTAAAGAAACCATTCATACTTTTGCATACTCCACCAGTAAAATTTTGAGTCAAGCAATATATAGTTTACATTTAACTAACAATGAAGCCAAGTATGAGGTTGTGATTGCAGGTCTTGAACCGGCCCGGGAACTGGGCTTAGAGATAATCGAGATAAAGTGTGACTCCCTGCTATTAGTAAATCATGTCCTTGGGGTATTTTAGGCAAAGGAGAAACGCACGTTGATGTACCTCGAGAAGGTATTAAAATTACTCTCCGGTTCCAGGAATGGAGATTGGTGCACGTACCCGTGAGGAAAATATGAAAGCTGATGCTTTGGCCAATCTGGGTTCATCAACAGAAGCAGAAGGATCGAGTTCTGAATGAATGGTGTAGTTGCTTCAGTCAACGTTAGATTCAGTTGGATATGATAAAGTGAATTCAATGAGTTTGGTTTGGGACTGGAAAAATGAGGTCATAGATTACCTCAAGCATGAAAAGTTGTTCGAGGACCCAAAAGCTTCTAGGGCGTTGTAAGCAAAGGCATCCAGGTATTGCATCGTAGATAGATTATTGCATCAGAGGTGTAACTACGGCCTATTGGCACACTTCGTATGTCTCGAAGAGGAAGACTAAGTGATGATAGAGGTGCACAAAGGAATTTGCGGTAACCACTCTGGGGCTGACTCACTGATGAAGAAACTTATAAGAGCTGGATACTATTAGCCCCGGATTGAAGAGGATACTAAAGCCTTCATCAAAAGGTGTGACAAATGTCAACGCCATACCCAGATTCTTTATCAACCAGTGGAATAATTACATTCGGTTATTTCTCCGTGGCAATTCATGAAATAGGAGATAAATATAGTGGAACCTCTTCCCTCTGGCCCAGGACAGGTAAAGTTTGTATTAGTTATGACTGATTATTTCTCTAAGTGGGTCGAAGTTGGTGCCTACTAAAAGATCTGAGAGAAGGAGGTGATAGACTTCATTTGGCAGCTCATCCTTTGCTGGTTTAGAATCCCGAAAGAAATAGCTTGTGATAATGGACCCCAATTTATTGGATTCAAGATCACCAAATTTCTGGAGGATTTGAACATCAAAAGGATCACTCCTTGCTCCTTCCCAATGCTAATGGGCAGGCGGGATTAACCAATAAGACTATAATCTAGAATTTGAAGAAAAAGCTGGAAGATGCTAAAGGATAGTTGCCTGCGAATTTAACCAATGTGCTTTGGGCGTACCTAGCTACAACAAAGTCAAGAACTGGGGAACACATTTTCCCCCCAAATATGGAGCTGAGCATTGATCATGGTCGACGTGGGGACTCCAAGTCTATGATACCTCAGGGCTGATGAGCAGGACAATTCTGATGCGATGCTAGTTCAATTGGATTTGCTTGAGGAGCACCGAAACCCTGCCTACGTTTGGATGGTAGCACAGAAGGAGAAGATGGAAAGATACTACAACCAGAGGGCCAATATCTAGAACTTTAAAGATAGGGACTGGGTTCTTAAGAAGGTGACCCACAATACTCGGGACATTAATGCAGGAAAATTCGATTCCAACTGGGAAGGATCTTACAAAGTTATTAGGATTACCGGTAAAGGATCATATCAGTCGGAAGATCAGGACAGAAAGAAGCTTCTCAGCAATTGGAATGTCAGTCACTTGAAGAAGTACTATACCTAACTATGGGTGATATAGCAAGCAATTTTGAAAATATGCGTTGCACTCTTTTTCCCTTTGATCGATTTTCATTCCAATTGGGTTTTTTCGGCAAGGTTTTTAATGAGGAAGAACCATATAACATATTATGTTAAGTCGCAAAAGGCATCACAATATTCAATGCTTGGGTCATCATACTTTACACCCAAAAACTAGAAGGGGAAGGGCTATATCCATGGTACTAGAGGTACCGGAAGAAGACCAAAGGGTTCTAATTTATTGTGGGCTTTTGATTTGCTGTGGAAGTTGCACAAAAATGGATAGGTTCATGAGAAGGCTCAATATTCATTATTTTTGCACGAAAATGGATAGGTCCATAAGAAGGCCTAGTGTTCAGTCTCTTACTAAGGAATGTAAGGTACTTCCGATCACCAGTGTCATGATAGATCAACAATTAACATAGGAGTAGCCAATAGAGGATCCAAGACAAGGGCAAGTATATACCGAGGACTGCCCGAGCATTTCATATATGTAACCGGACTGACCACACTAGATGGCAGCCGTATCAGTTTACATTTGTTATTACATTTGTAATTCAAAGGAGTCAATGAGATTCCCTATTCATAAATAGACTCTTGCCACAGAAAGCGGGGTTTGTCAAATCTAATAGGTGTTGCACAAAACATACAAAAAAAAACTCGTGCCATAATGAACATGAGATATCCTCTTCTAAAGTACTGTAAAAATAAAGGCCCTCTCTTATGGGAAAAGAAAGAAAATCATAGTCAGGAAAACATTGAAAATGATTGCTTAAGCATCTAACAGTACAATTAGCCGGTACAAGACTATATATTGGATTTTACAAAACAAAAGGCCATGAAGGTTTCAATAAACTGATTCGAATGCAAAGTATTGTAAGACGAGTTTACTTCAGACTTCGGATGCAAGGTTGGTAACCAACGAAAATAGAGTCCCGATATATAAAGGAAAAGAAAGTTAGCTTTTCCTTAATTAAGAATTCCAAAAACTTGCATAGAAAGGACTCGGACTCAAAGGAAAAGCCCCTTAGGCACAGTTAATCTAAAAGGTGAAGATACCTTAAATTGTTGGCTATCCTCTTTCCCTTAGAGGAATCTATGAGGTATCTTTGTTATGGATGAATCATACAAAAGAAATTTCATGTCATAAAAGGAAAGCAATACAAGTGGACAGAGTACTTTTCATTAAAATAGCCCGGGCTCAATATTGGCCTGATCCAAAACTTACTAGCTTGCGAAAGGAACCGACACACTCTATTCCATCGTCTACCCAGGCTTGATAGAAATTGGAAAATAGTTGTTCAAACAAAAGAAAGGCGCACATACCTAAGAAGTTTAAAGGTAGGGGGGATAAAATTAGGAGGCTAAAGGAGCATCTCCAGCTGCAGGAACGTTCATGGGACCCTTGCTATCAGAGCTGTTTCATTTAGTGGATTGAATGTCATCCATCATAGATTATGTAGCACCAAGGTCGACGTCAGCTTCCAGTAAGGATGAATAAAGGTCCGGCCTTTTTTCCAAAGAATCTTTAAAGGCATCCCGTCGAGACTCTAGAAAAGCAAGGTCACGGAGCAGGATTGCTTTGTGCTTGTTAGCAATGCGCTACAGTTTCTTTTACTGGGCCCAAAACCGCACCCTTGAAGCTTCTGAGCAACCCAGCTTACCCCGAGTAGCGTCCAAGTGAGTCTCTGCTTTGAGGTCCTTGGCTTGGAGTTTCTGGTGGGAAGAAGTCAGGATCCGAAGCAACTCTTCTCACTCTTCCAAATTCTGTTTGACTTCATCATAATTCGACCTCAAGGAATGCTTCAGAGATTCTGATTCTCAGTTCCTCTATGAGAGTACCTCCACTTCAGTAAAAAGTCGGTGATTCTCCATATTCAGAAGGCTTCCCGTTCGATTGGTCTAGGAGCAGTTTCCCCAGCAGCTTTGATGATAGAAAAGGATGATGGCATAAATGTTAAGGAGTTGGTCGGCTAGATGGAAAAGCGAGGCCTTTAGATCAGGGCCCTGAATTTGTAGAGGAACTAAGATTTCTCTAGGATTAGCAGGCCAAGGTTGAATCACCACGGCCTAGGACACGTTTCTGTTTCACGGGAAGCTTCTATGGACATAATGGGATAATCGTATTCATGGTTAGGGGATCTTTTTTTTTCTCTCTCTCATCCTTGATATGGATGACGCTCCAGCTAGCCTCTTCACTTCCATCCAGGCTTTAATGTACCGCTGCTAGGTTCTCAAATGAGAGCGAATCCCTTTGGAAGAGGTCCTGGCAGGTTGCGCGAGACTCTGGGCTATATGCTTTCGGCTGCTTGAGGCCCTGGATGTGGCATTCATAATTTTGGACAAAGCTATTTCACACGGAGGGATCTACCGAGCAGTTGGCCTTCTCATAAGAATACATTTAGAAGGTTAGCAAAGAAAAGGGCGCATGAGCAAGAAAAGGATGATAAAATCATATGGAACATAGGGTGCAGTGGCTTACTGTGACTTTTCCCTCTCCACCAATCAGAGATCTAACTTTCCCAGCTCCTGAGGACATTGGGCAAAGCTCTTAGATCCATCAGCCACTCAAACATTCCATGTACAAAGCCAGGTGCCACAAGAGTGGCTGTAGAGATTGATATAATGTTGAAGAAATGAAAAATTATTTTAAAGCAAGAATAAAATATGAAGAAATTTTAGGATGTTGTTCTAGAACACCGAAAAAGGTTTTGAGGAAGGACGGTGAAGGCATTAGATGTGGATCATGACAAACCAGTCACACCAGCCATGATCGAAGTCATCCTCAGTGCTGGTAATCAGTCTGCGAGAACCCTGAAGGTATAAGTGGATCATTCCTCCTCGAAACACCTGGGTTGAGTAAATTTGCATCAGGTGGTCAAGAGTGAAATCCACTTCAGCTGGTTGGCCAAATGCTAGATACAATAAATCATCCTCCATAGTAGGGAAGAAAGTTGGCCATGGCATACTTGAAGCAAGTTGGCGAAGGCATACTTGGTATCGGCAACAAAAGTTCTCCACAATTCTAGGAACGGGAAGCACAAAGCTAATGGAAAAAGCATAAGTATGGATCATGGAGAAGCCCTCAACATGCCGGGTCATCCAGCCCTCATCTCTTATTGTCCGAGCCTCAACTTCAGTTTAGTTTCAATCCACGTAAACTTGGGGGAGGTTTTCCTTGATAATCAAAGAGCTAATCTCGCCTAAAGATTCATAGTGTCAGTCAATGCGGAAATCCCTTTGGTATAAGTAGTCTAGAGGAAGAATGTCAGCAACAAGGGAACCCAGGTCAACTTCTTGAGTGATCGAAAGTGCAAGGGGTTTACCTTGTCTGTATAGGGGTGAGTTCAGAGGTCCCTCTGCTTGTCTTTTTGATGCATGAGAAGGGGAAGAAAATGTGGATGATGGGGTGGGAGAAGCCATTGTCAGATTAGGGTTCCTCGTAAAGGGAAAGAGGTTGTGAAAGAAGCAAGCGCGTAGAAGCAAAGACATAATTTGGAGAAAATGTAGTACTTTTGAGAATGAACTTCATGCTTATATAAGGAAGGAAATCATTGCACTCGTAAGACGAGGAGTTGTGTTTCCCAGTGAAACGTCGCGTCATGTGAATCATCACCATCGAGTCAGGGGATGCATTCAAGTACAATTATGATAACTATCCTATCAGGTTAAGAGGTGGGAACGTTTCATTTCCCTCCAAATGAAGGGGTTTTGAATTACTCCACTTCCTGGACACGCCTGTTCGAGTCCCTGAAAAGTGGGGGGACTATCTGTATTGGGGACAATTCGTAGGCTACAGCTGGACAAATGCTATAGTGATACGTGGCGGCAAAGATAAGATGGATATGAGTCAACAAGAGGAGCCCTCAGTGGAACTTATGCGGCTCCGGAGGCATACTAAAGCTCTTTGGCCCGGAGAATTAAAAAGGCTTATATGAAGGCCAACAATCAACTGTTACATGAAGACTCTTAACCTTCCACGTTGCATTAATGAGCATAAATGTCATCTTTATTGCCCATCATTATCACAATATTAATGCATGATCTTAATTGGAGCACAATTCATGGAATATGTATCTCTAGCTCAACTATAAAGAGGCATTCTAATTTCTTTGTTAGGGGCATCAAAAACATTATACGGAAATACTATACTTTGAGATTATTCATTGTTTTCTCTTGTTCCAGCTTAATCCATTTAGGCTATAGTAGTACAACGCGCCCAGAAACTCTAGCTCAAAGCTTATCCACAACCTATGCCATATATCTTGCATATACTTTACTTTCTATTATCCTGTTAATCATTGCTTGTTATTATATAACTTAGGTTACATTTTATCCACATGTCTTTGACCATATATACAAATTCAACTGCACTGATTTTGGGGTAAACACAGAACATTTATGTTAAGCATGTATGTTATATTAAGGGTAAGGCACAATGAGAAATTAAAAAAGAATTCATGAAGCATATTGCACATACCATGAAAGTTGAAAGTGATATCTATAATAACATCTTCGTATTTTAGGCAAATCTTTACCTAACCTTTTAAGAGACATGCCATGTTCCTTCGGCAACATTATCTTTTTGTATTTGATGATTTGTTCTTCGTTCTCTAGAGGTGTATCCATTTCTTCTCAGTTTGCCATCAATTGGAATAGAGGAAGTAAAGTTTCAGAAAATTTGGTGCTAATTAGCAAAACAAAAAATAGTTGGTCTTGAAAACTAAAGACAATGTTTCAACACTATAAATATGTGTAACACTTTAAAATACAAAAATATAAGGACATAAGGATTATATTACTCTATAGAATACTGAACCAAGAGTATTTTATTATTCAGTTGCTTCAGACAAATTATCAAACACCAGCTGTGCATCATTGTGGAAATCACGTATGAACATGCATATAGAATATCCAATAGGTGGGAAAAAAAGAATAGCCAATAGGAAATTATACTTCAAAATAAATATCGGCGGAAATTTCTGAGAATTGAAATCTGTAAATGGAGTGTTTTCTTAGTTTCTTCTTAAACATCGGATTTTTGTTTGAATATCATGTTTCTGAAAGTCGTAGCTTGATTTCATATGAGGCCATATTAGAATATAGAATATCCAATAGGTTGGAAAAAAAAGAATATCCAATAGGAAATTATACTTCAAAATAAATGTCGGCACAAATTTCTGAGAATTGAAATCTGTAAATGGAGTGTTTTCTCAGTTTCTTCTTAAACATCGAATTTTTGCTTGAATATCATGTTTCTAAAAGTCGTAGCTTGATTTCCTATAAGTCCACATTAGAATCGGATTTTGGTGGTGAAAAAGTTTCATGAATTTCTGTGTGGTAAGAGAAACTGAGTGAATTCCTTTGCCTAAAACAAAAACAGTCAGAAAAATGCTCCAGGAAAAATGTCATGAATCAATAAACAGGGAAGTGAAAGAAATGTACTTCATCGACCACTTTGACTCTAAAATTTATGCAATTATAAGATCATTGACTGAATAGAAGCGACGACCCCAACGAATCCCTTAGTGGGAATTGTAAATGCTAACTAAAAATTTTGAACCACCAACTGAGAAAACTGGTTAAAGTCCTCACATATAGGTTTATGTGGTGGCTGTCAGTGACCTTTTGGATGTGAGCTTCTTAAGCGGTATTTTAGTGGCTGATTTACATGGTTTTGGTGGTTGATTGAAGGAGGAGATGCGGTATTTTTGGTTACAGATCTGGCGGAATAATGATAGTCGAGAGTGGGTTCACATGGATTTGGTCATATGCGTTCTGCAGTTTGTAGCAAATTGAACATGTGTTAGGTACAAAAGGAGGACACATGTATAATTTTTTTAAATGACCAATTGGACCCTATTCGTCCCAAGTTTCCGTACATTTTATGTTGTTTTTCGTACAAGCTTTTAGTGTTGTGTTCATCCACCCCTTGTTCACTTATAAATATGTTAAATAACAGAAAAAACAGTTTTATAATAAACGTATGCACAAACAGATGTACCTTGATCGAAATAGTAATTCTCCTGTTATTTTCTATCTCTATTCACTTCTTCTATTCTTATGTTCTCTAGATTGCAGTTGGAGGGACAACGTAGAGAGTCCGGAACCTTAATGACTCCAAAAAAATTAAAAGTGGCCAAAGCACCTCATAGAAAAAAAGACTAGAGTACCTTTGTCAAGACCCAATTTGCGGGTCATAGAAAAAAAGACTAAAGTACCAGGTATGCAAACCATTCCTAACAAGCCAAATCTTTACAAGATGAAAATGTAGAAAAGATAGGTACACTGAACATCATTCAATAGTCTTCAATATATAGAATTGTGCGAAAGAGGACTTAGTCATTACAAAATCCAACACCTGGTCTAACTCGTACATGAGCTTTTAAAATGAAATACAAGTTTCAATGTATTGAAATAGATAACTGTCAGTAGAATAGAAAATAAACAAAATAACATAAGAAGCGATACAGGGCTATTGGTCTAACTGGTAGCTCACCCTAAAGTCTTTGATAGATAGCCTTGGGGTCATCCACGGGATCTGGACATGAGGAACAAGGATCTATATCTGCACAAAGTGCAACAAGTGTAGTATGAGTACAACCACTAGTACTCTGTAGATATCATAGGCCGACAATGACCAAAAGCACGCATATAACACATAAAGACTAAACACACAACCATTAATGAAATAGACAGTTATACCCCAAAATGTAAAAAGAGAAAACCATAGTTCATGTAATCATAACAAATAGACGTAACTGTTCCAAATAGGAAGTAATAGAAAAATGAATGAATGCAATGCACTGGCCAATAATAAGTCCCAGTACACACATGCCATAGGCCATGTCGTATAGTCATGACCCATTGTAACACTTGTATATCCGATTAGGCGTGAATCTACTAAGGGAGTAATAATGTGACATTTTAGCCATATGAAATCCTATCAGATTCAGTTTGGGTGAAAATAGTTATTTTAAGTTTACAATATGTCTGACTTCCAGCAGTATACGCAAAAGTCCGTTGGGAATTTGAGAAACCTAAAAATATTAAAAATGTATCCCTTTAAAATGCCTTTCTAAAAATATAAGGATCATCCCAAAAGGAGCTATGAGCAAAATGTTATGATCATTTTACTGAAAGGCCGCAGAGCAGTCCGTTGAACCTATATGCCCCGCAGATTGCAATATGAGGCCGCGTGTGCGACACATTTTTGGATGCATTTTGACCCCAACGTTTTCAGGTATTCTTTTATGAAATGCGTTTTGAAATGTTGTACCATTTTTCCAAATGCGGCGCAAACCTTAAAGTAGAACGGCTCTGCCTATAAATACCCAGAATGTGAAATTTTCTTAAATCTTTCATTCTACTTCATCTTTGGCTGAAATTTTGAGGAGAAAAGACCCTAGAACGTCTCCAAACCTCGTAAGGTGAGTTCGTACTCAAATCCCAAGTATAATGTCATTTCATTAATATGGATTAACACTGGTTCATCCTCCAAATCCTAGATTTTTGAAAGTCAAAGAAAAAGAAGTTTAAGGAACGTTTGGGAATTATCTTGAAGGTAAGACCTTTGACTTTTTTTGATGTTATTGAAGTGGTTTATACTAATATTGGGTATTAGAAGTGATGTAAATCCATGGGTGAATTCTTGGGGATCACAAACATGTTTTTGGGCATGAAAAAGTCGTAGTTTTTAATTTAAGAGTGAGAACTCTTAAAATTGGTTAGAGCTCTGAACTTTATCATTAAAATCTATTATAGAACATTTTTTTGTGCGTGGAGGAATACGTTTGATAGCCTTTTAGCAGGGATTGAAGTATGTCTACATTTTTGAAATCTTCTTTTGAAGTATATCTGCGTCTTTGAAATCTTTATCTGTATTATATCTATGTTTTTGAAATCTTCTTTTGAATTATGTATACGTTATTAAAATATTCTTATGAAGTAAGTCTACTTTTTGAAAATGTTTTCGTAACGACCCAATTTCATAAGTCGTGAAGGAACTAACTCCCACAATGTTTTTAAGCCATCCACAACCCAAAAGTAATGGAAGGATAGTTTAAACATGTGGAAATATCATACAAGTAAATTACAAGTCTTAAATACCCTTAATAACATACAATACGGAAATAAAGGTACAACCATCCCCGAATCTGGTGTCACTAACAAGAACTTCTAAGATACTAACACAAGTCAGAAATGGTGCTTAATACACTGTTTGAAATAAAACGACAGGAAATAAGAGATAGTGGGAAAATTTGGTGCTACGGATCATCATGTAGCTCACTCCGAACTCTTCGAATGGCGTCTTCAATGAGCAACACGTACTCTCGAGGTCCGCTAGTACTGGGCACAGAATCTGTACACAAAAAGAGTGTAGCTAGTGTAGCATGAATACGGGAAACAACGTGTACTCAACAGTGTCGAAAACGGAGATGAAGGATGGTTTTCGAATACTACTCCCACACTTAACAACTATTAGTCCACAATGATAATAACCACAATAATCATAAAAATCTCAGGTTTAAGCCTAGGGGAAGCTTCTAATCCTCAAGTCCATTAAGTAACCGAATAAGCATTTAAGTTAAACTGGACAACAACTCAAGTACGTCATTACACAAGAAACCAATGTGAAAATATGATATGCAATGATATGCGATGCAATGCAAGGCCTTTCTATCATCGGTACACACGTATTCAAATATTAATGAATCGTGCTCCATGGGGGACTTGCAAGGTCCATATACCAACCCGGAATTCTCGGATCACATCGGGACTCAACCATTTTAGACTTCTAAATCTTAATACTTAGCCCTTAGGCTCACGTTACCTGTCATCTAGCTAATATGGCTCATATCATCAGCATCACTCTGTACGGAATCATTTCCCGTCAGACCTTACACAAGTATCCTCATATGCATATGAGATACAATAATAAGCATGAATATGACATGCATCACAATAGAGATCAAGCAAAGCAACAAAGACTCAATCTTTAGCTCTTTTTCCACTTTTAAACGGGTATTTTAGGTGTGATGAAAATAATTTATCACAAATAAGACAGGTAATAAGCATAGTGACAATAAAAAAGGACCTCGTATCCCAATCACAGACCCAAATCAATCTATGCTATCAACTAATGCCTAAAGCATGACATTCAGACCAGACTATACAATTGAAATCACACGGATACCTTAACATGGCACAAGTACCTGATACAAATGCTTGTCACTCATAAGTATCGGGACCCCCTTTAGTTACCCCATTATCCCATCATATTAGTCCAATTAAACCAGAGATGACGCTAAAGTTAAGGTTCAAGGTCTCAACATGCCTGGAATAGGAGTCTGACAATCACAACAAAGCCTTGCCCTTTCGTAGAGCCTCCAAACGATCTCAATCTGTTCAAACATTGATTACATATAAGAATACGAGTCAATCGATACCCATATTCCCATAGAAAGGTTCGGGTCTAGAAAATCAATTCAAAAAACCTATTCAAAACTCCTAAGGTCAAAACCATAATTTCATTGCTAAATCGAGTTTAATAAGGTCTAATTGCTTGGCTGATTATTTCACCAACCTGGTTTTTGATTTTGTAGGTACAATACAGTTTCATCATTTTCAAAAAGCTCCATCATCAGGAAGAAGGCTAATCAATCTGGAAAAATTATCTAACTCCTAACTTAAGATTCAGTTCACAGGCAAGGCAACAATATAATTCAGTTTTGGGAAGAGATAAAACTGAACATAGTTTTGACTTCAGTAAGTGGTATTAACTTGATTGTTCAATCGTTTGAAGGCACTGCCATGTTTGGTGGGAAATACACATTATTTTTTACTGAGTACAGCAGCAAATACAAGGTTGGAGGAATGCTTATTGAGGATGCACATGATCTGAACCTGTCTTACAAATGCACTGCTTCATATTGTTGAATGATGCAGTATCATCAGTAGTTCATATGATCTAGTTTAGTTTTATACATGCTAGGTGATTGCAGATTCTAACAGACACTGTATGAGGAGATTATCATCAATAAGACTGCCTAAAGAATTCTTCAAGAGATTTTGATCCATTCCACCTGTGAGACTTGTAGGTGTGAAAAATGGATACAAGTCAAGGCCTATGGAAAGTAGTTTTTCTCTTATAGTTTCATTAGGATTTTGTGTAATCTTAGCATTTTTTCCACTTTCTGTCTTTTCTTTTTCCACTTCTTTTGTGTTTGTTTGTACAGACTGTTTTTATCAATAAAATTACCAACAGCTTGGGTGGTTTTATTCAAAAAACAAAATAAGGTAGAATTATTATTATATGATGTCATACAAATCCAACGATACCCATAAAGCTATACTTTAGTTCTTAAACCCAAAAGTCACCCAAAAATAGGATTCTGAGCCACAAGGACAAATAGGAAATCAACCCAAAATTAGTTTACGCAACGTCTAAGGGGTCTATATCCCAAAAATCAATCAAATCAAACATCAGTTTCATGCCTAATCTCGCTGAAGCGAGACACTAGAAACCACCAAAATTTGCTATGTTGCAAATCTTGATCCAACCCTCGGAACTCATCCAGAAACTCCCCGACATATACCAAACATTCAAACTAGATCTAAAACACGCTGTGAACTCAATCACACCCTAAGAATTTCAAAAGGAGGTCATCTTGCCCCCTGTTGCCTGAGGTCAACTCTAATTCTCTTAAAACTACATTTCCAACGAAAAGAGTAAAATACCCCCGAGTCCCTCGGGAACCGAACCAACTACTCAACCAAGTCATAATCAGTATTCCAGACCTAATGGAATCGACGAAATTTCCAAAACGACTCATTTACCCTAAATGTTGACTGGTTAACTAAACAATCATGACCTTCCAAAAATCCCACTTTCTTACCAAATTCTCATCCGAATGCCTCAGGAATTGCGCAACCCATCACCAAAAGTCAAATAACATAAAGAATCTAGGAGAAGGTTTAATAGGGGTAAAATAGTCAAAATGGCAAAAATAACCTAACGGGTCGTTACATCATCCACCACCTAAACACATGTTCGTCCTTGAACATGAAAGAAAAGGGAAATACATTAATCGCTTAAAAGGTGGGGATATCTAATCCGCATATCTGACTCGTTCTCCCAAGGAGCCTCCTCGACCGGATGATGCCTCCATTGAACCTTTACTGAATCAATCTCCTTAGACCTCAGCTTTTGGATCTGTCTATCCAAAATTGCAACTGGCTCTTGGTCGAAAGTCAAATTCTGATCAAGCAACACCAATTCCCACTGAATCACATAGGAACCATCGGAATGATACTTCTTGAGCATGAAAATTTGAAACACGGGTTGAACACCCGACAAATCAGGAGGCAAAGCCAACTCATAGGTTACCTCGCCAATACGCTGAACAATCTCAAACAAACTACTGTACCTAGGGCTCAACTTGCCCTTCTTCCAAAATCTCATCACACCCTTCCTGGGTGAAACCTTCAACAGTACTCGCTCTTCCACCATGAACTACAAGTCACGACCCTTCCGATCGGCAAAACTCTTATGTCTACTCTGAACTGTGAAAAGTCTCTCCTGAATCAACTTGACCATGTCCAACAAGTCTCGCAACAAGTATGAACCCCAAGGCCTCATCTCAAATGTATCAAACCAACCAAGCGGAGAACGACACCTCCAACAATATAACACCTCAAATGGTTCTATCTCAATGCTTGAGTGATAACTGTTGTTGTAAGCAAACTCACCCAAAGGCAAGAACTGTCCCAATGACCACCAAAATCAATCACATAATACCTCAAAATATCCTTAAGGACCCGAATTGTATGCTTGGACTGGCCGTCAGTCTGAGGGTGAAATGCTGTACTAAGCTCCACCTGTGTACCCAACTCCTTCTGATGGACCGCCAGAAGTGAGATGTAAATTGAATGCCTCGATCCGAAATGATAGAAATAGGTACACCATGGAAACAAAATATCTCTCAGATGTAAATTCTGGCCAACTTCTCTAAATTGTAGGTAGTCTGAACTGGTACGAAATGAGCCGACTTAGTCAAATGGTCTACAATGACCCAAATAGCATCAAATTTCCCTGAAGTCCGTGGTAATCCTACCACAAAGTCCATAGCAATCTGTTTCCATTTCCACTCAGGTATAGGCATCCACTGAGCAATTCCACCCGACTTTTGGTGCTCATACTTCACTTGTTGACAATTCAAACACCGAGTCACAAATCCCGCAATGTCCCTGTTTATGCAGCACCACCAATAATGTTGCTTCAAATCCTGATACATCCTTGTAGCTGTCAGATGAATAGAGTAGCTCGAACTATAAGCCTCCTCTATGATCAGTCTAGTCAAATCTCCCACCTGGCGAACATATATACGACCTTTGATCCTCAAGACTTCCTCATCATCAAGAATTGCCTCCCTTGCCTTTCCTTTCATAACCTTATCTCAAATTTTGCACAACTTTGCATCATCAAACTCCTGAGTTGTAATCTTCTCCAGTAAGGAAGATTGTGCCTCCACACAAGCCAAAACCTTGCTAGGTTCAGAAATATCAAGTCTCACTAATATATTTGCCAACGACTGTACATTCATAGCCAGAGGTCGCTCCCCCACCTATAAACATGCCAGGCTACCTATGCTCACCGCCTTGCGACTCAAGGCATCCACCACTACAAGCGTTTCCTGGGTGATAAAGAATTGACATATATTCCTTGGGCATTACTAACCACCTTCTCTGCCTCAGATTAAGATCCTTCTGATTGAAAATGTGTTGAAGACTTTTGTGATTAGTAAACACCACACAATGCACATTGTAATGCCTCAAAATCTTCAATGCTAATACTATCGATGCCAACTCAAAATCATGAGTAGGTTAGTTCTTCTCATTCAGCTTCAACTTTCTCGAAGCATAAGCTATAACTTTCCTTTTCTGCATTAAAACACAACCAAGGCCAATCCGCGAAGCATCACAATACACAGTAAAGCCCTCTCCCTCAACGGGAAAAGTCAAAACCAGAGCTGCAGTCAATAAATTCTTGAGCTTTTAAAAGCTCCCCTCACACTCATCATTTTGAGTCAATCTAGTCAATAGAGATGCAATAGATGAAAACCGCTCTACGAAATGCTATAGTAACTAGCGAGGCCAACGAAACTCCAAATCTCGATCACTGAACTAGGCCTAACCCAATCACGAACTTCCTCAATCTTTTTAGGATCCATCATAATCCTATCCTCGGTCACTACATGACCCAAGAATGCTACAGAATCAAGCCACAATTCACACTTGGAGAACTAAGAATATAATTGCTCAGAATCCTGAGCACGATTCTCAAATTCTACTCGTGCTCCACTCTACTACGAAGTATATCAAGATATCATCGATAAAGACAATCACGAAAGACTCCAAGTACGATCTGAAAACACTGTTCATCAAATCCATAAAGACTGCTGGGGCATTGGTCAGCTCAAAGACATAACTAGAAACTCATAATGACCATAGCAGGTCCTGAAAGCTGTCATGGGGATATCCCCTGCCCTATTCTTCAACTGGTGATAACTTGACATTAAATCGATCTTGTAGAAGACCGATTCACCCTGAAACTGATCAAACATATCATCAATCCGAGGAATTGGATACGTATTCTTAATGGTAACCTTGTTCAACTGTAGATAATCGATACATATGTGCATAGACACATCTATTTTCTTCATAAACAACACTGGAGCACCTTAAGGGGAAATACTAAGTCTAATGAACCCCTTACTCAACATGTCCCACAACTATTCTTTCAACTCCTACAACTATGCTGGTGACATCAGATATGGCGGAATAGAGATGGGCTTGGTGCCCGACTCCATATCAATGTCAAAATCAATTTCGTGATCTGGTGGAACACCGATAGATCTGTCGGAAATACACGGGGGAACTCCCTCACTACTAGTACTGACTCAAGTAGAGGAATGTCGACGCTCGTGTCCTGAACATTAGCCAAATAAGCTAAGCACCCCTTCTCAATCATCTAATAAGCCTTAAGAAACAATATCACCTTCTTCGGCACGTGAGTAATAGCTCACTTCCACTCCAACCTAGGGATTTCTGGCATAGCTAAGGTAATTGTCTTGGCATGACAGTCCAAGATCGCATGATAAGAAGACATCCAATTCTGACCTAGAATAATGAAAATCTACCACGTCTAGAATTGTCAAATCGGTCCAAGTGTCATACCCCATCAAAGTAACCACACATGATTGATACACTCGATCCTCTACTATAGAATCCCCAACGAGAGTAGATACCCTAACAGAGAAATCTAGTGACTCACATAGGATACCCAAGTCTGAAGAAAAGTAGGTAGACACATAAGGGTATGTAGACTCTAGATAAAATAATGCTATAGCTAACCGCCGACAAACCGAAATAGTACCTTGGATGATACTATCAGAAGACTTTGCCTCTGGTATACTTGGAAATGCATAGCACTGGGCACAACCACCCTCTGCCTAAGTACCTCTTCCACCGCCACCATTGTCACGACCCAACCAGAGGGCCATGACCGGCACCCGGAGCTAACCCACCGAGCACCTCCGAACATACATCTCATAATCATTTCTAGGTGGACCACAAGGATAGCTCATGGATAAAATAATATGTAAGGACATCTATTAGAACATAACAACACATCTCTATATAATCCTCAACAACTATGCCCATCATCACCAGCCGATAAGGTTACTAAAATATTATATAACAGTATGAACCGGTAGGGTTATGAAACGCCTAACTGTACACATATGTCTATGAGCCTCTACATAGAATACAGGTGACCATAAAGACCGATACCAATAGACTGCTGCTCCGAAGTAAGTGCAGTGCTCCTGAGAATCCGTTGATAAAGCACCTACGAATCTGATCCGTCTCCCTCCCTACCTGCGAACATGAGCGCAGTGTCCACAAATAAAAGGACGTTAGTATGAATAATGTACTGAGTATGTAAGATATGAATAGTAACATGATAGAAGCATGAAGAATAGCATAAGATAAAAGAATCATTTATACCTCATGATACCTTTTATGACATTTTTCATGCTTACTTATCCTTTTTCTATAAGAAACATTGCCTACATCCTCCTACATACCTATACAATATCGGTACCCGGCCTTAAAAGGACTCGATAATATCGGTACCCGGCCTTAAAAGGACTCGATAATATCGGTACCCGGCCTTAAAAAGACTCTATAATATGGGTACCCGGCCATAATAGGACTCGATAATATCAGTACCTGGCCATCATAGGACTCGGTAATATCGGTACCCAACTGCTGTGGTGCGCGCGTAATATATCTCGTACCCGGCCACATAGGCTTGGTGTCACACATGACTATATATATATACATATATAAGAGTACATAAATAAAAGCACATCATTATCATCATTATCATTATTAGTATATCTTTTCTTAGAGGATCAACTATCATAGAATGAGATCAATAGTGTCATGAGAGTATCAAGAAATATGAACTTGGATAGCATTAGAAATGGAATTATCATCATCGCTATATCTCACCTCGAAGGAACAAGTATTATGAGGTGAGATCAACAACAATGGATAAAATCAAGAAACTCATGAAACAAACTCCATAATCTCATAATAACATCAAATCCATAAGATTTGGAATCTCTAGAAATAGGATCATCTTCATCCTCATTATCATTATCATCGTAGAAAAACATCTATCTTCGGCATCATAAGAACTTTGAGAATCATGAACTTCTAGCTTTTTAGGAATAAGGATGTTATAGAAAACATATATGGGTTTATAAGAAAAGAATCATGCCTTTAGAAAGAAAGGGTTTAGCCTTAACATACCTTTTTGGTCTCCTTACTACTTAATGCTTATCCTCCCAAGCTTGTAAATCTACATCCAAGAGAATTCATACTAGTGTTAGGCTTATCATCATATGCTTGTCTTAAGCCTTCAAATTAAATCCTCTTAGAATCTATCAAAATTCGAGCAGCATCTCCCCTGTATTATGTACTTCCTTCAAATTCAAAAACAACTCCCAAACATCATTAACAATATCAACCATAACGTAATCAAGATACTACATGACAAACATATACAAATCTATCCGAAACTTCCTTTGAAAATCAGTCCATAAGCCAACAACATCAACATATCTATCTACGACCTTTATGCCATGCTTTCCCTTACCTTTAACCGTTAAAATCCTTGAAGAAACGACTTAACATCAAACTCAAGATGAAAATCATACCTTATAACTTGAAGAACTTCACCTTACACAATTAACCCTAAAGCTTATCTACCACAACTTCAATTAAAAGTACGAACAAGCTCTTTCCATGAACTACTTAAGGATTTTATGGCTTGATCTTCTCCTGATTTGATTTGGAATGGTTTGGAGTGTTGGAGAGAGCTCATAAGGTCTAGAAGGTTTGGTTTGGGTGAAAATATGAGCCCCAAAGTTGTGGCCCATCTTTGATTCGTCAGGATTCGTTGTTAATCTTACAAACCCTAGCTTAATTTGATGTAGGAACTCCTAAATTTACTATATCTTGGTATAAGAATATTGGATGAATGTTGTGGGAGCTTCTAGAGAAGTGTGGAGATGAGAAATGATGAAAATGAAGTGATTTAGTTGACTTAAGGGGGTATATATAGTAGTCCAATTCGGTTTGAGCAGATGGACCGAAATTGGTGGGCTTTTTAAGTAGTTTCTAGAATTTCCGTGTAGGTTCGCAGACTTCTGGAAGTCCATTTTACAATGCCCATAACTCCCTACTTCGATGTCGTATTGATAAACGGTTTGTTGCATTGGAAACTACACTCGACGAACTTCATTTTAGGCTCTTGAAACACCTCAAAACTCCTGATATAGCAGGAGATATACCTTTTTGAAGTTGACCCAAAATTTCTGTCCAAAATTCTGCCAAAGTTTTTCAAAATTTTGACAAACTTATTTTCTTCGATTTGCTTGATCACGAAATCCTCCGAAACTCTCCATACATGATGTTTATCATTAATTATACTTGATAAGGGTCATGTCCTTTTGTTCCAAGGTTGTCCTTCCCAGTTACGACTTACGAGATCATAATTCATCCTTTACTTCATCGTTATGTAATTCCCATGGCTTGTACCTTTCAAAACTTCAAGGGATGTCTCCAATACTCCATTAATACGGTGAAATACATGGTGTGCTCATGCTCTGAAAGTACGAGGTGTAACATCCTTCCCCCCTTAGAAACATTCGTCTCGAATGTTGCAACTTGTGAGCTTACGATGCTATCATTAATTTCTTGAAATGGTTGTCCTCCTTTAGTTCCTGACGTCCATGCTCTTATACTATGGGCTCATTATTATTCTTTCATAGTCTCTCAATTCTTTGTCAAACTCATTCATTGGTTCCATATCCTCATGTTCTTATGTATGTACCCAGTAGTCAACTAATATCTAGTTACCGTCCTGGGACCTGTTGCCATTAAGGTGGTATTAACTCATGATTGCTACGGTTCCCCGCCGATCTGTGAGTACTCTTAATGGTTGTACTCTTTTGCCTTGATCTTATTTCTCTACCAGTAGACAAACTCTCTTGTTCAGAAATGGCACCTTTCCTTGCTTGCTTCTCTAATGCTATTTTAAATTATCCCTTTTTGTACTAGTCGACCTTATATATATACCATATCATCTCCTTTCAATTCCTTGGTCGCACTCCCTAATTCCTCACAATATCATCATAGTTCCACTTATGGTAGTGCCCAGATGATTTGCAATAGCATTTCCTTGCTAGTGACTTATTATTTTCGGTGATTATTTTATTTCAGATTGTCCATCCAGACTTCTTTTCAACACCAACCTCAACACAATTCCTTATATATGTGTATATAATACTCCCTCGTAGCAAGATTATACTCATAATATACTAATAATCTCAGCTCAAGCTAATTTACGACTCAAGATATCATCAAATTCATATTTGAACTTTTCCTTCAATTTCTTCTCCTCCAATCTTAACATAATTGCAATATAACTCATAAACATGGGATTAAGGTAAAATCTTACTTAATCATAACTTCCTTTCAATTCGAGTATGCTTCCCTCCTTACATCCTGGGTTCTCTTATACCGGTGATTATTTGAGACTTAAATTAGCCTCTATTCTCCTTTGGTCCCTTATCGTCGTCCTTGCACCATTCTACTGGCCGTTTATTACGGAGATTGTTTATATGTTTCTGTGTCATACACTCTCACAATTGATATAATTGGCGACTTGGAATTTCACAACTTACGAGGTACTTTCTAATCTCAGGCAGTACTGTTGTCTTACTATCCATACACACTCTATCTTCCTTTCCTTTGAAGATCATTGAACTTCCTATAAATATTCCTCTTTTAAAGCTTTCATCTCTTCTAGTGCTATAAGTTCTTGTTAGTAGTCCTGATTATTCCTTATACTTATTCCTGGTCAGTTTGCAGGCCCTTCTTATTCCTCTTGTTACCTTTTAGAGTACGTTACTGCATATTTAATTGTAACCAGAATTTCTCCTGTGCAAGTTATTCGAATCATCGCCCGGAACACAAAGTATCGCGTTGACGAAACATATTCTCTTTGATTTGCTAAACCTTCATCATCTTGTCAGGCCTCTTTTTTCATATTTGTCCCATAATATACTTGCATTTAGTCCATTCTCAATTTTCTTTAGCGCATTCTCGATATATCGATTCATCTCGAATTTTGGCTCCCTTAAGCCAGTACATTTCCCTCTTTTGAACTTGGGAATTTTGTAGTTCATCTTGGAACTAAATTTGTTCTTCCCCCCTTTTTAAGGATGTTCTCATATACCAGTAACATTCGAGTATTAACCGTCTTTGGTGGTCATCTGGCCGACCTTAGCGATCCTTCAACTCCTCTATTCCATATAATGTCGGAGGTCTTTTCATCACATAGTTTAACTTATTTCCTTTTTTCTAGCTGAGTTATTATATCAAGTTAGATGTCTACACATACCGTACACACTTTTGATGCTTATTGATCACTTCTTCCTTTCATGACTAATAGTACCCTAGGCTAATGAATTAATGGTGACATCAAAGTTCGTCAGACTCTTTATGGAGTTTCTAACTATACAACGCTCCTTTCACCGCTATCTTCCTTCATAATTATCTTTTTACTAGTATCCTTGAGAGTCTTCTTGCTCTTGGTTCACGATTCCGATTTATATCTATACCATACCAGTAAAAGTTGATACTCTGTCTCATTCATTCTCACGATCCGTCCTTTCCTTAGTTCAGCTCACATTGTCCCATAGTTTTTCTTAACTGATTACTTGTATCATAGTCATGCGTCATCATCTTTCTAATGTCCTGCCGATTCTTGTTCTCATCATGAAATATTCATCCTTTTCTTTCTCCCTTCATTCATTTCTTATTTCCCTTTACGATACCATAGCTTGCTCATATGTGTGTCTATCCCTCGTATATTCATCCTGTTTCCTTTGTAATCGTATCTCTATTCCAAGTCCATTGTCTTATGCTATCAATGTCTATCTTTGGCCAACCTTACTAATTTATTAGACTTCCTCTTACCGTCGATGGTCACATAACTTCCTTTAACCAATTCATTAACGTACTTTCTCTTACTTCCGTCCTCAAGTTCCTTCTTGATTTCCTTTGCTCTTAAAGTGCTCTTTTCCCTTTGCCATTTTATAGTATGTGCCTAGAAATCTGTAGAACATTCCACTATATGTACAAACTAGTCATCAACCCATCCTGATCTTATGTGTGTGTGTGTATATATATATATATATATATATATATATATATATATATATATATATATATATATATATATATATGTATAAACTTCTAGAGTTAAAATTTCCTCTACTCGTTAACTTCCTTTTCCATATCAATATCTCTTCGTTAGCTCTTCTAACCAATCTAATCTATAAATCGTAAGACCGTATTTGAGTTCCTAATATCAATTTTCCTTATGTTTTCAATAAGTCTCAATCCTTCGAAATCTCAAATGCAACTCATTCCAATTCCTTTAACTACTAATCATTTTTCCCCTCTAGGGTTCTTCCCTTAAATTAAATTAAAATTATTATAAAACTTCTCTTTGAAAGCATCTCATAATTGTTCATTCAATCATGACTTACCAAACATCCGATTGTCACATTTTCCCTTCATTCTTTCTCTATAGCACAGACATTCAAACAATTCAATTTGTAAAAATTTTGGCAGAGTTTCCTCTATACTTCTTACTGCCTCATTCCTGCACACAGCCCAGAAAATACATCCAATGCCTCACAGGGCGATCACAAATATCTGTAACATCTCGCTCCAATTCTTATATCAAAGTCTATCAATATCAATAAGGCAGGAAACATACCTTTCAGAGTAACAACTTCAATTCTCATCAATTACCTCATAGCGGCATAATCAACTACTTGTCCACAATCAAAATATTTAAGGTTAGAATCAGGGACATCACATCCTATAATTTAGCTCTACGACACGATCTAAGATGAGAAGGAATGGTCAATGATTCCTAAATGCCCTGCAGCGTCTTGTTTATAAGTGTAACGCGCTTCACACCCATAAATAAGACTCTACTGGACACGGCTCGTAGACGCTCCCTAGGACGAACTGCTCTGATACCATCATTCTCACGACCCAACCCGAGGGCCATGACCCAGACCTAACCCACCGAGCACCTCTAAGCATACATCTCATAACCATTTCTAGGTGGACCACAAGGATAACTCATGGATATCATAATCTGTAAGGGCATATATCACAACATAACGACACATCTCTATATAATCCTCAACAACTATGCCCATCATCACCAGCCGACAAGGTTACTAAAATACTATACAACAATATGAACCGGTAGGGTTATGGAATGCCTAACTGTACACATATGTCTACGAGCGTCTACATAGAATACAAGTGACCATAAAGACCGATACCAATAGACTGCAGCTTCAAAGTAAGTGGAGTGCTCCTAAGAATCCATTGATAAACCACCAACGGATCTGATCCGTCTCCCTGCCTACATTCGGGCATGAGCGCAGCGTCCACAAACAAAAGGATGTCAGTACGAATAATGTACTGAGTATGTAAGGCATGAATAGTAACATGATAGAGGCATGAATAGCAACATGATGGAAGCATGAAGAATAGCATAAGACAAAAGAACCGTTTATACCTCATGATACCTTTTAAGACATTCGTCATGCTTACTTAACCTTTTTCTATAAGAAACATTGCCTATATCCACCTACATACCTATACAACATAGGTACCCGGCCATAGTAAGGCTCGGTAATATCAGTACCCCGCCTTAAAGGGACTCGATAATATCGGTACTGTCACGACCCTGCCTACGAGCCGTGCGGGCACCTACCATATGACAAGCTAGTAGGTGAACCCTTACCAATAAAAAACCAACACTTAAAAGCATGTGACAATCATCCTTAAAATTAATAAAAATTAAATGTTAAAATTTATTACAGACTTGTTTCAATATAAATAAATCTAAAATAAAACCCCGGGATCTAGTCTAGACGTGTACAAGAGCTCTTAAAATACAAGAGAACAAGATAAATGACACAGCCTCCGCCGGGAGTGAGATAGGCGAAGCTGTAGGAGAATATCCGATAGACCCTTGCGGCGAAACTTTAGCTAAAACCTGCAACACATCTACACCCCAAAAGGGCATAGCAAGAGTAGTATCAGTACACCACACATACTGGTAAGCATCATAGGTCGACTAAGATTAGTTCACGCAATACAATATAAAGTTAATTAGGGTACGCAGATGAGTCAATAAAACTAAATATTCTAGATAAAGACCATTACCATACCGCCCCCTTACTTCTTTACTCCCAATGCTCGCTTCTCTTATTTCCTAACCATAAGGTATTCTGCTAAATTCCAACCTAGTAACCCTCGTGTTCACATTGGTCGCATACTGTACCTTTACACCTATTGTTTTAAAGAGTCCACCTATTCACCTTGATACTGTGATGCGATGTATCCAAGGCAATAGATCACTATCTAACGACCTGTTACACCTCAAAAAATTTTTTTGCGACATGTGCGTTGTGAGTAAGCTAACGTAAGCTCGAAAAGGTCATGGAACCCTTTTAAGGTTAATGAATACTTTTACCAAGTGTTAAGCAAGCGTTTAAAGGTTATGGGATCAAGCAAATTGAAGAAAATAAGTCTGACGAAAATTTGGAAAAACGTTGATAGAATTTTGGGTCAACTTTGGAGGGATATATCTCCTAGTATATTGGGAATATTAAGGTGTTTCAAAAGCCTAAAATTAATTTCGTTGAGTCTAGTTTTCAACGCAACAAACCACTCATCGATATGACATCAGAGTAGAGAATTATGAAGGTTACAAGTTAGGCTGACAGAGTAGAAAACGCGCGCCACAGTGGCCGCGCTACTACAGTAACTTCTACAGTACTGCTACAGTGCCGCCGACTTTACCCACCTATAAAAGGGTTAAGACCCTATTTTTCTGCACCAAAAATAGATCCTAAAGCCCAGCATACATATACGTGCAAATATGTCATAAAAAGTGAGGGTTTGAAGTGATTTTTAGCTAATCAAGACTCGGGTAACGCATAGTTACGGTTATAGAATTTTTTTACGGTGGATTTTGGGCTTGGATTCAAGGTCGATATTGAATATATTGTTGTTTTAACAAGAATAAGTTATGAATCTCTCCTTATTAATGTTACTTTTGGTTTATTCACGAAGATCGAGTGATTAAAGGGTCGTATAATAAATTTGTTGGTTGAGAAATTGGATAAACATCGTGTGGGATGTTTTATGGAATATTTTGATGTTAATGATGATGTTGATGATGTTAGTATTGTTTTTGTTGTTGTTGGTTATTGGTATTGTGATTTTGGGCTAGAGATATAAACAGGGGAGATGCTGCCCGAATTTTGACAGACTTTAAGGGATTTACATTGAAGACTTGAGAAAGCACATAACGATAAGCCTAATAATAGTATGAATGATTTTATATATAGATTACAAGACTACAAATGATCTTATGTAGATTGCAAGACAAGAAGTAAGTTGGGAAGTCGAGAAGTCAGTTGCCAGGTATGTTAAGGCTTTCCCTTTCTTTCATTTTGGCATGATCCTAGACATGAGCGAACAACGAGTAATCGAGTCTCCATATCATTCTACTCTTAGAAGTAGTAGGAGTATCTCAGTTCCTGATGATCCTATACCCCTTGTTATGATTGTTCCTTCTGTCCATGGGTCCTGAGTTTGTATTATGATAATGTTAGTCCACATTTATGCATTGCATGCATATATATATATATATATATATATATATATATATATATATATATATATATATATATGAGGTATGGGAAAAGGGCGAGCGTTATATACGCATTACCACCTGATCAGCAGGTGCACATTGATGATGGTTATGATGCCCGAAGGGGCCATTATGCTATTATGCCCGAAGGGGCCATTATGCTACTATGCCCGAAGGGGCCTGTTTGATGATGGGATATGGATCGGGCCGTACGTTCCTCAGCACTATGACCTATGCATTGCATATCATATGCCCTCATAGGCATTTTCAGTAAGCAGAGATATACATATGCATTCATACAGATATGTTCAGATAGTTAGACATATAGATGCATTCATACAGATATGTTCAGACAGTCAGACATACAGATGTATTCAGTCAGACAGTTTAGTTTTTGATTTTCGAATTTACTTCATGACTCCTATGTGTATGTTACTCTTCTGCCTTACATACTCAGTACATTATCCGTAGTGACTCCCTTATTGTCTGGGGGTTGAGTTCATGCCCGGAGGTTCCGATAGCCAGGAAGATAGTTCACATCCTTAGGCTACTTCTTCAACTGGATAGCGGAGCACTCCTCTCTTGCCGGAGTTGCCGTCTAGACCGGACATATGTTTTGATGTATATGGGTAGTGTCACGACCCAAACCGGTGAGCCGTGACAAGTACCCGACCACTACTGGCCAAGCACTCCTATGCTTGCATTTATTCCTCTCTGACTGTCCTGGGCCCATACACAATCTGTAACTGAACTATACTGTCTCCTGAACAATCAACATAAGAGACACCGTATCGGGAACTCACAGCTAACACATACATATAAACATAAATGCTGAGAGTGACAACGCAGGCCGATTTGGCCACTACATATATACTGTACAACAAAATAAGCGCCGACGAGGCTGCATAACATCACGACTACATATCACTGTCTATAGACCTCCACGGAGTACAACTGTAGAAAGGACAGGACAAGGCCCTGCCGTACCCATAAAACAAGATAGCATACCAAAAAGGGCTGAAGCTCCGGATCAATGGAGCGTACTGACTGTCGCTGAGGGGAGGTCCTATTGATGCGGATCCACAAGAAGGGACGTCAGTACGAATAGAGTACTGAGTATGTAAGGCATGAATAGTAACATAGCAAGAGGTACCGAACATGGAAAATAATACAATGAACGTATGAAGATAAAGTAATATAAAAAAAGTCAACTTGTGCCTCTGAATGCCCTTTTAAGTCAAATGTCGTGCATGCTTAGCTTTTTAACAACTTTTCCATACATATCCATATATGATATCTCGCCCGACCGTTAAGGCGCGGTAATACATATATATACACATAGCGTCTTACATGGTGTTATCTTACCAGGCCATGTAGGCTCGGTATTATCTTACCCGGCCACGTAGGCTCGGTGTTATCTTACCCTGCCCTTTCGAGACTCGGTGTTATCTTACCCGGCCCTTTTGGGACTCGGTGCTATCTTACCCGGCCCTTTCGGGACTCGATGTTATCTTACTCAGCCATATAGGCTCGATATTATCATACCCAGCCATATAGGCTCGGTACTGTCCCCAGCTGACAGTGGGATGCAACGCATAGATACATACATATATCTATATAAAAAAATGCATAAACGAAATCAACATCATCATTAGCATTACCATTATCATCATATCAATCCTTGAAGGATCAACCATCGCAAGATGAAATCGACGATGTCACGGGAGTCTCAAGAATCATGAACTTAGGTAGCACTGAAAATAGAATCATTATCATCGCTATATCTCACCTCGAAGGAACGAGTAACATAAGGTGAGACCCTCAACAATAAGTACGGTTAAGGGATTCACGGAATGGCTTAATAATCTCATAATGCCCTCAAATCATAGCTTTGGAGTTTCAAAAGAAGAGAATCGTCATCATCGTCACAATCATCATAGAACATATTCCATTTAACATCATAAGAGGCTTTTAAGAGTCATGAACTTCGAGCTTTTGATAACAAGGCGGTTATGGAAACATTTATGGAATCATAACATAGGAATCATGCATTTGAAAGAAAGGGACGAGCCTTAACATACCTGTTCCGCCTCTTATTAGCTACGCTTATTCGTCTGAGCTCGCAAGTCTACATTTAAGAGGATTTACACTAACGTTAGCCTCTTCATTGCACACTTGTACCAGGTTTCAAATCAAACTATTCTATATTCTGCCTAAAATCGAGTAGCATCTCCCCTGTTTATATGCCTAGCCCGAATTCTCAATTCAATCACCACCAACAACAACAAAAATACCAACATTATCCATAATACTTCCAACTCCAAAATATTCCATAGAACAGCCCATATGGTGTTTGTCGCATATTTCCACCACAAAATTATTTTATAACCATTTAACAACTCTATCTCCGTAAGTAAACCAAGATTAACATTAATAGCAAGAGATTCATACCTTTATCTCGCTAACAATGCTATATCTTCACTCCTCCACCTTGAGCTTAAGCCACAACGCACTGTTGTACAATCTTGTTGTTGAAACTATACGCCGTCTGGACAGACTTAAAATTAACTCAGCGCGAACGCACCCACTTAATTTTTCTAATTGCACGTTCGTTCAGAAAAAAGTTCATAACTCTTGATCTGATATGTTATAAGGGCTCACGACCTATGGTTGGAAAGCTGATTCAATTATCTACAACTTTAATTTTTAGTGTTTTTCCAAATTCCAAACTTATAATGGCGTTTTGGCCTCTTCAAGTCAGATCATTCGAAAATGTTTCCTTAAATCGTCCTTTTGGAGGGCTTATGGCCATATTTGGCTTAAGGGTCCTTCTTAGGACTTGCTCAACTTCCCATATACTACTCATATGTCTCTTCACATGTCCTTTATAAAACTCCGGCGAATGGGCCCCATTTAGCTTACAACAACGAGGGCTTTTCGTCAAGTGACATATGAACCAATTCACCCCATATGGTCTCCAAATGTCATATGTATACCATCATTACACTATTATACCTCAGGCCCATACTAAGCTGTCTACGACCATGGTAGCGCGAAATTTTATGGGGTGTAACAAGTAGGGCAAGGACCCTGTCCCGTCCATAGTATGTCCAGTATGTCAATACAGGCTCATAGACACTTATATTCAATCAGACAGTGTGGCCCGCTCAGCACATGTTTCGTTACATAGTTTTACCGGGTAGCCTTGTCGGCTCGTACCCCGGTTCAGTTTAGTGATATATATATATCTTTTAAGGACTCTGACTCTCCAGTTTATGATATCTATCAGTCAGCAGATCATATTGTGAGTGCCCTCAGGTGGCCCAGAATGAGCATGAGCAGGTCTGATATGTATGTTTTGTGGCACCGAGGAGGTCAGCTTCTGGGTGTCCGTCATAGCCCTCCGGTTGGGCTGTGACATGACCAACCCTACACTTGCCTTGTGTAACCCCTCCCCCACCAGGCTCTCGGCAACACACACGGTTTAATGGACAACATTAACCACAGTAATACACACATGTACAACAATAAATTATGAGAATGCAATGCAATGCAAATGTGATGCAAGACCCGGCACACTGTACATACACACTATCTGATGTCTTTGCTCAGTAGCTATGACCTGCAGGGGACCCATGGTGTCCATATACCACTCGTTCTGGAATACTCCTCGGACCCGAGCACAAACCTCCGCTCCAGAAAGAACCTCGAACGCGGGCCACATCAATTCATATACACATATGTAATCTAAGTACTCGATACCACGACCACAAGGTGGGATAACACAATGCGATACTCATGCCTGGCCTATTTACCAGTATTTCCACCTGAACACGGGAGTTGTAATGCACAAAAATACATGACAAATCAATCATAATGCCAGCCCTTGATGGGCGAAATGCAAAACCAACTTCATAAAATTCAATTAATACGACCTCCTAATTTTAAGGAAACAACTATTTGAATGATCAATCAATAAGATATAGACACGAAATTCACTCCCCCCTCCTAGGGTAGCATTGTGTAATTATGAGGTATCTCTGTAGCGACCACATCACTTCCTATTAAGCTAAATCCTTATTATCATAGTCCTGATTACACCCTATTTTAATCATATTACATGTACATCTCTCCAAACTCCGGTGCCCAAAGACCTAAGCATGCACTCTCCCATCAACTCTAACGTATATAAGATTAGCTAATCAAAGTCTAACTAAAGTAAATCGTAACCTACCTCTTTGGCGAACAGATATTTGATTCTCCTTGAATTGCTCGTCTTCTTAACCTCTATCCGAATCTATGAGCGGGTATCCTTCATAGGGATAGGTGGAAGAAGGGATTAGAAGGGTTTTGTTTTTCTTGGGGGCCATGGTGTTTCTTTCATGAGGAACCCTAGGAGCAGCCCTTGGGAGTCTTATGTTTGAAAAAGGACAGAAAATAGACTAAGTACAGGATTTTCGGTCACTGTTTCTGCATGGACCGTTGCGGCGGTCCTCAGGCCGCTATAGTGGTACCGCTACAGCGGTCCTCAAGACGCTATAGCGGTGCCGCTACGGCGGTCCACTGACTGCTATAGCGGTCCGCCTTTAAATTCTGGCCCGACATTTTCTAAACCCTTCTGAAATTCATTTTTCCCACTCCTAACTCTTAAAACATATTATGAAGCTTATTAACTACAACCCTAGACTTAAATTGGGCATGCTTTCGCAAAATATTAAATAACGACCGAACGGGTCGTTACACCAGATACCAATTAAACTACCGTTCGTCCCCGAACAGAGTGGGATGAAGTAGGGGTTAACGTCCTGGGGCTTATGTCGGGTGAAACAGGGTCTTGGACCGTAAGGGAAAAGAAGGAACGACAACTCAAACGAAATAAAACTGGAAAATGTCTCGCTGCCACCGCTATAGCGGCCATAGTACCGCTATAGCGGTACTGCTGTAGCGGTCCATGCACCGCCACAGCGATCATTGGGCGGATTTAAAAAAAATAAAAGGGGGGCGACTCAGTTCACCCCTCCCACTTCCCTCACCCCCATAACTGAAGACCTTCCCCCTTCCCACGAAAATTTCTCTCCCCCCCCCCCTAAACATTTTTCAACCCCTCATCTCCCTCTCCACTCCCTTATAACCACCCTACCTTTTACCATAACCCATACCCCTCATAGAATCAGAAAAGGGAAGTTCCTTTCCACAACAAAAATTTCATTTTTTCTTTTGCCAGGCTTGCAGATCTTCCTCAATTTCAAAGTAAATGCTATCCTTTACTATCCTATAACTTGTGCATTGTTTTTTATTTCGAAAATCTCAAGCTTAACTTGCTAGTCTAGGAAGGAAAATTTAGTTTCCTAGAAAAGAGGGTTTTGGTCCTTGGGGCGGGTAGTTTTCTTGGATCATGGAGGGTTAATTTACGTTCATAATGCCCTAGCAACACATTATACTTATTACACCTCGGAAAAAAAAATTATGTTGATGCACAGTGAATAGACTAACGAAGGTCACGAAGTATATGATGTTTCAATGGGCAAGAAATAATATGAAATAGTTCTAATTGAGATTTCAAAGACATTTGAGGTAAGAGAAGAATGTTCGTCAAGAAAGACGAGGTATGCATTGTGTATCGTAAAGGATTCACAAAGTACCAAGTTAGGGATGGCTTAATGATGTCTTAAAGAAGAGTTATAACATCCCTTAAATTGTTAATGAGGTGTTAAACAAGTGTTAAGAAGGTTCCATAAGGATTGGAGATCAAACGAGTCGACGAGACCGAGTTTCGGAAAGCTGGGCATTATACGGTCCAACATACTGACCGTATAAAATATATTGGCCGTATGTTAGGCCGTATATTCTGCCCAGAATGGTAACCTTCACTGGACCAAACCTACAGCCACACATACGGTCCATATAAATTATACGGACCGTATGTTGGTCCATGGAACTGAGTCGGGACAAATTTTAAGATTAATATAAGGGACCCCAACCTCATTTAATTCATTTAATTTCTCACTCCACATTTCAAGAACTCTCTAGAAAACTCTCCCCAATTCTTCCACAAGAACTCAAGAGAAATTCATGATCAACTTCATCAAACTAAGAGAATCAAGTGCAAGAAACTCATTAAGATTCATCCAAGACAATAAATCTCATTGGAAGTGGAACTAGGGTTTTGCTCAAGTAAAATATTTCCACTCAAAACTCATTCACACACTATCAAAGGTAAGTTTTATGATCATTCCATGTTGTTTAAAGTATTCAGAGGTTGGAAGACTTGGATTGTAGAAGGTGATAGAAAATGGGTCGTGAATGTAAGAATAGTAGCCTTTTTTAGTAGTAGCTTGGAATGAGTCATGATACTTGATATGTGTGATTATAGTTATGTTATAAATGACATTATGGACATGGGATAAACATCATATATGAGTGAATTTAATAGTGTACTGTGACCATGGTTATGGATGATTTGAAGTGAAAGTGGGAAATATGGATAATGTAGGTGAATGAAGATTATTGCTTATGATGTTTTGAATGTTATTATAGACATTTGGGAGTTGATATATGATATGGAGAAAGTTGTATAAACAAAGGAAATGCTGCCCAATTTTCTCTAGCTTTAGTCAAGTATGCTAAGCTATCGATTATCTAATGTTAGTACAAACTCTATTGAAGGTAGAAACGAGAACATTGGAGGAGAACGTTGAAGCGATAGAGCAGCTAAACGAAAAGGTATGCAAAGCTAGTCCATTCTTTCTAAGGCATGACTCCTATGGCATGAATCCTCCAATCTTTTCATGACTTTCCTACATATCGGAAATTATGAGTCTACGATTATAAAGAGCTTCATAAGATAAAGAAAAGAGATACGTTACGAGCATGATAATGATGATAATGAGTCTAGGCCTAAAGATCCTAAGGCTATGATATGATGTTTCTATAAAGCTAATGATCCTTTGATGTTGTCCATGGTACTACACTCACCTTATATGCTAATTCCTTCAAGGTAAGGCAGAATGCTTATGAAACTCCATAATGGAATCGGGGGTTCACGACCTTATGTCACCCCGATAAAGTATAGTTATCTTTGAGTTCCTATGCATGCATTATGATGAATACATGGTAATGATATTACACCGTGCCTATATGGTCGGGCAGACACCGCTAAGGCGGGCAACGTATACACCATGTCTAGATGGCACGGGCAGACACCACTAGTGGGCGGCATGAGATGGTTACCCCGGACGCGGGAGGCCTGGACGCGAGATAATGATAATCAAACCATACCTATATGGTCGGGCATCTTATACATATATGCATACATAATATGATGATGTTTATGAAGTAAGTCAGCATGCATTATTTCTATCATAATTGACAGTCTGTTACAGGTGGTTCTTAACTTGATGTTTCCCTATTTCGTTGATGTATTATTATTGTTTATGCCTTACATACTCACTACAATGATCGTACTGACGTCCTTTCCTTCGGACGCTGTGTTCATGCCCACAGGTAGACAGGGAGGTGATCCATATTCGTAGGAGCTATCAGCAAACTTTGAGAGCACTCCATTGTTCCGGAGGTGCCATTGATTATTATTTTTGTACATATATTTTGGGCACAACGGGGTCCCGTCCCATCCATATGTCTAGTACTCTAGTAGAGGCTCGTAGATACGTATGTGTAGGTAGTATGGTATTACGATTTCCTTATTGTATATATTATTTTGATAGCCGAAGGGCTTATGTGTATAAAGGTAAATATGCTTGAAAGTGAAAAATGGTTTTTTTTCTATGATTAGAAGAATGAGAATACTGAATGAACGCAGGATGAGTATGATGAGTAGTAGTATGAGTGGTGCTCGGTAGTCGGCCCGGGGTACCCGTCATGGCCCCTAGTCGGGTCATGACAACACTGCAGATTTGCTGATCAGGGCAAGTCTTTTTGTGTTGGGGTGGGGGTCTCGCTCTGGTGCAATTGTTGGTGTTCTTGTTCAAATTTTGGTAACTGTGTTAGTTGAAATAGGGTAGAACACGTTGTAAAATTCATGCATGCTATCTTACCACTTGATCCTTTACTAAAACGGAAAATCATGGTGAAAGTTTTGGGTTTGGAACAAGGTTGGGGTAAGGATTTTACGGACTGGAGAGATGGACCGCTACGGCGGTCCTTCCACCACTATAGCGGTACCACTGTGGTAGTGAGGCTATCGCTGGAAGCGGCCCAACAGGGCTGGAGGTGGACGCTATAGCGGTGACCTGCTCGCTATAGCGAGCTCGCTACAGTGACCAGGCACCGCTATGGCTACGCCTTGGCTGCTGTAGCAATAATCTTACCGCTATAGCGGCTTCGCTGTAGCAGATACCACCGCTGTAGCGGAGCTGCTTCAGGCATAACAAAATTTTTGGACTTTTCCTCCTATTCTATGCATGGCCTATCCCCGTTAATACTTTACGCCGCGCTATTCTAACTCCGCTTTTCACCTTTGCAGGTTAACTCTCTCACCCAAACATGGCAGATCAACAACAACTACAACAGCAAGGAGGAGAACAACCCCCAGCTCCTCCTGAATATATCAGGTTCCCCAACAACGCTTGCAAGCAGCGCTTTAGGGAGCAGCAAACCGAGGGCCTGCTTCATGAGAGGGCTTTTGTCATGGACCGGGTCGAAGAAATGGCCTCGGGATTTTACCAGACCCTACACCGTATTGGTTGGGCCCAGTTAGCTGAGAAGCCCGGTGATGTCAACTACAACTGGGTCAGGGAGTTTTATGCTATGCTTCCCACTGTGGATTGGACTGCCCTGTAGCCGCAGATTACTATTTGGGGAGTTTCAGTAACGGTGTGCGCCGATGTTATCAATGCTATTCACGGGCTGCCCAACCCACCGCAGGATGAGTTTCGGGCCAAGAATGTTAACAGTAACAGACCGTGGCTGGTACGGATTTTGGTACGAGAATAAAAGAGGAAGAAGGTTACTTGGGCCGTCTCGCGATTGGCTATAAAGAGCCGGTACTTTACTACAGAGGCCCGGAGGTAGCTAAACCTCGTTGCCCGGCGGGTTCGCCCCTTGAGCAATACTACTGATGTCACTTACCTGCGGGCACTTGTGGTGGCTTGCATTCTGGATGGCGTACCCGTGAACGTGGGTATGCAGTTATTGAGAAGTGGCAGAGTTTTATGGCCAAAGCTGGCGTGAGCCTAATGTTTCCCTCCCTGATTACCCATCTCTACCATAATGCCGGGGTGTCTACAGAGCCTAGGGACCGAATTGTGGAGTGCGATGTTGGTTTTGACCCACTGAGAGTCAAAGAGTCACAGGGCAGGGCCAAAAGGAAGAGGACGGGCTCGAATGACAGCGAGGAAAGTAGTGGCCCACCAGATAGGAGTGGCCAGTCACAGGCCCCGGGTACTTTAGAGCGCATGGAGGCTGATATAGCTGCGGTGAGGGCGGCCATGATGGGATTCACACGGCCTTCCACGGAGGTCGGGTCGTCTAGCAGCGCTGCGGGTGCTGGCTACTTTACACTTGAGCAGATGAGAGCTTACATGGATACCCAGACTAACATCAGGGAGGTTGTGGATGCCTTACAGGGCGCCTATGGATCTCTAGCTCAATCTCATGTGGTGTCACGCCTCGAACCATGGCCTGGGCGAAACACGGCACTCGGTGCCTTACTGCATGTGACCGAGCGAACCTCATGGCTTGCTGAATCATCATGAGGCATAACATGAGCGGAATATAACGTGAATGCATGATGAGACTTTATAAAACATGGTAAGTCATAATACTTAATAAAAATACTTGTTTAAACATGAGTGCGGAAATAACATGAATGAGCCAAAATGGCTATACGACTCCGAATGTCTGACCTAACATAACTGACTTGTCTAGTCTATGAAACCTCTATCATGAGTCTGACTAGAAAACATACTTACTGGGACAAGGCCCCCAGCATACCTTAGATGCATAACTTGACATAAATGGAAGTAAAGACACAATCCCGAATGAGATGGGGCTCACCAAAAGCTGATACGAGCAATGTCCTAATAAGCAAATCTGCAGTCCTGTCGATCAATACCTGCATCGTGAAATGCAAGCCCCCAGGCAATAGAAAGGGGACGTCAGCACATTGAATGTACTGGTATGTAAAGCAACTGAAAGAAATAACTTGGGACATGAAATAATAATGATAGGAACTGAAACCTGGTCATGAACATGAATACATACATATATATAAAACATGGTAAAAATATCATAAGTAGGGAGAGCAATAACTTATAACCGATTCATGGTCTGGTGCTTGCGTCCCGCTAGCAGAACACTCAGTCCTTGCCAGGGAACATGAGATTTAATAAAATATGAAAGGATCCAGTCATTATGAGAGATCGTCCGGGACATGGGTGGAGCGATCCTCATCCTATGGTGGCTACGTAGTTTCAGGCTATCTGAAGCCCTCCTCGGTAATTAAAGCAACTCCCAAAAACATGAACATAATATAGTTGGCTAAGAAGCCCATGAGTTTCGTGAATTAACTTGTACTTGTCTGGTAATCATGATTTCACGAAATAACTTGTAAAATAAGTGGCACTTGCTGCCCATGGTTTTCATGAATATAACTTGCTTGTACATGGATATCATGAATTATAGCTTTCTTGCATGAACTTGTAAAACATGTATAGTATTTTCTTGAAATAACATAATATATCATAAACTAGCATGCATGAACCCATGGAATGAGATATATGGTTTTTTCATAGATTACAGACAGATTCTTAATAATCATAAAGAAGTATTAAGAACTCAATGATGGAATTATAACAATTCATACATAATATAATCGTGGACATGGACCTAGGGTTATCATGAACATGGTATAGAAACCCGAGTTTTCGTAAAGAATCATAATTTATGGATTATGAGGCGTGGGGAAGAACAATGATGTTCCCACACGTAGATAGTAACTCTACATACCTTAGTCGCTCCAAAACTTGAATTAAAGACTTGAGCTTTGAAGAAGATTTCCAAAATCTTGAATTCTTGAACCTTGAGATGGGTTTTCTTGAAAACCCTAGTTTATGAACAATGATTTCTTGCTTAGATTTCAAGGATATATATATTAGAATTGACTTGGAATGATTAGAAGGGTTTACTTAAGTTAGAAAGAGATTAGGGACTTGAATTCAACCTAGAATCATGATAAAACTTACCTTGTAGGGTTCTTGAGGTTTGGGACTTGTTATTCCTGACATTAGGGTAATTGTTCGGGACTAGGGGTGTTAGGGAAATAAACCCCAAGCTTAAATATAACTTAAAACGTGAAATCCCAACTTTTAACCCGAAATCGACCTGTTTAGCGATGGGTCCGCGATGCGGGTGCATCGCGCGACATTCTTCAGGTCCCTACTCAGAGTTGCGCAGTCAGCCCGCGATGCGGGGCCATCGCACGCATCCTCACGCACCCTGTGTGTCGGTTCCAGGCAGTGTTCGGTAAAATGGTCATAACTCCTTGTACAAAGCTCTATTTGGGCTCCACAATATACCGTTGGAAATATATTTCAAAGGGATACAACTTTTATGATTTAAGGTTTCTTAAATTCCCAATGGATATTCACAAAATTGGACTGGAATGCAGACGTATCGAAAACTTAGCCGATTCTATAGAATTTTAAGTGCCTTACTATTAGCCATATTGAGACGATCATATCTCCTTGCTCTGATCTCTGATTGGCTTGGTCCTTATATCGTTAGAAAGGTATTTCTACATACTACAACTTTCATTAAGGGTACTTTCCCAAATTCCCAACTAATCAAGGATTTATGGCTACCCGAAGTAGACCTATCAACCATTTTCGCAAAACGTTCAAACCTTCAGTTTTTTCACTAAAACTCTAATGATATGAGTCTAAAATTAGTTCCAAGATACGAGGTATTACATGTGGATCTTCGTGAAGATTTGGACAAGGAGAAGGCGAAGAGTCGGCCTAGAGACAAGCTGTTCGTGAGGATGTGGAAGGGTGTAAAAAGTCTCCTGAAAGCCCTAGTTCCGAAGGTGACTACCAGAGATGCCTCCCAGTTCTCTTTTCTCAGCGAGTCCGGACTTAGTAGCGAGGACTCTAGTGACTCGAATGGTGGCGATGAGACGACTAGCCATGGAGTGGCTTAGAGATTTCTCCTCCCCCCCCCCCCCCCTTATCTACTTTGGTTAGTATTTGTTCGTGTTGGGCTTGGATGTTTAGACAATTTACAACTTTGGTTATGTTTTGATTTGTCTGGATAATGTTTGTTTTGGTCGGTTTGACACGGGTGCCCCGGTTTAAGGGTGCTCGTAAGACAGTTGCCCTTGTTAGGCGGATGTTTTTATGTATGTGTCTGCTTTTGGAGATTGATTTATTCTTGGTTTGTGGATGGACTACAAAACTTGGAAGAATAGGGGATGGAAGGGGAGGCTACTGGTCAGGGGGTACCGCTGTGGCAGTCACTCGACTGCTGCAGCGGTACCGCTATGGCGGTAGGAACGCCGCTATAGCAGTCCTGGTAAGAATCCAAGGCCCGCTGTAGCGGTCCCCATACCGCTACATTGGTGCTACAGTGCCAGTGGCTGAAATTTTTTGTTTTTCCAGTACTTCCGCTCAGATCGCGTAGGGGTTTACTTAATCGTTTAGCACGTAAGTAGGAATGCGCTATTAACATCGCTAATTGTCCCAAAATAATCACCCAGTCTATCACGCCACATTACTACAGAACTTCTACTTGGTCACACAATTAATTACATACCTCCTTATAGAAGGCCTTCCTTGAATCGAATTAGAGGAACACCAATTGGAATCGGCAGATACCAATTTGCCCGTCAAGATACCAATTTGATTCGACCAGATACCAATTGGATCCAACTAGGGGACGATGTATTGGGGTAGCACGATGGAATGAATGAAGGAAAACTTCTAGATATCCTATAGCTTCTTGCGGACGGGTACTGACATCATCGTACCATTCCGTAAGACTCTACTAGACATTTGCTCTTGTACTCGTGAGACCGCTAACCTAAGGCTCTGATACCAACTGTCACGACCCAACCCACGGGTCGTGCGGGTACCTACCATATGACAAGCTAGTAGGTGAACCCTTACCAATAAAAACCCAACACTTAAAAGCATGTGACAATCATCCTTAAAATTAATAAAAATTAGATGTAAACATTTATTACAGACTTGTTTCAATATAAATAAATCCGAAATAAAGCCCCAAGATCTAGTCTAGACTGGTACAAGAGCTCATAAAATATAAGAGAACAAGATAAATGACACAGCCTCCGCCAGGAGTGAGATAGGCAAAGCTGTAGAAGAATATCCAATAGACCCTTGCGGCGAAACTTCAGCTAAAACTTGCAACACATCTACACCCCAAAAGGGCGTAGCAAAAGTAGTATCAGTACACCACACGTACTGGTAAGCATTATCGGTCGACTAAGATTAGTTTACGCAATACAATATAAAGTTAATTAGGGTAAGCAGATAAGTCAATGAAACTAAAGATTCTAGATAAAGACCATTACCATACCGCCCCCTTACTTCTTTACTCCCAATGCTCGCTTCTCTTATTTCCCAACCATAAGGTATTTTGCTAAATTTCAACCTAGTAACCCTCGTGTTCACATTGTTCGTATATTGTACCTTTACACCTATTGTTTTAAAGAGTCCACCTATTCACCTTGCTACTGTGATGCGATATATCCAGGGCAATAGATCACTATCTAATGACCAACACTACACATGCCTTATGTAACCCCTCCCCCACCGGGCTCTCGGCAATACACACGGTTTAATGGACAACGTTAACGACAGTAATACACACATGTATAATAATAAATTATGAGAATGCAATGCAATGCAAATGTGATGCAAGACCCGGCACACTGTAGATACACGCTATCTGATGTCTTTTCTCAGTTGCCATGACCGGTCGGGGACCCATGGTGTCCATGTACCACTCATTTCGGAATACTCCTCGATCCCGAGCACAAACCTCCGCTCTAGAAAGAACCTTAGACGCGGGCCACATTAATTCGTATACACATATGTAATCCAAGTACTCGATCCCACGGCCACAAGGCCGGATCATACAATGCGATACTCATGCCTTGCCTATTTACCTGTATTTCCACCTGAACATGGCAGTTGCAATGCACAAAACTACATGACAAATCAATCATAATCCCTGCCCTTGATGGGCGAAATGCAAAACCAACTTCATAAAATTCAATTAATACGACCTCATAATTTCAAGGAAATAACCATCTGAACGATCAATCAATAAGATATACACACAGAATTCACTCCCCCCTCCTAGGGTAGCATTAAGTAATTACGAGGTATCTCCGTAGCGATCTCATCACTTCCTATTAAGCTAAATCCTTATTATCATAGTCCTGATTATACCCTATTTTAATCATATTACAAGTACGTCTCTCCAAAATCCGGTGCCCAAAGACCTAAGCATGCACTCTCCCATTAACTCTAACGTATATACGATTAGCTAATCAAAGTCTAACTAAAGTAAACCATAACCTACTTCTTTGGTGAACAGATATATTATTCTCCATGCATTGCCCGTCTTCTTAACCGCCATCTGAATCCATGAGCGGGTATCATTCGTAGGGATGGGTAGATGAAGGGATTAGAAGGGTTTTCTTTTTCTTGGGGGATATGGTTTTTCTTTCAGGAGGAACCCTAGAAGCATCCCTTGGGAGTCTTATGTTTGAAAAAGGAGAGAAAATAGACTAAGTATATGATTTTCGATCACTGTTTCTGCGTGGACCACTGCGACGGTCCTCAGGCCGCTATAGCGGTGCCGCTATGGTGGTCCACTGACCGCTATAGAAGTCCGCCTTAAAATTCTTGCCCGACATTTTCTAAACCCTTCTGAAATTGATTTTCCCACTCCTAACTCTTAAAACATATCATAAAGCTTATTAACTAACCCTAGACATAAATTGGGCATGGTTTCGCAAAATATTAAATAACAACCGGATGGGTCGTTACACGTACCCGACCATAATAGGACTCAGTAATATCGGTACCCGACCATATAGGACTTGGTAATATCGGCACCCAACTAAAGTGGGCGCGTGCAATATATCTCGTACCCAGCCACATAGGCTCGGTGTCACACATGACTATATATATACATATATAAGAGTACATAAATAAACGCACATCATCATCATCATCATTATCATTATCACTATATCTTTCCTTAGAGGATCAACTATCGTAGGATGAGATCAATAGTATCATGAGAGTATCAAGAACTATGAACTTGGATAGCATTAGAAATGGAATTATCATCATCGCTATATCTCACCTTGAAAGAACAAGTATTATGAGGTGAGATCAACAACAATGGATAAAATCAAGAAACTCATGAAACAAACTCCATAATCTCATAATAACATCAAATCCATAAGCTTTGCAATCTCTAGAAATAGGATCATCTTCATCCACATCATCATTATTATCATAGAAACACATCTATCTTCGGCATCTTAAGAACTTTGAGAATCATGAACTTCTAGCTTTTTGGGAATGAGGATGTTATGGAAAATATGTATGGGTTCATAAGAAAAGAATCATGTCTTTAGAAAGAAAGGGTTTAGCGTTAACATACCTTTTTGGTCTCCTTACTACTTAACGCTTATTATCCCAAGCTTATAAATCTACATCTAAGAGAATTCATATTATTGTTAGGCTTATCGTCATATGCTTGTCTTAAGCCTTTAAATTAAATCCTCTTAGAATCTGTTGAAATTCGAGCAGCATCTCCCCTGTATTATGTACTTCCTCCAAATTCCAAAACAACTCCCAAACATCATTAATAACATCAACCATAACGTAATCAAGATACTACATGACAAACGTATACAAATCCATCCGAAACTTCCTTCGAAAATTAGTCCATAAGCCAACAACATCAACATATTCAACATATCTATCTACGACCTTTATGCCATGTTTTCCCTTACTTTAAACCATGAAAATCCTCAAAGAAGTGACTTAATATCAAACTCAAGATGAAAAACATACCTTATAACTTGAAGAACTTCACCTTACACAATTCACCCTAAAGCTTATCCACACAGCTTCAATTAGAAGTACGAACAAGCTCCTTCCATGAACTAATTAAGGATTTTATGGCTTGATCTTCTCTTGATTTGATTTGGAATGATTTAGAGTGTTGGAGAGAGCTCATAGGGTCTAGAAGGTTCAGTTTGGGTGAAAATATGAGCCCCAAAGTTGTGTCCTTTCTTTGATTCGTCGCGATTCATTGTTAATCTTACAAACTCGGGCTTAATTAGATGTAGGAACTTCTAAATTTACTATATCTTGGTATACAAATATTGGATGAATGTTGTGGGAGCTTCTAGAGAAGTGTGGAGATGAGAAATGGTGAAAAATAAGGTGATTTAGGTGACTTAAGGGGGTATATATAGTAGTCCAATTCGGTTTGGGCTGATGGGCCGAAATCGGTGGGCTTTTTAAGTAGTTTCTAAAATTTTCGCGTAGGTTCGCAGGCTTTTGGCAATTCATTTTAAAACACCCATAACTCCCTACTCTGATGTCGTATTGATAAATGGTTTGTCGTTTTGGAAACTACACTCGACGAACTTTATTTTAGACTCTTGAAACACCTCAAAACTCCTGATATACCAAGAGATATACCTCTCTGAAGTTGACCCAAAAATTCTGTTCAAAATTCTACTAAATTTTTCCAAATTTTTGACAAACTTATTTTCTTCGATTTGCTTGATCCCGGAATCTTCCGAAACTTTCCATACATGATATTTATAATTAATTATACTTGATCAGGGTCATGTCCTTTGGTTCCAAGATTTTCCTTCTCAGTTACGACTTACGAGATTATAATTCATCCTTTACTTCATTGTTACGTACTTCTCATGGCTTGTGCCTTTCAAAACTTCACGGGACGTCTCCGATACTCCATTAATACAGTGAAATATGTGGCGTGCTCATGCTCTGAAAGTGCGAGGTGTAATAACCATGGCCTTACTGAGCACCACCTTTACAAGAATAGGAACCACCTCTGCCACACTGTGCACCGCCTCTAGCTGGCTGTGCCACTGACATAAGTGCAGTAACCTGAGAACCAGAGTGTGGGCCACCCTATCTAAGTTTGAGGAACTCCCTAGCAAAATATCCTAAATCACCACACTCGAAATACCCCCGACGTTCCATAGGATGATGAGAATAGCCCGAATGACCACCTCGACTTCCAGATTGAGGATACAAACCTGAGAATCACGCCCCGAACCATTAACACCACGACCTGAAGAACCTCTGTCGAAGTTTGCATCGCTGCCTAAACTAGTCTACCGAACTGAGGACGATAACCTTTACCATGATGACTCCTACCTCTAGATGAGGTACCTCCATAACTGCCGAAACTGTGGGGCTTCTTGCCCGATCTATCCCAAAACTACTAACTCCTGATAGATTGAATCTTTCTAGCAGTATCCACCACTACCTGAAAAAGTACCTGCCACATGCGTCGCGGTGATACGACAACCCCCTTATAAACTTCCTAATTCTCTCAGTCTCATCAGGTAGAACGGTCAAAGTATGGCATGACAAGGAGTAAAACATCATCTCATACTCGGGAACAGACATCCCACACTACTCCAACCTATCAAACTGCACAAGCCTCTCATCCCTTAAGCTATGAGGAACCCACTTCTGTAGAAACACACGAGAAAACTCAACCCAAGTAAGTGGAGGTCACCCAGCTGGTCTAGTCTCAATAAAAACCCTTCAGCACTGCTTACCAGGCCCAACCATCTGAAATGCTACGAACTCAACTCTATTAGACTCAACCAACCCCAATTATGCAATCGCTCATGGCTACTAAACAAAAACTCATATGCGTCATCATTAGGACGCCCATTATACAGTGGTGGCTTCATCTTCTCAAACTTGTCCCACCTCTTCTGCTCCACAACTTTCATAGCAGGCTGGGCAACTGGGCGAATAGCAATGCCCGAAACTAGCAATCCCTAAAACTGAGGAGCCCCAGCAGCAACTGTTTTTGCCTCTGGGACCTATACCCTGCAACAACTAGCAGATCGGGAGTCTGAGCTCCAACTCTTGTCTAGGGACATTTTGGACTAACCGGTAGTATTCCTGCTTGGGACATGCCCTCAAAGAAGCTCAAGATACACACCAAAGTGTCTTAAAGAACAGGAGAATAAATGAATTCAGCTGGTGCCTGGGCAGGTCTAACCTCGTCCGCCTGAACCGGATCCTCCTCCGGAATCTCTTCTAGGTTCGGAGTCACATTACTTGCATGGGCCTGAGAAGCAGTTGGTGCTCGGCCTATGGCTGGTGTAGCAATGTCATGCCCCAAACCATGGCCTGGACGTAACACGGCACTCGGTGCCTTACTGCATGTGACCGAGCGAACCACATGGCTTGCTGAATCATCATGAGGCATAACATGAGCGGAATACAACGTGAATGCATGATGAGCCTTTATAAAATGCAATAAGTCATAATACTTAATCAAAATACTTATTTAAACATGAGTGCGGAAATAACATGAATGAGCCAAAATGGCTATACGACTCCGAAAGTGTGACATGATATAACTGACTTGTCCAGTCTATGAAACCTCTAACATAAGTCTGAACATGGAAAACATACTCGCTGGGACAAGGCCTCGCAGCATACCTTAGATGCATAGCTAATCATAAAATAAAGAGTTGACTAAACCCCGAATGAGATGGGGCTCACCAATAAGCTTATACGAATGTTGTCCTACTGAGCAGATGCGTCGTCCAGTAAATCAATACCTGCATCGTGAAAAGCAGGCCCCCGGGCAATAAAAGGGGACGTCAGCACATTGAATGTACTGGTATGTAAAGCAATTGAAAGAAATAACATGGGACATGGAATAACATGATAAGAACTGAAACTGAAAACCTAGACATGAACATGAGCATGAGCATGAGCATGGGTACATATATATATAACATAAGTAAAACATGATAAATAGGGAGAGCATTTCATAAATCGACAACATGATATCACCACGTGGGTACGTGGAGTCTGGTACCTCGCCGGACCAGCAGAGCCCCCATACCTTGCCAGGGTATAAGGTGGTAACGTGCCTGATGGATCCATTCAGTGTAAATTAAGGAATCGTCCTAAATGGGGGGATCGATCCTTGTCCTACGGTGGCTACGTAGTTTCAGGCTAACTGAGCCTTCTCGGTAATTCGTGCAACTCCCAAAAACATGAACATGATATAGTTGGCTAAGAAGCCCATGATTTTCGTGAATTAACTTGTACTTGTCTTGTAATCATGATTTCATGAAATAACTTGTAAACATGGTTTCATGAAATAACTTGTAAACATGATTTCATGAAATAACTTGTAAACATGGTTTCATGAAATAACTTGTACTTAGCATGTATGTATCTTGAGTCATGGCACGAACATAGTTATATAATACAATTACATGAAAACTTGTAGACATGCAGAATATTCATGAAATAAGCATTTTTATTTAAAAACATGCATGCAAGAACCCATGGAATACAAGATATGGGTTTTCAATGATTACGGACGGATTCTCAATAATCATAAAGAAATATTAAGAACTCAATGATGGTATTATAACAATTCATACATGATATAATCATGGACATCGACCTAGGGTTATCATGAGCATGGTATAGAAACCCTAATTTTAGTAGAGAATCATAATTTATGGATTATGAGGCGTAGGGAAGAACAATGATATTCCCACACATAGATAGTAACTCTACATACCTGGTAATGCTCCAAAACTTGAATTAAAGAGTTGAACTTTGAAGAAGATTTTCAAAATCTTGAATTCTTGAACTTTGAGATGGGTTTCCTTGAAAACCCTAGTTTAGGAATGATGATTTCTTGTTTAGATTACAAGGATATGTATTAGAATTGACTTCGAATAATTAGAGTAGGCTTACCTTAGTGTTCTTGATGATGGAAGAGGGTAGGAGGTGATTCTAGGGCTTGAAGGGATGAAAAATAATGATTTGAACTGATATGGACGAAATATATACTATTTTGGAAAATTGAATTTTAAACTCAGTTAAATACTGGCCGTATTTTGAAATACGGTCTGTATTCCGTATGGACTACACTGTGTCTCTTCAGTAAAATGGCCATAACGCTTTGTAAAAATGTCCGTTTGACCCCCATAATATACCGTTGGAAAGGTATTTCAATGCTCTACAACTTTCATCAAGGAAGTTTTCCAAAGTTCCAAATATGTTTTGAAATACGGGCCGTATTTTGAAATACGATCCGTTTCTAACGATGTAACCTCTAAGTGTCAAATTCCAGAATGCTCAGAAATATTTGGTACCAGTTTACGACTTGAAATACAGGTCATATACTGAAATATGGTCACTGTTCATGGGCGTAAACCACTATCTTACAACTGAAGAGGAAATTTCAAATTCCCACATTCTTTATCTGGTTTTCTAAGTCTAGGACCTTGGTCAAAGCTTAGGTTAAAGGTACGAGGTGTTACAATATCTCCCCCTTGGGATTATTCGTCCTCGAATGATGGGTCATGGTTAGGGACATGGCTGGACATGGCTTGAATACATGAACATGAAAGAAACATGACGTAAACAATAAGAGCTTGACATGGTTACGTGAGAACATGGTCATGGATCATAAGAACTGAATACGTGATTATATGGAAACATGTACATGGGGAACATGAAACTGAGTAGCGCCTACATGAATGAGAATCATGAAACATTTGTCATAGATTTATGACTAGTGATTAAGAATCGCTACTAACTCTGGAATCTACAAAATTTATGGCAGGACTTCCTTCATAATTCAGACCTTCATGACATTTCTCAAACGCCTGCCAGCTAACTAAAGTACCAACACACAACTCACAGGGTATCTTAATACGCATGATGTGACATAACGTGATTACTGCATCTTGTATATAGCTAACATAAATACTGAGCTGGCTTGAACACACGAATATTGGTTGAATGATTACATGATTACTATACATAGGGTTTTGAAGAAAGTCCGTAGGCACGAATGACATGAGTACTGGAAATAGGCACGAACATGACATGATTACCTGGGCGTGAGACACATGACGTAGGACATATACATGAAGACTGGATGACATGAATACATGAGTGCTAAAATGTCATGAGATACGAATACGTGTAAAGATGGATATCATAACATGGGATCTGAATGTCGAAAACATGATTGTTACAACATGTGGGTTGAATACTAAGCGCGTGTAGGATTTGGATACTTAGAGACTTAATCATAGATGTTCGTATGTCACCATGGTAATATGAGATAGGAGTATGACTTAGGCTTTGAATGTAAGCGCAACTTGATGTGAATGCGACAGACTTGAGTCGTATAACAAGAATATGATCCTAACATATGTATTCATAAATCTCTAGCATAGGCATGACATGAATACGTCGAATCTGAGTAAAATACTCCTGAGATAAGTACCACAGGGTACATGAAAAGATATCTATTTGAATATAGGAATGAACCTTACTTCTGATTATGTTGTTAGCTGTTAATCATGATTATGAATACCTTAGCTCATCTTGCTCATTATCGTGAGCGAATTATAGAGGACTGAGAGAAAAGGAATTATTGGTACTATTCACATGAGATACTTTGCTTTAGAGAACAAACATGACATGGTGCATTGTACATGGAGGACGTAATGTGGAACATGCGTACATGGGAACGTGATTCATATGGCATGAAACGTGAATAGCATGACATGGAGCATGGGGCATGGGACCATGAGCAACCTGAAATTCACATGAGTACATCATGGATGCATATCGTGGCGTCTGGACCTAATTTCATGAGTATTGAGCTATTAATAAGCGATAAGCGTGATTTGTGTGGACTACAATTGTAGGCTCACTCTTGGGTACTCATAGTCGTAAGGCATGGATAAAATATTACCTTTAGAACTTAGATATACTGAAATGATGGGACATGATTCAACATAGCTTACTCTTATCACCGTGAGTAATTGCCCTTGTTATAAATAAGGCTCATGAAAAAATAGATTATAGGCATGAATAATTCGTTCCTCGAGCATCTAAGACATGGGTATAAAGTCACTTTAAACATAAAAATGGCATCGGTACTTCGTAAAAGATAAGGGCATCCTTTGAGATGGTTTGAAACATTAGCCAAAGAACCATAAGCACGAATTACATAGAATCATGGGTAGGACATCCATCTTGGTTCACCTTCATTATTATCTAACAACATCATTGTTACGATACCGCTATAAGTGGGATGCATATTGAAATGGATTGGGGCATGAGTATGTGGTAACATAGAAAACATAATCATATGGGTCAAGATCATCATCAGATTTGAAAAGAACTTAGATTCTAGAACATGGACATGAGTATAAAAGCATGATAGATATGTGAGACCTGAGTGCAGTTTTTAACTTTAGACATAAGCACACCAATAGTGCCAGACATGAAAGGACATTCCCTTGCATAGCTTACTGTCGTATAAAGTCTTAATTCTTATATCTTAAACGTGGAGTGTACAACTCTAACATGGGCATGATATGGGTACGAAAGGCGCGAGTAGAGTACGTCTGGGCATTAGTACCACATAGTACATGAATTACTCTGTAATTGGAACCGTTATACCCTTAAAACCCGCTATTCGATCTAGAACTTTATCTCATAACATAATTACCTAGTACTTGTTCTCAACAACATGACAAAAATCACATTCTACGCACCTTATCACACCATCTCCCCCTTAGTTCAAAAGCTGATGTTTAAAGCCTGTGGATCTCTCGAGTTAGCGATAAGTGGTCATCTATTGGTTCCGCCAATATCCTCTAAAATACTGACGACCCATTTCTTCGGCTTACTTCAAGAAAGTCTTACTTACTGGGAAAACTGGATTACTTAAATGAACGGGTTTCTAATGTACATAACTGACATACTAGCTTTGTCGGTCTTGGGGAAAACTCATTTCTAATAACTCTTAAAGACTCTTCTTCTGTAAGTTGCTCTCTTACTGCTTAGATGATTTTCTTCTTTCACCAATTTCTATACCTTAAATTTAACTTAAACCCTTTGGATTCTAACATGCCTTCAGTGTATTCAGACAGTTACCTTAGTAGTGCTAACTTGACTAAGTAAGTCAAATCGTACTTCTACTAACTCTGCTGAAAATTTCTAATTCACTGTGTCTATTCAAACTTACTCACTATGCTTCTGTTAACCACTTGCTAGCATCATATTCTCTAACTCTTCTCTGAGTACTAAAGTGAAGCATAAGGTTATTTCTAACTTTTCCTCCTTATCTGACTCTATTCTGAGGTTGTATACTATCTTTCTGAACTATAGACATGAATCACACTTAGGAAAATTTCATCTGTCTTAAACAAGGAATTGGAACAACTAACCCCAAACTCCCTGTAAACTTTCAAAATTATATCATACTATACACATCAGGGATAAATATTTAATCACATAACCTAAGAGGGAATTGCTATATCTTTTATCTCATAATAATATCTGCTTCTTGTAGTAACTTACTAACGTCATACTCTCTACGTTTGATCTGAATAAGCTAAAATAATTTAAAACTAACCCTAAAAAAAATTCAATATCGTCTGCTCGTGCTTTTCTTATTGCATCAGTCCATTCCTAGTCATGTGCATAGATCATATGACAAAAATATATATATCCTTGAAAAAGTCGAAACTTTCTAGTATTACAGGTGGTTGGCTCTTAGGCTATTTCCTACATGTCTACAAGTTTTCATGCAACTATATTATATAATTACTTTCATGCCATGATACAAGATACATACATGCTAAATACAAGCTCTTTCATGAAACCATATTTACAAGTTATTTCGTGAAATCATGATTACAAGTTAATTCACGAAAAATCATGGGCTTCTTAGCCAATTATATCATGTTCATGTTTACATGATAAATACAAGCTCTTTCATGATGTCACGACCCAGCTAGGGGCCGCGACGGGTACCCGGAGCAAATTACCGAGCACCACTCACTCTACTACTTGTCTTGCTCATTTAATACTCTTTTATCAATTTTACATACCAATTGTAGGAAAATCATATTTAATCAAAACATAAATACTTCATATACATTTGCCTCTCGGCCATCAAAATAATATACATACATATGAAAACATCTTGTGAGACCATCTAACCCACACTGCGTATCTACGAGCCTCTACTAACATAATGAATACATAGACGGAACAAGATTCCGTCATGCCCAAAATATGCATATATGAATGTAAATCAAAAGAATAGCCATAAGCACCTCCGAAAAATGTAGTGCTATCTATCAGCTGACAGCTACTGAGGACCTGGGCCAAGCTCTCCTCCCTGTCTACCTGTGGGCATGAACACAGCGTCCGAAGAAAGGACGTCAGTACGAATATTGTAACGAGTATGAGAGGCATACATAATGAAAGGAGACATCAACAATATGGGGATAACATCAACATGAGACATCTGGATCTGACTGATAATCATAAATGAAGTAATGCATGCTATCTTACTCATACTCATCATCATAATATGTATGCATCATATGCAAGCTGCCCGTCCATGTCGGAACGGTGTGATAATCAATAATATTAGCCCGCGTCCGGGGTACCATCTCATGCCGCCACTAGTGGTGTCTGCCCACGCCCGTAGGTCGTGGTGTATCCGTATCGCCGCCTGCCGAAGCGGTGTCTGCCCGGCCAACTAGGCACGGTGTGAAAAGCTCATGACATGCTTAACGTAAATACTCATAGTAATATGCTTATCATAAAATACTTATCTTATCATAATACGTGTATAAGGCTTATGATCAACTTTACTCTATCAGGGTGACGTAAGGTCGTGATCCCCCGGTTACATTATGGAACCATTATGGACATTCTGTCTCACCTTGAAAGGACTAGTACATAAGGTGAGTGTAGGCAAGGAATAACATCATCATCATTCTAGTGTCATCATATCGTATAACTTATCTCATATAGACACTTATAGGTATAAGCTTTTTTAACTTCTTAGAATGTAAGAACTCATGAAAGGAATAGGGATTCAAGCTAAAAGATTCATGCCATTAGAAAGAAGGACTAGCCTCACATACCTTGGTCGTTTAGCTAAGATATCGCTCACTTGTTCTCCGTCGATATCACGTCGTTACCTTCATAAGAGAATTCGTATCAACATTAGTAGACTTTTCTCACGTTCTATATCAACTCCCAACATTCATAATATTACTTACAATACCGCAATCGACAATCGTTGTTTACGTACATTTGGCAAAATCCACCATTTTCCTCCAATTTTTCCCTTATTTCTACTTCTAGCTCATCCTTGCGTTTTCATGCATTTAAGGCTTGTTTCATGATATAAACATCATTTATAACGTATTTGTACTCACAACACTTCAATATTCGTAGTTCAATTCCACTATCATTCATTTATGTCACTATTCACTCAATAATGACCCATTTCTATGTTCTTCTACATCTCAAGTGTCTAAGCTTTCCAATACGTCAAACAACATGGAATAATCATGAAACTTACCTTGGATGATGGTTGAACAATCCTTAAGTTAAAATACTTCAATTATCCAAAACACTAGTTCCACCTTCTTTGAAATTTCTTCACTTAGATGATCCTTTATTGTGTTCTTACACTTGATTCCATGAAATTAGTGTTGTTGGTCTTGATATCCCCTTTAATTCTCTTGAATTCTTGTGGAGGAAATATTTGGAGAGTTCTAGAAGTCTCTTGAGTTGTCTTGATGAAAAATGAAATGAAATGAGCTTAAGTCCCTTTTAAAAATCATAAAATTTGATCTTTAATGAATTCTTGTCGGGATGAACAGTTCGTAAACCACCATATACGTCCGTATTTTGATTTATGGTTAGTCCTCCATGGCCGTATTTAATCATTTCAAAAACAGAAAGTTTTGGCTGAGGAACATGGCAGTTTACAACCTGGTTTACGGACCGTAAACCAGTTTACGGGCCGTAAACTGGGTCGTATTTAACCATATTCAACACTTTGACAGAAACTTAGAATTTTTGGTTGATGGAAGACGATTGCACTATACGGTCCGTAAATCACTTTACGGGCCGTATAGTGCCATATACGACCACTGGGCTGAATTTTTTTTCGCGACTTTCTTATTTTCAAAAATTCATAATTAGCCATTCCCGGCTTAACAAAACATCATACACTCAAACTCTTCATCATTCCACTCATCATACAAGTACGGAGAAATTTCCGAGGTGTAACACATGAAACCATATTTAAAAGTTATTTCGTGAAATCATGATTACCAGTCATGTTTACAAGTTAATTCACGAAAATCATGGGCTTCTTAGCCAATTATATCATGTTCATGTTTTTGGGAGTTGCACGAATTACCGAGAAGGCTCAGATAGCCTGAAACTACATAGCCACCGTAGGACAAGGACCGCTCCGCCCAGTTAGGACGATTTCCTTAATTTGACACTAAATGGATCCATCAGGTACGGTACCACCTTATACCCTGGAAAGGTATGAGGGCTCTGCTGGTCCAGTGAGGTACCAGACTCCATGTATCCGCGTGATGATATCATGTTGTCGGTTTATGAAATGCTCTCCCTACTTATCATGTTTTAATCCGCATGTGAACTCTCTTGCTCTCCCTGCTTCTCATGTTTTACTTATGTTATATATATATATATATATATATATATATATATATATATATATATATATATATATATATATATGTATGTATGTATATATGTATATATATGTATCCATGCTCATGCTCATGTTCATGTCCTGGTTTTCAGTTTCAGTTCTTATCATGTTATTATTCCATGTCCCATGTCATTTCTTTCAGTTGCTTTACATACCAGTACATTCAATGTGCTGACGTCCCCTTTTATTGCCCGGGGGGCTGCATTTCACGATGCAGGTACGGATTTACAGGTCACCACATCTGCTCAGTAGAATTTGCACATACTAGCTTATTGGTGAGCCCCATCTCATTCAGGGTTTAGATATTGTCTTTCGTTATTTAGTTTTGCATATAAAGGTATGCTGGGGGCCTTGTCCCAACAAGTATGTTACGTGTTTCAGACTCATGTTAGAGGTTTCATAGACAAGACAATTGTCATGTTAGACTTCAAGAGTTGGTTAGCCGGTTTGGCTCATTTATGATATTGCCCGCATTCATGACTTAATCAAGTACTTATGTTTAATATTATAACTTACTATGTTTTATAAAAGCTCATCATGCACTTCACATTATATTTCCGCTCATGTATGCCTCATGATGATTCAGCAAGCCATGTAGTTCGCTCGGTCAAATGTAGTCAGGAATCGAGTGCCGTGTTACGCCCAGGCCATGGTTCGAGGCGTGACAAGTACCCTTTGAGCCACGAACAGTAGCTACGAAAATTAGTGAAAATCCTCTCAAGGTTTCCAAATTCAAAGCTTTTGGAATTCTTTTTCAAAGATTCAGACTTTTCTTCAAGTTTTGGAGCGATTACGGTATGTAGAGTTACTATCTACGTGTGGGAACATCATTGTTCTTCCCCACGCCTCATAGTCCATAAATTATGCTTCTCTGCGAAAACTAGGGTTTCTATGCCATGCTCATGATAACCCTAGGTCCATGTTCATGATTATAGTATGTATGAATTGTTATGATTCCATCATTGAGTTCTTAATATTTCTTTATGATTATTAAGAATTTGTCCGTAATCTATGAAAAATCCATATATCTCATTCCATGGGTTCATGCATGCTAGTTTATGATATATTATGCTATTTTCAATAAAATAATACATGTTTTGCAAGTTCATACAAGCAAGCTATAATTCATAATATCCATGCACAAGCAAGTTATATTCATGAAAATCATAGGCAGCAAGTGCCACTTATTTTACATGTTCATGTTTTTTTTGGGATTTTCTTAGTTAACCGAGAAGGCTCAGATAGCCTGAAACTACGTAACCACCGTAGGATAAGGGTTGTCAGCAAGGAGGCAACATCTTCATTATGAAATTTGGATCCTTACATGCTTATTATTACTTAAATCTCATATCCGTGGCAAGGTGTGAGTGTTCTGCTGGTAGGACGCAAGTACCAGATCATGTTTTCGGTTATACTATAGCACTCCCCACGTTACAAGCAGTTATATATACATGTATTTACATTGATTTACTGTTTTCAGACTTTACTTATGTGTATTCATATTCATATTCATATTCATGTCCAGGTTTTCAGTTTCACTTCTTATCATGGTATTCTATGTCCCGTGTTATTTCTATCAGTTTCTTTACATACCAGTACATTCAATGTGCTGACATCCCCTTTATATTACCTGGGGGCCTGCATTTCACGATGCAGGTACTGATTGACAGGACAACAGATTTGCTCGTTAGGACATTGTCCGTGTCAGCTTTTGGTGAGCCCCATCTCATTCGGGGTTGTGTCTTTACTTCTATTTATGTCAGTTATGTATTTAAGGTATGCCTAGGACTTTGTCCCGGTGAACAGTTTAGCAGACAGATTCGTGTCAGAGGTTTCATAGACTAGTCAGTTGTCATGTTCAGTTGAGTTGGCCTTAGTGGCTACATTACCATAATTCTGCATTCATGATATAATAATAATAATATTTTCAGACTTATGATTATTGAACTCCATGTTTTCACAATTCATGCATGTTTACTTTATATTCCGCATCAGTTCATGTCCCATGTAGACTCAGCAAGTCATGTGGTTCGCTCAGTCACATGGAGCAAGGCACCGAGTGTCGTGTTACGCCCAGGCCATGGTTTGGGGCGTGATAGTTCTTGACTTCTATATAATGATAGTGATCTTATCTTATGGCTCGTTGATCTTTCAAAGTAAGTTATGCTGATGATGTTAGTTCTATAATGTTAATCCGAGGTGCAACGACCTTACGTCACTCTGATAGATTCAGATGGTCTTCTTATCACTCATGCAATATATATATATATATATATATATATATATATATATATATATATATATATATATATATACACACCATGACCACACAGGCGTTATATAAGCATATACTATATGTATAGGGATATAGGAAAGGTTTGTAACACCCCGTACCTTTAACCTAAGCTTTGACCATGATCCTAGACTTAGAAAACTAGATAAAGAATGTGGGAATTTGAAATTTCCTCTTCAGTTGTAAGATGGTGGTTTACGCCCATGAACAGTGACCGTATTTTAGCATACGGCCCGTATTTCAAGTCGAAAACTGGTACCAAAGATTCTGAGCATTCTGGAATTTGACACTTGGAGGTTACATCGTTAAATACGGATCGTATTTCAAAATATAGCCCTTATTTCAAAACGTATTTGTAATTGTTGAAAACTTCCTTGATAAAAGTTTTAGAGCATTGAAATACCTTTCCAACGGTATATTATGGGGGTCAAACGGACATCTGTGCAAAGAGTTATGGCCATTTTACTGAAGAGACACAGTGCAGTCCATACGGAATACGGACCATGTTTCAAATTACGGCCTGTATTTCAAAATACGGCCAGTATTTAACTGAGTGTAAAGTTTAATTTTTCCAGAACAGTATATATTCGTCCATATCAGTTCAAATCATTATTTTTCATTCCTTCAAGCCCTAGAACGACCTCCTACCCTCTTCCATCATCAAGAACACCAAGGTAAGCCTGCTCTAATTATTCCAACTCAATTCTAACATATACTCTAATAATCTAATCAAGAAATCATTGTTCCTAATCTTCGGTTTTCAAGAAAACCCATCTCAAGGTTCAAGAATCAAGATTTAGGAAATCTTCTCCAAAACTCAAGTCTTTAATTCAAGTTTTAGAGCAATTAAGGTATGTAGAACTTCCATCCACATGTGGAATCTCTACGTTCTTCCCTATGCTCCGTTTCTTGATATCCATGAAGTTCAAATCCTAGGGCATTAAACCCAACATGTTGGTAGCCCATGTTTATGTATTCATGTACATGAATTTTGTATCTATATTCGTTATTGTATTCATAATCTTCCATTACGGTTATTAGGAACCCTAGCTTAATCCATGAATCATGAATTCTTCCTCATGTGTTCTCATTATGTTTATATGAAACTTTATCATTTTATCTAGCAAGTTACAAGCAAGTTTTCAAGTCAATTATATATATAATTATGAACTATTGTTATTACTCATGAATCAAGAACATGTTTGCAAAGACTATGACAAGTTATCTTATGAAACCATATTAAAAGATATTTCATGAAACCATGTTACAAGTTATTTCGTGAAATCATGATTACAAGTTATTTACAAGTTATTTCATGAAAATCATGGGCTTCTTAGCCAACTATATCATGTTCATGTTTTTTGGGATTTGCTTAGTTACCCGAGAAGGCTCAGATAGCCTGAAACTACGTAGCCACCGTAGGATAAGGGTTATCAGCAAGGAGGCAACACCTTCATTATGCAGTTTGGATCCTTGCATGCTTATTATTACTTAAATCTCATATCCCTGGCAAGGTGTGAGTGTTCTGCTGGTAGGACGCAAGTACCAGATCATGTTGTCGGTTATACTACAGCATTCCCCACGTTACAAGCAGTTTTATATACATGTATTTCCATTGATTTACTGTTTTCAGACTTTACCCACGTTTCATGCTCATGTTTAAGTTACATTCAGTTTCAGTTCATGTCTTATACCTATGTTGTGCCATGTTCTTCATTTCAGCAGGTTTTACACACTAGTACTATTCACCATGTACTAACGTCCCTTTTGCCTGGTGCCTGCACTTCACGGTGCAGATACGAGTTTTCAGGCGCATACACCTGCGCAGTAGGATCACCTCAGTGATCAGATTATTGGTGAGCCCTACTCCTCTCGGGGTTCAACATGGAGTTTGCATTAGTATTCAGTTATGGTAGTCCAAGGCCATGCCCTGGTAGTTAGTATTCAGACATGTTTTAGAGGTTTCATAGACAGATGTTAGTTCACAGAGTCAGTTATGTTTTCATGCTTGCAGACTATTACGTTTTCACGATTTTTCATACTATGAGATAATTTCAAGACTTTATTCCGCAAATTACATTTCCATGATTCATTTAAATTGCATCATATAGAGTATATTGTTTTTATGCCCATGTTGACAAGCAAGCCATGAGGTTTGCTCGGACATGCAAGCAAGGCCTGAGTTTGTGTTACACCCAGGCCATGGTTCGAGGCGTGATAAGGTTATGGTATTATATATGCACCACCACCTGATCAGACTGGTTATATGAAAATGATTATGCCCACAGAGGCCGATATGATACGATGGGATGCCCACAAAGGATTGATGTTGTTATATAAGCATATATATGTATGACCAGGCGTTATATATGCACATGTACGGTACTTATGCGTATCATGGCCCTCAGAGGCATTCAGTTATATAGGTTGACTCGTTCTTGTCTCGTGTTAATCTTATGTCTCTTTTATGTTATGTTCATGCCATACATACTCGGTTCTTTATTCGTACTGATGCCCCTTTTTCCTAGGTGACGTTGCATTTTATACCTGCAGGTCTTGATATACAGGTTGATGGCCCTCCCAGTAGGATACGCTACTAAAAAACTGCCCAAATTCGACGGACAAAAAATTGACGGACTGCGCCGCTTTAAAAAACTGACGCAGTGCGTCGATTTTGTGTATTTCTAATTTTTATTTTATTTTTTAATTAAAAAACCAACGGACTGTCATGCCCCAAACCATGGCCTGGGCGTAATGCGACACTCGGTGCCTTGCTCCATGTGACCGAGCGAACCACATGACTTGCTGAGTCTACATGGGACATGAACTGATGCGGAATATAAAGTAAACATGCATGAATTGTGAAAACATGGAGTTCAATAATCATAAGTCTGAAAATATTATTATTATTATATCATGAATGCAGAATTATGGTAATGTAGCCATTAAGGCCAACTCAACTGAACATGACAACTGACTAGTCTATGAAACCTCTGACACGAATCTGTCTGCTAAACTGTTCACCGGGACAAGGTCCTCGGCATACCTTAAATACATAACCGACATAAACAGAAGTAAAGACACAACCCCGAATGAGATGGGGCTCACCAAAAGCTGATACGAGCAATGTCCTAACGAGCAAATCTGCTGTCCTGTCAATCAATACCTGCATCGTGAAATGTAGGCCCCCGGGCAATAGAAAGGGGGCGTCAGCACATTGAATGTACTGGTATGTAAAGCAACTGAAAAAAATAACACAGGACATAGAATAACATGATAAGAAGTGAAACTGAAAACGTGGACATGAACATGAGCATGAATACACATAAATAATGTCTAAAAGCAGTAAATCAATGGAAATACATGTATATATAACTTCTTGTAACATGGGGAGTGCTATAGTATAACCGACAACATTGTCACCACCCGACTAGGGGCCATGACGGGTACCCGGGGCTAACCACCGAGCACCGCTCGTTCTACTACTCATTATACTCATTAAGAGTACTTTCATCAAATTCATACTCAAATTATAAGAAAATCATTTTTCATTTGGGAACGTAAATACTTTTATATATATACGCAAGCCTTTCGGCTATCAAAATAATATATATATATATATATATATATATATATATATATATATATATATATATATATATACATAGTAGCATCCTCGTGAGACCATATAACCCACACTGCGCATATACGAGCCTCTACTAGAGTACTAGACATAAGGACGGGACAGGACCCCGTCGTGCCCAAAAAATACAAATACACACAAAAGAATAATCAAGCACCTCCGGAACAATGGAGTGCGCTCAATCAGCTAACAGCTCCTACGATTCTGGATCAAGCTCACCTCCCTGTCTACCTGTGGGCATGAACACAGCGTCCAAAGAAAACAGACGTCAGTACGAACATTGTACTGAGTATGTAAGACAAGAATGAAATAAATATAATAGAAAGATCATGGGCCATAAGAGAAAGATATAACCTGTATGAGTTTCATAGGTGAATACATTTCGTACACATATCGTATATTTATATAATCATGGAACATATGTCATCCCATTACATATATCATGACATCATAATCCTCATCGTTAACCTGCGTCCGGGTAACCATCATATGCCGCCCACTAGTGGTGATCATGCCCGGCCCTCTAGGCTCGGTGTAAACATAGCAGCCCGCCTTAGCGATGACATGCCCTACCATTGAGGCACGGTGGAATCATATCCAGCCCGCCTTAGCGGTGACATGCCCGGCCATTTTGGCGCGGTGGAATCATATCATCATATAATCAATCATAAATTCATCATTTTTACACATCTCATAAGCATAACATAATCTTACATTATTGATCGTCTCATAGACATATCATGACTTAGCATCATTATACATTTATCATTAAGAGAATACATTAGACTTTGAAGGAAACTATGGCTGTGTCGGGGTGACATAAGGTCGAGAGCCCCCGATTATATTATGGAGTAATCATCAACATCATATCTCACCTTGAAGGAACTAACAATTTAAGGTGAGCGTGCACAAAGAGAAGCATCGATGAAACCATACTTAGAATTATTAGCTTCATGGACACCTTATATTGCACTAAGATTCCTCATACTTATATTCATCATCATCATTATCATGCTCGTATCGTATTTCCTTTCTTAATCATGTACGTATGTGGTTTGGTATATTTACGGACTCATAGTCTCCATCGTATAGGATGATCATGGAAAACTTGGAAGATTCATGCCTTTGAAGGAAGGGATTTTCCTTACATACCTTTTCCGTTTAACTAGTTTATCGCTTGCTTGGTCTCCTTCAACGCCCACGTTTCTACCTTTAAGAGAATTCGCATTAACATTAGTTAATCGACTATAAGAGCGTGTTACTATTTCTAGGAAAAATTGGGCAGCGTTCCCTTTGTTTCTACTACTTTTCCCATACTCTATATCAATTCCCCACACATTCATAACAACATCCACAATATCACAAACAACAATCATCATTGATCTACATTATTCGCATTTCGCCATTTCACTCCAATTTCTCCATAATCATGGTCGTCATTCATTATTGTGTTTTCTCACATATAATACTTATTCCATGCTCTAAATGTCATTCATAACATATTTACAATCACGACATACCCATATTAGTAATTCAATCCAAACTATTGTTCAATAATGACATTATTCACTCCTTCATGACCCACTTTCTATGTCTTTCTATAATTTGAGTGTCTTATCCTTCCAATACCCTAAACAACATGGAATTACCATAAAACTCACCTTAGGTGATGGATGAACAACCCTTGAGTGGAACTTCTCTTCTTGCAATAAAACCCTAATTCACTTCCCTTGAGTTTTCTTGGTGTAGATGAACTCTTACTAGGTTTCATACACTTGATTTCATGGTATTGATGTAGTTGATCATGGATTTCCTTTGATTTCTTGTGGATGAATATTAAAGAGTGTTCTAGAGGTTTCTTGAAGAGAGGAGAGTGAAAATGAAATGAGTTAATGAGGGAATGGTCCTTATATAAAATCTTGAAATCAGTCCCGACCGAGATATACGGTACGATCGACGAAGGGTCGACCCATCCGACGATACAAAGAACGACCGTCGAACCCCCCTTTCACAGAACTGCAGTGAAGTTTCATTTGACGAACTTTTCTCCCTTGCCTCTAAGTTCTTTGGAATCTTAATTAGAATCATTAAGCATTCCTTCTAACTTGTAGGGACATCATGTACACCTTAACTTACGTTAGTCCATTCACCGTTCAGCAACCCAAACTTCCGAGGTGTAACAAACATGATCTGGTACTTGCGTCTTACCAACAGAACACTCATATCTTGCCAGGAATTTGAGATTTAAGTAATAACAAGCATGTAAGGATCCAAACTGCATAATGAAGGTGTTGCCTCCTTGCTGACAACCCTTATCTTACGGTAGCTACGTAGTTTCAGGCTATCTGAGCCTTCTCGGTTAACTAAGAAAATCCCAAAAACATGAACATGTAAAATAAGTGGCACTTGCTGCCCATGGTTTTCATGAATATAACTTGCTTGTACATGGATATCATGAATTATAGCTTGCTTGCATGAACTTGTAAAACATGTATAGTATTTTCTTGAAAATAGCATAATATATCATAAACTATCATGCATGAACCCATGGAATGAGATATATGGGTTTTTCATAGATTAGGGACAGATTCTTAATAATCATAAAGAAATATTAAGAACTCAATGATGGAACTATAACAATTCATGCATAATATAATCATGGACATAGACTTAGGGTTATCATGAGCATGGTATAGAAACCCTAGTTTTCGCAGAGAATCATAATTTATGGATTATGAGGCTTGGCGAAGAACGATGATGTTCCCACACGTAAATAGTAACTCTACATACCTTAATCGCTCCAAAACTTGAAGAAAAGTCTGAATCTTTGAAGAAGAATTCCAAAAGCTTTGAATTTGGAAACCTTAAGAGGATTTTCACTGATTTTCGTAGCTATTGTTCGTGGCTCAAAGGGTACTTCTCCGGACATCGAAATCCAATCTTTACCGTTCATATTTTATATTTATATGTTATAAACACTCAGTTAAAATTTGGGCTTGATCCAACGGTTAGATTACCTGCAAATACAATTAAATATGGCTGGTCGGAGTGAAAGTCAACAGAAAAATACTAGCGATTTCTCTAACTCTTTACAACTCTTGATTTTATAGGTGCCGGGGTGGATAGATTTATTCTAGTGTTTAGAAACTATGTAACCTTGTATAATTCAGAGGTTCTTGATTGAATGATTTACCTTATAGGAAACCTCAAGAAACAACATTGTCAAACCAACTCTTGAAGGTTTCTTGATAGCAAGAATGATTTTCTTGAAGGATTGGAGTGCATAGGTTCTTTAGATATGGAGGTAGAGAGAGAAAATATAGTCTCTTAGGGTTTATAATAGTGTTAGGGACGTTTTTAGTTCAGAAAATAACAAAATAAAGAGTCCCAATTCGAGTTGGAAAAGGCTCAAAACGTAACCCAAAATCTGAAAATTCTGCTCCAACCAGCATTAGTAAAACAGGTATAAATCTTAGCACAGAGCTTCGTTTAAGCTTCAAAAGATACCGTTGGAAAGATATTTCAAAGTGCTACAACTTTTATGTTTTAAGATTTCTCAAATTCGCAATAAATCAAGGGGTTATGGGTGCTCGAAGAAGGCCTATTGACCATTTTCGCAAAATGCACAAACTTTCAAATTCTCTGCTAAACTCTAATGATATAAGTCTAACCTTTGTTCTAAGATACATGGTGTTACAATATCTCCCCCTTGGGATCATTCGTCCTCGAATGATGTATCTTGGTTAGGTATGGGACTGGACATGGCATGAATACATGAACGTGATGAAAATGACATGAAACATAAGAGCTTGACATGATTACATGAAAACATGGTCATGGATCATGAGAACTAAATACGTGATTACATACAAACATGTACATGTGAACATAAAACTGAGTAGTACCTACATGAACTAGAATCATGAAACCATTGTCCTCGATTCATAAATAATGATTAAGAGTTTCTACTAACTCTAGAATTTATGAAAATTATGGCAGGACTTCCTTCGTAATTCGGACTCTCACGACATTTCTCAAATGCCTGTCAGCTAACTAAAGTATAAACATAAACCTCACATGGTATCTTAATACATATGGTGTGGCATAATCTTAAGTACTGAATCTTGAATGTGGCTAACATGACTACTGAGCTGGCCTGAACACATGATTATTGGCTGAATGATTACATGATTACTATACATGGGGTTTGGAAGAGAATTTGTAGGCATGAATGACATGAGTACTGGAAAATAGGAATGAACATGACATGATTACCTGGACGTAAGGAGCATGACATGGGACATAAATACATGAAGACTGGCTGGCATGAAAACATGAGTGCTAAACTTTTATAAGATACAAACACCTGTAAACATGGACATCAACATGAGATCTGAATGTCGAAAACATGATTGTTACAACATGAGGGTTGAATACTGAGCGCAGGTAGGATATGAACACTTAGAGACTTTATCATAGATGTTCATGTGTTACCACAATAGATATACGAGATAAGAGTACGACTTAGGCTCTGAATGTAAGTGCAACTCCGTGCGAATGAGATAGAGTTGAGTCATATACTAGGAATATGATTCTAACAGAGGTATCCATAAAGGTCTAGCGTAGGCATGACATGATACATCAAATATGAGTAGAATAATTTTGAGATAAGTACCATCGAATACCTGAAGGGATCTCACTATGAACTTGGAACATACCTTACTTCGAACCTTACCTTGTTCGCTCTGAAACATAGATATGAATATCTTGGCTTACCTTGCTTATTATTGTAAGTGGATCATTAAGGAGTGAGAGAAAGGGATCATTCATACGAATCAGACACTTCATCTTCGAAGATAGACGTGGCATGGGTATATCAGACTGAAGAACATAACATGGAACATGTATACATGGAAATGGGACTAATATGGCATAAGACATGAATACATGAGTAGCATGGCATGGGGCATGAGAGACACGATTTTTACATAAGTACTTCGAAGCTACACACCCTTACATTTGGACATTAGGTCATGAATATTGAAGTGTAAATAAGACATAAGTGTGACTTAAATGGAGTATAAGTTGTAGGCTTCACTCTTGAGTACTTAGAGACATAGGGATAGATAAGATATCACTTTTGGAACTTAGCTATACCTACTGAATGGGACATGGTTAAACATAGTTTACTCTTATTACTGTAAGTCGACACCCTCATTATAAAATAAGACTCATGAAGGAAAGGATCATAGGCATGAATGCTTCGTTCGTAAAGAACCTAAGGCATAAGTAGAAAGTTACCTTGAACTTAAACAGGGCATAGGTACTTCGGAAAAGAAAATGGCATCCTTTGTGCCAAGCTACGAGATGCTTTAAAACAGTAGCCATAGGAACATAAGCATGAGTTACGTAGAATCGTGGGTAGGACATCCATCTTGACCTACTCTTATTATTACCTACCAACCCCACTGTTATGCTATTTCTATATGTGGATGCTCAAAGAGGTCGGTCGTGGGCACGAGTACGTGAGAACGTAGGTAGCATATCTTTGGAGTTGAAATAAATCATTTACCTAAGGAATTTTCCCTTGTTCAAGGACCAGGTGGGCATTCCATAGGATTCTTAGTCTTTAAACTATTGTGTTACCTTCTCCTCAATCATTATCAAAATCAACATCATATTCGGAAAGCACTTAGAATCTCGAACGTGGTCATGGGTATAAAAGCACGATGGATACGTGAGACGTGAATGCGGTCTTTAACCTTGGACATGAGTACAACATGATGTGAGAAACATGAAAGAACATTCCCTTGCATAGCTTACTATTGTATGGAGTCTTAATTCTTGTATCTTAAACATGGAGTGTAAAGCTTTAACAAGGGCATAAGATAGGTATGCTATGCATGTGTAGAGTACGTTTGGGCATTGGTACTACATAGTGCATGAATTATTCTGGAATTGGAAACGTTACACTCTTAAACCTTTTATTCGCCCTAAAACTTGATCTCAACGACATGACAAAAGATGAATTCCACACAGTTTATCTTAGCTACATGAAACTGTGATCCCCTGACATTATCCTTTAATGCCTATCAACTTACGAAACACAACATCTATATCGACACCTTATCATATTATCTCCCCCTTAGTTCAAAAGCAGACGTCTAAAGCCTGTGGATCCCTTAAGTTAGCGATAAGTGGTCATCTAGTGGTTCCGCTAATTTCCTCTAAAATACTGACAACTTATTTATTTAGCTTACTTCAAGCAAGTCTTACTTAGTGGGAAAATTGGATTACTTAAATGAATGGGTTTCTAATGTACATAACTGGCATAACCTGGCTTTGTTAGTTTTGGGGAAAACTCTTTTCTGATAATTCTTAAAGGCTCTTTTTCTGTAGGTTGCTCTCTTACTGCTTAGATGGTGTCACGCCCCGAACCATGGCCTGGGCGAAACACGGCACTCGGTGCCTGACTGCATGTGACCGAGCGAACCACATGGCTTGCTAAATCATCATGGGGCATACATGAGTGGAAATATAACGTGAAGTGCATGATGAGCTTTTATAAAACATAGTAAGTCATAATATTAAACATAAGTACTTGGTTAAGTCATGAATGCAGACAATATCATAAATGAGCCAAACCGGCTAACCAACTCTGGAAGTCTACCATGACACTTGTCTTGTCTATGAAACCTTTAACATGGGTTTGAAAAACACGTAACATACTTGCTAGGACAAGGCCCCCAGCATACCTTTAGATGTAAAACTAAATAAAGAAAGACAATGTCTAAACCCCGAATGATATGGAGCTCACCAATAAGCTGGTACGTGTAGATCCTAATGAGCAGAGGCGTCGTCCTGTAAATCCGTACCTGCATCGTGAAATGCAGGGCCCCGGGCAATAAAAGGGGACGTCAGCACATTAAATGTACTGGTATGTAAAGTAACTGAAGGAAATAACATGGGACATGAAATAATAATGATAAGAACTGAAACCTGGTCATGAACATGAATACATATATTTATGTATAACATGGTAAAAATATTATCAGTAGGGAGAGCAACAACTTATAACTGATCCATGGTCTGGTGCTTGCGTCTCGCCAGCAGAACACTCAGTCCTTGCCAGGGAACATGATATTTAATAAAATATGAAAGGATCCAGTCATTATGAGATATCGTCCGGGACATGGGTGGAGCGATCCTCATCCTACGGTAGCTATGTAGTTTCAGGCTCTCTGAAGCCCTCCTCGGTAATTAAAGCAACTCCCAAAAACATGAACATGTAAAATAAGTGGCACTTGCTGCCCATGGTTTTCATGAATATAACTTGCTTGTACATGGATATCATGAATTATAGCTTGCTTGCATGAACTTGTAAAACATGTATAGTATTTTCTTGAAATAGCATAATATATCATAAACTAGCATGCATGAACCCATGGAATGAGATATATGGGTTTTTCATAGATTACGGATAGATTCTTAATAATCATAAAGAAATATTAAGAACTCAACGATGGAATTATAACAATTCATAGATAATATAATCATGGACATGGACCTAGGGTTATCATGAACATGGTATAGAAACCCTAGTTTTCGTAAAGAATCATAATTTATGGATTATGAGGCGTGGGGAAGAACAATGATGTTCCCACACGTAGATAGTAACTCTACATACCTTAGTCGCTCCAAAACTTGAATTAGAGACCTAAGTTTTGAAGAAGATTTCCAAAATCTTGAATTCTTGAACCTTGAGATGGGTTTTCTTGAAAACCCTAGTTTTGTAATGATAATTTCTTGTTTAGGTTACAAGTATATGTATTAGAATTGATTTGGAATAATTAGAGTAGGCTTACCTTGGTGTTCTTGATGATGGAGGAGGGTAGGAGGTCGTTTTAAGGCTTGAAGGAATGAAAAATAATTATGTGAACTGATACAGACGAATATATACTGTTCTGGAAAATTAAAATTTCCGCCCAGTTAAATAGTGGCCATATTTTGAAATACTGGCCGTATTTTGATATACGGTCCGTATTTTGAAACACGGACTGCACTGCGTCTCTTCAGTAAAATGGCCATAACTCTTTGTACAGATGTCCGTTTGACCCCCATAATATACCGTTGGAAAGATATTTCAAAGCCCTACAACGTTCATGAAGGAAGTATTCCTAAATTCCAAATACGTTGTGAAATACGAGCCGTAGTTTGAAATACGGTCCGTATTTAACCATTTGACATCCAAATGCCAAATTCCAGAATGCTCAGAAATCCTTGATACCAGTTTACGACTTGAATTACGGCCCATATACTGAAATACGGTCACTGTTCATGGGCGTAAACTCCCATCCTACAACGGAACTGGGAAATTTCAATTCCCACATTCTTTATCTGATTTTCTAAGTCTAGGATCATGGTCAAAGCTTACGTTAAAGGTACGAGGTATTACAATATCTCCCCCTTAGGATCATTCGTCCTCGAATGATGGGTCATGGTTAAGAATATGACTGAGCATGGCTTGAATACGTGAATGTGAAGAAAACATGACATGAAACATGAGACATGAAATGATGTGATTACATTAAAACATGGATACTGAAGCATGAGACATGAAACATGAGCGTTGGATACATGACATGAGCGTGAAACATGAGACATAACATGACATTTGCTATGGAAAGTTACCTTGAGAGTTCTCTGTTTGCTGTTCAAACAAAAATGGGTACTTGGATTTCATATCCTCCTCGGCTTCCCATGTAGCTTCCTCAACCTTCTGGCTCTTCCACAGGACTTTCACTGAGGCTACTTCCTTAGTTCTCAACTTGCGAACCTGACGGTCAAGAATGGCTACAGGGATCTCTTCATAAGTCAACCTATCCTTAACTGTTATAGTATCAGCAGGAACAACCAACGACAGGTCTCCTACACACTTCCTCAACATGGACACATGAAACACGGGATGTACGGCAGCCAAATCTTTTGGCAACTCAAGTTCATAAGCTACTACACCGACCTTTCGTAGGATTCTGTAAGGTCCAATATATCTGGGACTGAGCTTTCCTTTCTTGCCAAATCAAATAACACCCTTCATGGGTGAGACTTTAAGGAACACCCAATCATCAACTGAAATTCTAAGTCCCTTCGCCTCACATCTGTGTAAGACTTCTGGTGACTCTGGGTCGTTTTCAAACGCTTCTGTATTAACTTGACTTTCTCCATAGCCTGATAAACCAAATCTGATCCTAACAACTCTGCTTCACCAACTTCGAACCAACCAATTGGTGATCTACACCTTCGCCTATACAGAGCTTCAAACGGTGCCATCCCAATGCTACCATGATAACTGTTATTATAAGAAAACTCAATGAGAGGTAAGTGATCGTCCCAATTACCTTTGAAATCCAAGATGCATGCTCTCAGCATGTCTTCTAGAGTCTGAATAGTACGCTCTGCCTGGCTATCTGTCTGTGGATGAAAAGTTGTGTTGAGGTTCACCTTGGTGCCCAATCCTTTCTGAAAGGATTTCCAAAAGCTCGCTGTAAACTGAGCACCACGATCTAAAATAATGGACACTGGTGTCCCATGCAATCTGACAATTTCATTAACATAGAGTTTGGCATAATCTTCTGCTGAATCTGTGGTCTTGACTGGCAAAAAGTGTGCCGACTTAGTAAGCCGGTCAATGATCACCCAAATAGATTCATGCCTCCTAGCTGAATGAGGTAGACCTGATACAAAGTCCATATTGATCATTTCCCATTTCCATACAGGAATATCAATATTCTGAGCTAAGCCACCAGGCCTCTGGTGTTCGGCTTTCACTTGCTGACAATTCGGACACTTAGCTACAAAATCTGCTACGTTCCTCTTCATATCATTCCACCAATAAATCTCCTTAATATCATGGTACATCTTAGTGGAACCTGGGTGAATGGAATACCTGGAGTTGTGAGCTTCTGACATGATTCGCTCTCTAAGCCCATCTACATCTGGAACACATAATCTGCCTCGATACCTCAACGTATCATCATCTCCCCTTTGTTCAAAAGCCGTTATTTTATGTTTGTGAATCCCCTCCTTCAGCTGCAACAAGTAGGGATCCTGTCACGACCCAACCCCGTGGGCCATGACTAGTGCCCGAACTGGACACCCGTATACGAACCTGCTACATATAATCAAACTGAATCTATGAATAATATGGAAACTTGCAAAAGAACTCCAACGGTTCATAACGTCGTCATATATATATTTAGATAAACTGTCTCCTGAGTCACAACTGATCAAATCATAAAACGGTACGCCAGCCGACAAGGCTGCCACTACAGACGGACATCATATCATAGCACATCGTATAGGCACAGCTGAACAGAACTTATACACAACCCACACATATGTCTACAGACCTCTAAGAGTACTAACAGTGAAATATGACGGGACAGGGCCCCGTCGTACCCCTGGATAAACATACATACATATATATATATATATATACATACATATATATATATATATATATACATACATATATATATATATATATATATATATATATATATATATATATCATATGATCTATACCAAAAGTCTAAACTCCGGAACAACGGAGCTCTCCAAGACAGCTGAGTAGAAGTCCTATGCTAAAGGGTCACCAAACCGACTATCTGTACTTGCGGGCATGAAACGCAGACCCCCCCCCCCCCCCCCCCGAAGAAAGGGGGTCAGTACGGAATATGTATGGCAGTACTGAATCATAAAACAAGGAAAAGCGTAACAATAAGCAAGTTTAGAAAGCAACCCGGGAGTAACCTAGAACAACATTTTGAACCATGCCATGTGGTCCCTTACACAGATTCTAGCATACACAATATAAATATAGAATATCCTCCTCGTAGCCGCTTCCGGCTAATAACACAATAGTCCCTTCGGACGGCCCCTTACGGCGTAGTCATGATGGCCCCTTTGGGCAGCCGCTTCCAGCTTAGCTAAGGTGGCCCCTTCGGGCAGTCGCTTCCGGCTTAAGAATATCATAGATATATGTCAATATAGAATGAAACAGCTTATAGAAGTCAAGGACATCAGTTATCGTATAGTTTCTAGGAATAGGAGCTTATATATATATCGACTATTATCCAACGTATAGGAAACTGAAGAGGGAACCTGAATCACTTAAGAGTCCTAACATCAAGAAGTGAATAAGAATCATGAATCATAGACAAGACTTATGAATAGGATTACCTCAAAGCTCATATCATTCCTCACTTACATCTAAGACATGCCAAAAGAAAGAAGGGACAGCTTTACATACATGTTGGCGACTATTCGTAAATCCGTTCGCCTCGTCGCTCTTTTAGCCTATTTAATATAAAGGTAACGTTATCGTCAGTAACTATATTTTCTAGTTCGTAAATCCGTAGCCCATTTCTTTATAGAACTTAACCTTTTAACTTATATTCCTCGTTTAGGGTTTTTCATTAATAAGGATTTAACGAAAATCGGGCAGCATTTCCCCTATATATTCGTCTAACCCGAATCGATTTGCTTGCGGTGGGGCCCACTTGATGGTATAATTAATTAACTTAATTACTCTTAATTAATAACTAATTCCCACTTAACAATCTAATCACACTTAATTAATCCCTAATCTCCAATAATATTTTTGCACTAAATAAAATTTATAAACAATTTATGTAATAATTAAACTTGAAAATTAAAGGTTTCTATTTCGTGTCCGAAAATAATTCCGCCTTTAACTTGAGTCGATTTGCTTGCGAATAATTCGACGTATAAATATACGGGGTATAACATCCTTCCCCCCTTTAGAACATTCGTCCTCGAATGTTAAACTGGTCCTGAACTCCCAGTATTTTCTCAAGTGTTCTCTTATTTAATTATGCCCTTTACATACCTCTTCCATTGGTCAATTCGCTATAATTCACTATAACGCATTCCAGGTCTCTACATAGTCATTCATGTAATATCGCCTCTTTCTGTTGCTTCTCGAGGTAATAATTCCACGTCACTGCCTTTACTCTCCTCTTACTTCACAGTCCGTTGTCTGTTGTATTGCGAGCTCTTCTGTTGAAATCTTACTTTCTTCCTTGTGCGCTTAGTCTTAACTTGACTCCTTATTCTTCTATAGTTATTCCCTTAAAGTATCGTTCCCTTTATCTTAGCTCTCAATCTTTAAACAAGATCTTGTAACGCGCAGACGTCCCTCGTCGGTTCATTAGACTTTAATATCCCTTAGTATCACAAACCCTTCCGAATCATCCTAACATTTCATCAATAACACGTGGAACACATAATCCCTTACAACTCACAAGTTTGAGTTTTCCTTCCACGAATTCCATCTCCAATTAGTTGATTAAAACTAGTAAGCTCAAGGAACACAAGAACACTCCCACTCCAAGGTTACGTCACCATGAAGCATCCTCCGAAACACACAAGAAGAACTAGAATTCGACAAGCACCACGAAACTTCTATTGCTTGATTCATATAGTTTACCTCCAGATTTGTTCTTGAGTCGTGAACATCATATGTCTACAGACGGACATCATATCATAGCACATCGTATAGGCACAGCTGAACAGAACTTATACACAACCCACACATATGTCTACAGACCTCTAAGAGTACTAACAGTGAAATATGACGGGACAGGGCCCCGTCGTACCCCTGGATAAACATACACATATATATATATATATATATCATATGATCTATACCAAAAGTCTAAACTCCGGAACAACGGAGCTCTCCAAGACAGCTGAGTAGAAGTCCTATGCTAAAGGGTCACCAAACCGACTATCTGTACCTGCGGGCATGAAACCCAGCCCCCCCCCCCCCCCGAAGAAAGGGGGTCAGTACGGAATATGTACTGAATATGTAAGGCAGTACTGAATCATAAAACAAGGAAAAGCGTAACAATAAGCAAGTTTAGAAAGCAACCCGGGAGTAACCTGAAACAGCATTTTGAACCATGCCATGTGGTCCCTTACACAGATTCTAGCATGCACAATATAAATATAGAATATACTACTCGTAGCCGCTTCCGGCTAATATCACAATAGTCCCTTCGGACGGCCGCTTCCGGCGTAGTCATGATGGCCCCTTTGGGCAGCCGCTTCCAGCTTAGCTAAGGTGGCCCCTTCGGGCAGTCGCTTCCGGCTTAAGAATATCATAGATATATGTCAATATAGAATGAAACAGCTTATAGAAGTCAAGGACATCAGTTATCGTATAGTTTCTAGGAATAGGAGCTTATATATATATCGACTATTATCCAACGTATAGGAAACTGAAGAGGGAACCTGAATCACTTAAGAGTCCTAACATCAAGAAGTGAATAAGAATCATGAATCATAGACAAGACTTATGAATAGGATTACCTCAAAGCTCATATCATTCCTCACTTACATCTAAGACATGCCAAAAGAAAGAAGGGACAGCTTTACATACATGTTGGCGACTATTCGTAAATCCGTTCGCCTCGTCGCTCTTTTAGCCTATTTAATATAAAGGTAACGTTATCGTCAGTAACTATATTTTCTAGTTCGTAAATCCGTAGCCCATTTCTTTATAGAACTTATCCTTTTAACTTATATTCCTCGTTTAGGGTTTTTCATTAATAAGGATTTAACGAAAATCGGGCAGCATTTCCCCTATATATTCGTCTAACCCGAATTTCCAATTATTCTCCTGTTAACACAAAAATACCAACAACAGAAATATATATATAAAATTCTCACAATTCAGCCCATAACAATTCTAACAACCCAACAACTTTTCTAAATCCATTTCAACCCACAATTTCCTATAACATCGATTTCATGCATTTTCTTAATTCCAATTTCGTCCAATCCAATTTTAATAATTCCATTACAATACTATTAACACAATTACACCATCAAATAAGAAAATCTTACCAAAATTTTCTCGGAGGAATTTCTACGCTCAATAGCTCCAATTTTACAATTTCTTCTTCTCCGACTTAATATCCAATGTTGCTATCACCTCCTTGAACTTGTAATTCAACTTGAAACTCAATCAACAACAAGAAAGCAATTTTTTTTTAAAAAAAACCATGGCTGCCATGGTTATGCATTGTTTTTCTTTTCTTAAGCTTCCAATTTTGGAAAGTGAAAATGAATCCTCTTTACTTAGTCATTAACTTAACTACTTATATGAATTCTACTAGTCCTACACGTGGCCTCCATGGTGAATCACCCAAATTCTTTTCCTCTTTTTTTTTTTAAAAAATCAAATTCGGTGGGGCCCACTTGATGGTATAATTAATTAACTTAATTACTCTTAATTAATAACTAATTCCCACTTAACAATCTAATAACAGTTAATTAATCCCTAATCTCCAATAATATTTTTACACTAAATAAAATTTATAAACAATTTATGTAATAATTAAACTTGAAAATTAAAGGTTTCTATTTCGTGTCCGAAAATAATTCCGCCTTTAACTTGAGTCGATTTGCTTGCGAATAATTCGACGTATAAATATATGGGGTATAACAGATCCGTATATTGTTTCTCTTTAACTTCAACGACTAAAGAGGAAAGAGCTCTATTCTGAACAACCACTCTACCATCCTTGGAGTCCAAAAGTCGAACTCCAAGACTGCCTAAACGGTGAACTTCCCTGGTCATCACTCTTTTATCTGAATCCACGTGGGCTAAACTTCCCATGGAACGCCTACTAAGAGCATCAGCTACAACATTTTTTTTCCCGGATGATAGAGGATATCCACATCATAATCTTTAAGCAATTCGAGCCATCTCCTCTGCCTAAGATTTAGCTCCCTTTGCTTGAAGATATACTACAGGCTTTTATGATCAGTGAAAATATCGACATGCACTCCATACAAATAATGATGCCATATCTTAAGTGCAAAAACTACAGCTGCCAACTCTAGGTCATGAGTCGGATAATTCTTTTCGTGAACCTTAAGCTGACGAGATTGATACGCTCAAATTACACCTATTAATGGCGTAAAGCGGACGTTGTCAAATATAGTAACCCAAACAAGGTTGGGGTCGAATCCCACAGGGAATATGGAGAGAAAAGGATAATAATCGTATGCGATACTATTCTTTAAAGGCTTTAATCCTATTCCTGATAGTTTGAAATATTTGTTGAATAATGTAATTGAATATTTTGACTGGAATTGTATTTAATGCGAGATAAAGACTAAGGTTGTGTTTCCCAATTTGATTAGATATTATGCTTCAGGTTTCAATGTGATATATTTCTAATGGTTGTTCTATGAATATGCACTTGATCTCTTAAGGACTTCCTAATGTTTCTCAACAGTTAAGCAGTATTTCCTCTTTATGATTCTTCTCAATATAAAAGAGTTGCAATCGAAGAGCGACCAACAATGCCAATTTAGACTTGTTCTTATTCCTAAGTTTGTCTATTAAACGAGGGTTAACGCCTCGAGTCATTGGTATTCAATCTTACCAATACTAACTCTCTTTCCCAAGAAAAGTCAATATAATGGCTTCGGCTAATGCTTGCAATCATTACCCAACGCTAACGCACAAAAATAGAATAAATAATAACAACCATTATGCATATATCAATAGTAGAAACCCATTCACATAATATCCATCATGGGACCCACAACCTTAGCGTTAAAATTAGCTACTCATAATTTTTGCTAACAAAGAAAGCTTGAAAGTTGACATAATATACTTACGATGTGAATACAAGATGGAATGAAAGTGAAGTTGTTGCTTTAAATGCTCCAACCACTTCTAATATTAAAGACCTAGAGTTAATGCTCCCAAGAGAAATCTGAATTATAAATTAAAACCCTACTTTAAGTATTTATAGGGACAAAAATCGCGCCAAGTTTCTGGACAAAAATACCCTTACGCGGCATCGTTACAGACCGTAACCTGTGTTACGGTCCGTCCTTCGTTCCGTCCCTTTGTCAGCATGCTGTCACGGCTACCATGCGACGGACCGTAACACAGGTTACGGTCCGTATCTACCGGCGGATCATGGCCTCAATCTTCAGTGGCCAATGCGTTACGCCATGACGTTACGCCCCGTAACTCAAGTACAGACCGTCTTTCTGGGGTGTAACCTGTGACACTACTTGACAACTTTCTGGAAATTTTCCTTAGCTTACGGTACACGTTACGGCCCGTAACATGAGTTATGGACCGTCCTTCATAGCGGAACGTATTATCTCTGGTGCGGATCACGTTACAGTTCATAACATGAGTTACAGACCATCATTTTAGCTCCAAGTTGTCCGTTTTCAGCATTTCTTATCATTTCCGATCCTTATTCGACCAACCCTATAATACACAAAAATAAGATAAGAAACGATGTAAAAACACTTAAAAACAAGCAACACTTCTAGTTACAAAGGCATAAATTGTGCCGAAATTCACGGCACATCAGAGATGCATAAGCTACAACCTTGCCATGCTGCATTAAGACACATCCGAGACCAACTCCCGAAGCATCACAATAAACTACGAACCCTTCGGCTCCCTCTGGCAGCGTCAAAACCGGAGCAGAAGTCAATCTCTTCTTCAACTCTTCAAAGCTTCGCTCACAAGCATCTGACCATTGGAACTTAACTTTCTTCTGAGTCAACTTAGTCAACGGAGCAGAGATAGAAGAAAATCCTTCTACAAAGTGTCGATAATAGCCTGCCAGACCCAAGAAACTTCTTATATCAGAAACTGAGGTGGGTCTTGTCACGCCCCAAACCTGAGCCTGGACGTAACACGGCACCCGGTGCCTGACTGCATATGATCGAGCGAACCAACTGGCTGGCTGAATCAACATGTGATATTAAAAGCATAACTGAATGTGGAAACAACTAAGCACATGCTGATATACTAAAGGTTTGACTGAAATCATAATGCGGAAAATACTTAGACAATCTGAACATATCTGAAAGTAGCTAACATGGCTAAACCAAAACAACTGAACGACTGAGTATAACTGTCTACAAGGCTAACATAACAAATATCTGATTGTCTGAACTGTGTCTATGAAGCCTCTAATGAATACAAGAAGGTAATTGCCTAGAAAGTTGTGAGAACTGCATGACTGATATCGCCCCGAAATAAACTGGGGCTCACCACAGTAGCTGATACGAACACTCCTAAGTAGCTGGATCGTCAACCTGTATGTTGTTACCTGTATCATGAGATGCAGGCCCCCAAGCAATAAAAAGGGATATCAGTACATTTGAATTGTACTGGTATATAAAGCAACTGAAGCAATAAAATACTGGAACTGAAACTGAAACTGAACTAAACAGGAAAGCAAGAAACTGAAGTACTCCCTGTTTTGGATGAAGGATCACCGTAAAACTGTAAATATAACTGTGGCCTAGGGCCCAAATAATGTGCATAAAAAATGTGGCCTCAGGCCCAAGAAATACGTATGCTTAAACTGTGGCCTAGGGCCCAAAAATACAGATGCAGGTGTTCAACATTAACAATTTACAAGACTGAGACTTGCTATAGCAGATAGCATGATAATTGTTTCTGATTATGGGACTCATGCAAATAACGAGTTATACACTGACTGAGACTCATGTGATAACAATGCATAAGTCTATAAAGATTACGTACTGAGTTCATGATGTTCAAAGTGACAACCATGAACGAATTCTGTAACTGCAACCCTAGAAGATAACAGTTCTATATCATATCATGAAACTAGGGCTAAACTATATTCTAAGTCAAATTACTGACAAGTATGATGAATGAGGCGTAGGGAGAATCATGAATATTCCCTAACGTAGATAGTTAGCCTCACATACCTTAATTCCAGCCTTTGAGTGTAATACAATGTTCATCAACCCTTTCAACTTTGATCTATATCAATACAAGTCAAAGGAATTTTATATTAGCAATAATATTCATGCTCTGGTTATCTAAGCATTTTATCAAACACTTAGTGGGCGTAAAGCTCCAAATCTCCATTAATGGTGTTTCTTCACCCAATTCCTATTCTATTACTTCTAGGTGATTCTACAATCTCAATTAGATGTAATTAATATCATTCTCCATCACCCATATCATTATAACAATCTCAAGTCAACAATTCAAAACCCTACTATAGTTCGTGTAATTCTCTTTACTAAACCCATTTACTATTCTCCCAAGAATTCATCAATTCACTATTATGAATGATTAGAGTGTAGAAACATTACCTTTTTGACATTCAATCCTCTTGATTCTAGGGTTTCCATGCCCAACAATAATGTTCCACTCACAACTCTATTGATTAGAAGGGTTTACTCAAGTTAGAAAGAGATTAGGGACTTGAATTCAACTTAGAATCATGATAAAGCTTACCTTGTAGGGTTCTTGAGGCTTGGGACTTGTTCTCCCTGTCTTTAGGGTAATTTTTCGTGACTAGGGGTGTTACGAAAATAAACCCCAAGGTTAAATATAACTTAAAACGAGAAATCCAGACATTTAACCCGAAACCCGACCTTTAACCCGCAACCCGACCTGTTACGTGATGGGTCCGCGATGCACGTGCATCGCGCGACATTCTGCAGGTCGATACTCAGAGTTGTGCGATCATCCCGCGATGCGGGGCCATCGCACGCGCCCTGAAAAGCGACGTGTGTTGGTTCTATGCAGTGTTCAGTAAAATGGTCATAACTTCTTGTACAGAGCTCTGTTTGGGCTCCACAATATACCGTTGGAAAGATATTTCAAAGAGCTACAACTTTCATGTTTTAGGTTTTCTCAACTTCCCAACATATTATCACGAAATTTGACCGTAAGGCAAACGTATCGAAAACTTAGCCGATTCTATAGAATTTTAAGTGCCTTACTATTAGCCATATTGAGACGATCATATCTCCTTGCTCCGATCTCTCATTGGCATGTTCCATATATCGTTAGAAAGGTATTTCTACATACTACAACTTTCATTAAGGGTACTTTCCCAAATTCCCAACTAATCAAGGATTTATGGCTGCCCGAAGTAGGCCTATCAACCATTTTCGCAAAACGTTCAAACCTTCAGTTTTTCCATTAAAGATCTATTGACATGAGTCTAACCTTAGTTCTAAGATACGGGGTGTAACTAGAGCTGTCAAATTGGGCTTGGCCCGTGAGGCCGGCCCAACCCAGCCCTTTAATTAAATGGGGTTGGGCTAGGCAATTTGCAGCCCATTTAGAAGTGAGGCTCAAAAGCCCAGCCTCACTTGACCCTTCAGCCTCAGAGGCTGGGCCGAGGCCAGCCCGTGAGGCCCAAAATTAATTAATTAATTATTAATTTAAAATTCTAAAATAACTAAACAAGAAAACATAAAAGAAGAAAAATAGGTACGATACATAAAACATACTACATAAGCCTAAAAAAGAAACTAGGGTTTTCTTAAAATCGCTTTCTTTTCTTCTTGTGCAGCTTTCTTAGTTTTTTTACCCTTCGACTGAGTCTTGGTTTATATTTCGAGTGAAGAAGACGCACAATAAGTCGAAACCTGGTAAGTAATTTCTGTTCTCCATACATAAAGAGTGCTATTTTTGACTTTGTAAATTGATTTAATTTTTTATAATCGATTTGGGGTTTTCGTTATCAACATCTTCTCTTCAGTTTCTTCTACATAAACTAAGTTATTTGAATGAGACCATTTTGTGCAGCTATGTCTGCTATTAAGTTAAAAGTCTTGTTTGATTAGGTGTTGGTTGGAGCATATGTGAAATTATAAAGTACCTTTTTCTATAAAGCAAAATTATAGAGTATTTTAAGAAGAAATTATCCACAAACTACTGTAGATACTCTCCAAATCTTGATAATATCAACGAGAACTTCCATTGTGGGTTCAATTTTGTCCTGCTTTGTATTTTTTTAGTAAAGAATTGAAGCTAAATATTGGGTTTTCTTACTGTTAATATGTCTTGGATGTTTATTGTTACTACAACCCTGTTTGAGAATGAATAATGAATTTACATTATTTAACAGTCTTCTTTTTTATCTTATTATAGGAACATCCATGGAGGATGATGATCATAGTACACCTAAAGCTAGTTTAGAGGTGAAATCATTGGAGGATGATGAACATAGTACACCTGAAGCTAGTTTAGAGGTGAATGAACCTGAAAATGAAGAACTTGAATAGAAAAAACCGAGGCAGTTAAAATCGAATGTTTGGATTTATTTCAAGAAGACTGGTAGAGGTAAAGATGGAATGGAAAGGGCAATATGTAGAGGTTGTAAAGATCCATATCGGGTTGGTTCTACTCCAGGACCCAAAGGTAAGAACTATGGAACATCACATTTAAAACGCCATTTAATTAGATGTATAAAACTGAAATACCACAGTTTGGGTCAAATGTTTATGGATAAACAAGGTAAAATACAGTCCAGAAAAATAGACCAATTGGTTTCACGTGAAATGCTTGCTGAAGCTATCATTAAGCATGATTTTTCGTATTCTTTTGTTGAATATGATGGAATTAGAGCTTGGGCAAATTATGCAAGTCCAGAATTAATAATGCCATCTAGGAACACTTCTGTTGTGGATGTCCAGAAAGTGTATTTCAAAGAGAAGGAAAAGTTAAGACAAGTCTTAGCTAAGATTCCGAATCGCGTTTGCTTAACTTTTTATTGCTGGAAAAAAGGTACTTCTGAGGGGTATCTTTATTTAATTGCTTCATATGTTGATGACAATTGGAAGTTAGTTAGTAAGATTTTGAATTTTTGTCGTATGATTTCTCCTCACACAGGAGTAGAATTGGCTGCAACTATATATGATTGCTTGAAAGAATGGGGCATTGATAAGAAGGTGTTCTCTATCACTTTGGAAAATGCGACTAATAATGATAGCATGCAAAATATTTTAAAAGGGCATCTTAGTTTGCAACAAAGTTTATTATGTGATGGTGAGTACTTTCATGTGCGTTGTTCTGCCCATATTCTGAATTTAATTGTTCAAGAGGGTTTGAAAGCAGCTAATGATGCTTTGTTTAGAGTTAGAGAAAGTGTGAAGTACGTCAAAGGATCAGATGCTAGAATGAGAAAGTTTGAGCAATGTGTTAAGCAAGTGGGAATTAGTACAAATTTGGGTTTACGTTTAGACGTGGCTACCAGATGGAACTCAACATACTTGATGCTTGAGAGTGCACTACAGTATGAAAAAGATTTTTCCAGTCTACAGTTGGTTGATAGAAATTACTCTCATTGTCCTACATCTGATCATTGGAGAAGGGTAGAAAAAATATGTGAATTCTTGGAACCTTTTCATGAAATAACTAACTTGATTTCTGGTTCAAGTTATCCGACCTCCAACTTGTACTTTATGCAAGTTTGGAAAATTGAATGCATGCTGATGGAGAAGGCACATAATCCAGATGGAATTATTAAGGAAATGGCTTCAAGAATGTCCAAGAAGTTTGATAAATATTGGAGTAAATATAGTGTAGTGCTTGCCTTTGGAGCAATCCTTGATCCTCGCTTCAAGTTGCAACTTTTAAGGTATTGCTACTCTAAGGTAGATGATGCTTCTGCACAAGAGAAGGTTGAAACTATGAAAAAAAAATTGTACAAGCTCTATGAATATTATGCAATTAGTCAAATTGGAGCAACTACTTCTACTATTTTGTGTAAACCAACTCAAGAAAGAAGCCGATCCAATCAAAAGGAATCCAGATTATTTGATGTAAGTAATTTTTACTTTATTCTTGATGAATTTTGTTATTCATTTTGGTGTAAGTGATACTTTTTAATCAAGCAATTATATTTCCTATTTCTTCCTCTTCTTTTTATTTTTATAATCTGCATTTCATATTATAAATTAATAGGAATTTAAAATGTTCGAGAGTGAACCTTTTTGCAATGCTGGAAAGTCAGAATTGGACCTTTATTTGGAGGAACAGAAGCTGGATTATGAGAAATTTCATGGGATGGATGTTATTAAGTATTGGAAGGAAAATGAAAGGAAATATCTCGACCTTTCAGTGATGGCACGTGATGTACTCAGTGTTCCAATTACTACCGTAGCATCAGAATCAATGTTTAGTATTGGTGGTCGTGTTGTTACTAAGTACAGAAGTTGTATCCATCATGAGAATGTCCAAACTCTTGTTACTACAAGAAATTGGTTGCATGGATTTACTTGGCCTAATGCTGGTAATGTTTTCTTTGGTTAAATTGCTATTGTTTTTCTTAATCTATTTGTTAATGGTTAACTGATTAATATTTTGTATGTGATGTAAAATATAGATGAAGATGAAGCTGTTAAGGAAACGATACCTCATGTTGATTCAGATGTGATCGATGGTTCTGGTCCTTCTGGATATGTTACAGCTGCAAGTTGAAATGAAGTTGTTAAGCTTTAATTGACTAGTTTTTTAATTTTAACTCGTTAGGATTTTATTTTTGTGACTGGGCAGAATTCTAGTGCAAGATTTGTATATTTTTTGGATTATAAAACTGTAGAAGTTTACTTACTAAATGTTGACCAGTTAGTTACTATGTTTCTGCTCATTCTTTTGCTTGATATTAATTACTATTATCTTATATAATACACCTGTTATTAAAGTGAAGACCTATAATGGTTGGTGATTTTCCAGTGGCTATCTTGCTTACTGCTTGGTAATCACGTGAGATGGTAGCAGTTTTGAATTGATCATTTTTTATGCAATTTGTACTGTGGCTGCAAATGAAGACAGGTTGTGACTTCTTTTTTTTCCGTTTTTGATGTCTCAGTTTACTTTCAATTTCTATTGAAGGGCCAACCCGTCCTAGCCCGTGGCCCGCTTAGGGATGGGTTGGGCTGCTAGTTTGAAGGCCTTTTAATAAAAGGGCTAGCCCATCCTAAACCCATTTAACTCCCTAGCCCGTTAGGGCTGGGTTGGGTTGGGTTGGGTCATCCCGTTTTGACAGCTCTAGGTGTAACAGGTCTGGGCCAACTCCTTACGGTATCAATCTTCTGAGAATCAACTTTAACACCTTCACTTGAGATCACATGGCCTAAGAACGCCACTGACTTAAGCCAAAACTCACACTTTGAGAATTTTACAAAAAGTTGGCGGTCTTTAAGGGTCTGCAACACTATTCTGAGATGTTCTGCATGATCAGCCTCACTACGGGAATACACCAAAATATCATCAATGAAGACAATAACAAATAAATCGAGATAAGGCTTGAAGACCCTATTCATAAGATCCATGAAAGCAGTTGGCGCATTTGTCAACCCAAATGACATAACAAGAAATTCAAAATGGCCATAACGGCTTCTGAAAGTGGTCTTCGGAATATCAACTTTCTTAACCCTTAACTGATGATAGCCTGATCTGAGATCAATCTTGGAATAACATTGGGCGCCCTGAAGTTGGTATAATAAGTCATATATTCTAGGAAGAGGGTACCTGTTCTTAATGGTGACTTTGTTCAACTGACGGTAGTCTATACACATACGTAAGGAACCATCCTTCTTTCGAACAAATAAGACTGGCGCACCCTAAGGCGAAACACTGGGCCTAATAAACCCCTTGTCAAGAAGATCTTTCAACTGGGCTTTTAACTCCTTTAACTCTGCTGGAGCCATTCTGTATGGCGGCATAGATATCGGCTGAGTATCGGGAAGTAGATCAATTCCAAATTCAATCTCCCTGTCAGAAGGGACTTCTGCAAGATCTTCGGGAAAGACCTCTGGAAATTCATTTACAACTGGTACGGACTGGAGAGTTGGAGTCTGGGAATCTGAATCCTTGACTCAAACTAGGTGATAGATATAACCCTTGGAAATCATTTTCTGTCTTTTAGATAAGAAACAAATCTACCTCTGGGTACTATTGAATTACCCTCCCATTCTATGACTGGCTCATTAGGAAACTCGAATCTTACCACTTTAGTTATACAACATAATGTGGCATAACATGAAGCTAACTAGCCCATACCCATGATCACATCGAAATCTACTATTTCTAATTCCGCTAAATCAGCTATGGTTCTGCGGTGATAGACTAAAACTTGGCAACCCCAATAAATACGCCTAGCTATGACTGACTCCCCAACTGGGGTGGACACCTCAAAGGGTTAATACAATTTTTTAGGTTCAATACCAAACTTTTAGCAACAAAAGGGGTTACATAAGATAAGGTGGATCCTGGGTCGATAAGGTGGATCTTGGTTCAATAAGGGCATATACTTTAAAAGTGAAAACTGTGAGTGTACCTGTGACAACATCTGCTCTAGCCTCTGTATCCTGATGACCTGTCAATGCATACAAACGGTTCTGATCACCGCCTGTATTGCCGGACCTTGTCGTGCCACGCCCCTGCTGGGCCTGATTGTAACGAGGAGTTGCTGAATTTATAAACTGTGTCACATTACCTCCGGTACCCTGTCTGGCTGATGGACAATCCTTCTGAATGTGGCCCTTCTGGCCGCAACCATAGCACGCATTTGTACCCATGCGACACTCACCTAAGTGTCTCTTGCTACACTTGCTACAAGCTGGAATAGTATAGGTTGACTGACTGATCCACACTAGCCTGAGAATAAGAACTTGATGGTCTAAAGTTCTGCTTCTTGTCATTTCTGAAATTAGGGACTGGGGCACTAGCTGTAGATAGAGCGGGTCCTGCTGACCTGTTCTAATAGAACTGCCTACCTCCTTCCTGACTAAAGTTACCTGAAGATTTAGCCCTCTTGTTGAATTCGTTATCCTTTTGTTTCTGCAGAGCTTCCTCTTCCTTCAGTTCAGCTTCATTACCTTGCACAAATGCCAAGTTCTTAGAGATAGTCATCATATCATTCTGAGCAGCAGTCTTGGCATCTCTATACAATTCGGGTTTCAACCCCAGTACAAATCTTCTAACCGTTGCCCTCATGTCGGGAACCATGTAAGGAGCATATCTGGACAACGAAATAAAATTTGAGATAGTACTCTTGAACGGTCAAGCTACCCTGCCTCAACCTCTCAAATTCCATAGCCTTTTCTTCCCGGACCTCGATAGGCATGAAATGGCCAAGGAAAGCGTCAACGAACTCGTCCCAAGTAGCAGAAGATGCATCCTCCCCTCGAGATTGTTTCCATGTCTCATACCAAAGCAACATCCTGCAGCTGAAAAGCACCAAACTCTGCTGCTTCAGTCTCAGTGACATGCATAATACGAAACACTTTCTGTAGGCCATCAATATAGTTCTACGGATCCTCCTCAGCCTTAGTCCCTGTGAAAGTGGGAGGTTTCATCCGCAAGAATTCCTGAGTTCTTGAACTGTTTGACACACCACTAGCACCTAAGCTAGGGGCTGATTCTTGTTGCTGCGCCTGGTTGGCAACGATCTGAGTAAGCAGCTGGATAGCTCCTCTAACATCCATGTCCGAAGTGTTAGGAGGTGTAGCTGTAGGAGCAGTGGGGGCTGATGTCTGAGTCGGAACAGTCTCTTCGCGAGTTGCCTCTGCAGTAGCCCCCTGGCTGGTAGCTGTGGCTTTTCTGGTGTACTTCCTTTTTGCAGGCATTTTCAAAAATACGAAATTCGCACGAGTTAGAAGGATTCCTGAAGTACTGCTCTAACTGCACGATCTAGAGTATGAAAGAAGTGAGACAATCCTGAATGTCTTCGTGGTCAACTATTTATATGTATGGGGCCCTCACACATATAAAAGTGACCCCACTGGACACGGTTTCATAGACTCCCTAAGACACTTGAACCTAGGCTCTGATATAAAGTTATGTCACGGCCTGAACCATGGCCTGGGCGAAGCACGACAATCGGTGCCTGATTGCATGTGACCAAGCGAACCACATAGCTTGCTAAATCATCATGGGGCATACATGAGCGGAAATATAACGTGAAGTGCATGATAAGCTTTTATAAAACATAGTAAGTCATAATATTAAACATAATTACTTGGTTAAGTCATGAATGCGGACAATATCATAAATGAGCCAAACCGGCTAACCAACTCTGGAAGTCTAACATGACACTTGCCTTGTCTATGAAACCTCTAACATGAGTCTGAAAAACACGTAACATAATTGCTGGGACAAGGCCCCCAGCATACATTTAGATGCAAAACTAGCTAAAGAAAGATAATTCCTAAACCCCGAATGAGATGGGGCTCACCAATAAGCTGGTACGTGCAGATCCTAATTCGCAGAGGCATCGTCCTGTAAATCTGTACCTGCATCGTGAAACGCAGGCCCCCGGGCAATAAAAGGGGACATCAGCACATTGAATGTACTGGTATGTAAAGCAACTGAAGGAAATAACATGGGACATGAAATAATAATGATAAGAACTGAAACCTGGTCATGAACATGAATACATATATTTATATATAACATGGTAAAAATATTATCAGTAGGGAGAGCAATAACTTATAACCGATCCATGGTTTGGTGCTTGCGTCCCGCCAACAAAACACTCAGTCCTTGCCAGGGAACATGAGATTTAATAAAATGTGAAAGGATCCAGTCATTATGAGAGATCGTCCGGGACATGGGTGGAGCGATCCTCATCCTAGGGTGGCTACGTAGTTTCAGGCTATCTGAAGCCCTCCTCTATAATTAAAGCAAATCCCAAAAGCATGAACATGTAAAATTAGTGGCACTTGCTGCCCATGGTTTTCATGAATATAACTTGCTTGTACATGGATATCATGAATTATAGCTTGCTTGCATGAACTTGTAAAACATGTATAGTATTTTCTTGAAATAGCATAATATATCATAAACTAGCATGCATGAACCCATGGAATGAGATATATGGGTTTTTCATAGATTACAGATAGATTCTTAATAATCATAAAGAAATATTAAGAACTCAACGATGGAATTATAACAATTCATAGATAATATAATCATGGACATGGACCTAGGGTTATCATGAGAATGGTATGGAAACCCTAGTTTTCGTAAAGAATCATAATTTATGGATTATGAGGCGTGGGGAAGAACAATGATGTTCCCACACGTAGATAGTAACTCTACATACCTTAGTCGCTCCAAAACTTGAATTAGATACTTGAGCTTTGAAGAAGATTTCCAAAATCTTGAATTCTTGAACCTTGAGATGGGTTTTATTGAAAACCCTAGTTTTGGAATGATAATTTCTTGTTTAGGTTACAAGGATATGTATTAGAATTGATTTGGAATAATTAGAGTAGGCTTACCTTGGTGTTCTTGATGATGGAGCAGGGTAGGAAGTCATTCTAGGGCTTGAAGGAATGAAAAATAATGATGTGAACTGATACGGACGAATATTTACTATTCTGGAAAATTAAAATTTTCGCCCAGTTAAATACTAGCCGTATTTTGAAATACTGGCCGTATTTTGAAATACTGGCCGTATTTTGAAATATGGACTACACTGCGTCTCTTCAGTAAAATGGCCATAACTCTTTACACGGATGTCCATTTGACCCCCATAATATACCGTTGGAAAGGTATTTAAAAGCTCTACAACTGTTTTGAAGGATGTTTTCCCAAATTCCAAATACGTTGTGAAATACGGGCCGTATTTTTAAATACGGTCCGTATTTAAGACATCCAAATGCCAAATTCCAGAATGCTCAGAAATCATTGGTACCAGTTTACGACTTGAATTACGGCCCGTATACTGAAATACGATCACTGTTCATGGGCGTAAACTCCCATCTTACAACGGAATATGGAAATTTCAATTCCCACATTCTTTATCTGATTTTCTAAGTCTAGGATCATGGTCAAAGCTTACGTTAAAGGTACGAGGTGTTATAGATGGTTTTCTTCTTTCACCCATGTCTATACCTCGAATTTAACTTAAACCCTTTGGGTTCTAACCCGCCTTCGGTGTATTTAGACGGTTGCCCACTCACTAGTATTAACTTGACTAAGTAACTCAAATCATACTTCTACTAACTCTGCTGAAAATTTCTAATTCACTATATCTACTCAAACTTACTTACTAAGTTTCTGTTACCACTTGCTAGCATCATATTCTCTAATTCTTCTCTGAGTACTAAAGTGAAGCATAGGGTTATTTCTAACGTTCCTCCTCATCTGACTCTATTCTGGGGTTGTATACTATCCTTCTGAATTATAGACATGGATCATACTTAGGGAAATTTCATCTGTCTCAAATGAGAAATTGGAACAGCTAACCCTAAACTCCCTATACACTTTCAAAACTATATCATACTACCCTCATCGGGGATAAATACTTAATCACATAACCTAAGGGGGAATTTTCATATCTTTTATCTCATAGTAATATTTTCTTCTTGTAGTAACTTACTAACGTGATACTCTTTAGGTCTAATCTGAATAAGCTTAAATAAATTAAAACTAACCCTACAAAAAAATTCAATATTGTCTGCTCGTGGTTTTCTTATCGCATCAGTCCCTTCCTAGTCATGTACATAGATCATATGGCAATATATATATATATATATTTAAAAAAATTTCCTTCTCGCCGCTTACGCATTCGATACGTTTAGAATTCGATGGAAAGAGAATGTTACTTACTGCTCTAAGCTTCATGGCACGAGTTAGAATAATTCCTGATGCCTCCATCGGAAAGCAACACATCGATAACGACTAGATTTACATCTTCCTCATCCATTGAGACAAGGCGTATTCGGTAGAATGGGAAACAATCCACGAGTTAAATTGATTTCCAATAACATAGCTCTATTGCACAATCTAGAGTTGAAAGAAGTGAGACAATCCTAGATGTCTTGGTGGTCAACTATTTATATGTGTGGCGCGCACACACATATAAAAGTGACCCCACTGGACACGGTTTCATAGACTCTCTAAGACACTTTAACCTAGGCTCCGATACCAAGCTTTGTCACGCCCCGAACCACGGCCTGGGCGTAACACGACACTCGGTGACTTGCTGCATGTGACCGAGCGAACCACATGACTTGCTGAGTCTACATGGGACATGAACTGATGCGGAATATAAAGTAATCATGCATGAATTGTGAAAACATGGAGTTCAATAATCATAAGTCTAAAAATATTATTATTATTATATCATGAATGCAGAATTATGGTAATGTGGCCATTAAGGACAACTCAACTGAACATGACAACTGACTAGTCTATGAAACCTCTGACACGAATCTGTCTGCTAAACTGTTCACCGGGACAAGACCCTCGGCATACCTTAAATATATAACTGACATAAATAGAAGTAAAGACACAACCTCGAATGAGATGGGGCTCACCAAAAGATGATACGAGCAATGTCCTAACGTGAAATGAAGGCCCCCGGGTGCTCACTCCCCGAACCATGGCCTGGGCGTAACACGACACTCGGTGCCTGACTGCATGTGACCGAGCGAACCACATAGCTTACTGAACCATCATGAGGCATACATGAGCGGAAATATAACGTCAAGTGCATGATGAGCTTTTATAAAATATAGTAAGTCATAATATTAAACATAAATACTTGATTAAGTCATGAATGCGGACAATATCATAAGTGAGCCAAACCGGCTAACCAACTCTGGAAGTCTAACATGACACTTGTCTTGTCTATGAAACCTCTAACATGAGTCTGAAAAACACGTAACATACTTGCTGGGGCAAGGCCCCCAGCATACCTTTAGATGCAAAAGTAGATAAAGAAAGATAATGCCTAAACCCCGAATGAGATGGGGCTCACCGATAAGCTGGTACGTGCAGATCCTAATGACCAGAGGCGTCGTCCTGTAAATCTGTACCTGCATCGTGAAATGCAGGCCCCCGGGCAATAAAAGCGGACGTCAGCACATTGAATGTACTGGTATGTAAAGCAACTGAAAAAAATAACATGGGACATGGAATAACATGATAAGAACTGAAACTGAAAACCTGGACATGAACATGAGCACGAGCATGAGCATGAGCATGGGTACATATATATATATATATATATATATATATATATATATATATATATATATATATATATATATATGATATAAGAAAAACATAATAAGTAGGGAGAGCATTTCATAAACCGACATGTGATATCACCACGTGGGTACGTGGAGTCTGGTACCTCGTCGGACCAGCAGAGCCCTCATACCTTGCCAGGGTATAAGGTGGTAACGTGCCTGATGGATCCATTCAGTGTAAAATTAAGGTATCGTCCTATCTGGCCGGAGCGATCCTTGTCCTACGATGGCTACGTAGTTTCAGGCTATCTGAGCCTTCTCGGTAATTCGTGCAACTCCCAAAAACATGAACATAATATAGTTTGCTAAGAAGCCCATGATTTTCGTGAATTAACTTGTACTTGTCTTGCAAATCATGATTTCACGAAATAACTTGTAAACATGGTTTCATGAAATAACTTGTAAACATAGTTTCATGAGATAACTTGTAAATATAGTTTCATGAAATAACTTGTAAATATGGTTTCATGAAATAACTTGTATTTAGTATGTATGTATGTTGTATCATAGCGTGAAAGTAATTATGTAATATAGTTGCATGAAAACTTGTAGACATGTAGGATATTCATGAAATAATCATTTTTATTTAAAAACATGCATGCAAGAACCCATGGAATACGAGACATGGGTTTTCATGGATTACGGATGGATTCTCAATAATCATAAAGAAATATTAAGAATTCAATGATGGAATTATAATAATTCATACATAATACAATCATGGACATGGACCTAGGGTTATCATGGGCATGGTATAGAAACCCTAGTTTTAGTAGAGAATCATAATTTATGGATTATGAGACGTGAGGAAGAACAATGATGTTCGCACATGTAGATAGTAACTCTACATACCTGGTAATGCTCCAAACTTGAATTAAAGACTTTAACTTTGAAGAAAATTTCCAAAATCTTGAATCTTGAACCTTGATATGGGTTTTCTTGAAAACCCTAGGTTAGGAATGATGATTCTTGTTTAGATTACAAGGATATATATTAGAATTGACTTAGAATGATTAGAATAGGCTTACCTTAGTGTTCTTGATGATGGGAGAGAATATAAGGTCATTCTAGGGCTTGGGGGTGTGAAGAATGAAATGAAAAAGCCTTAAAACGAAGTTTTAAAATTGCTGTCGGACCCATTTTACGCCCTATTTTACGGCCCATAAAAGTTTTACGGACCGTATATCCCACCGTAAATCAATTACAGTGATTTGGGCTTTCTGGACCAATTTTACTGCCTAAATATACGGCCCGTATAATTTTCACGGCTCGTATAATCCACCGTAAATCGGCAGAACACTGTTTTAGTAAAGCGGCATAAATTTTTGTACAGATGTCTGTTTGACCTCCATAATATACCGTTGGAAAGGTATTTCAAAGATCTACAACCTTTAAGAAGGAAATTTTCCCAAATTCCTTACATAGTTTTCCGTATACTCATTTTAATTGAGACATGGTGCAAACTCACTTGAAAACACGCTCCGTAGGGTAGCTTCCGACTTTCCTTTGCTCAAGGACTCTTCTCATGTCTTGATTGGGTTTCAAACACCATTTATACACTACTCAAATTGGGTTCATTATACCTCCGTCTTATGAGTCAAATTTTTGCCCGAATGCACGAGGTGTTACAATATCTCCCCCTTGGGATCATTCGTCCTCGAATGATGGATCATGGTTAAGAATGTGGCTGGACATAACTTGAATATATGAACATGAAGAAACATGACATGGAACATGGAAAACTGACATGACATAGTTTCATGAAAACATGAATGCTAAAACATGAGACATGAATAGAGAATACATGAACTTTAACGTGAAACGTGAGGCATGAATACATAAGGGACATGACATGAATACTAAAGGTATTTACCTTGAAGTCTATCAGCTTGCTCTTCAAGCAAGTGAGGATATATGGATTTTTTTATGTCTTCTTCGGCTTCCCATGTAGCCTCTTCAACTTTCTGGCTCCTCCATAAGACCTTTACTAAGGCTACTTCCTTAGTTCTCAACGTGCGAACTTGACGATCAAGAATGGCTACGGGGATCTCCTCGTAGGTGAGGCCATCCTTAACTGTTATAGTATCAGCAGGAACAACCAACGATGGGTCTCCTACACACTTCCTCAACATGGATATATAAAACACTAGGTGAACAGCAGCCAACTCTTGTGGCAACTCAAGTTCATAAGCTACCAGACCGACCTTTCGTGAAATTCTGTAACGTCCAATATATCTGGGACTAAGCTTCCCTTTCTTTCCAAATCTCATAACACCCTTCATAGGTGAGACTTTAAGGAATACCCAATCATTAACTTGAAACTCTAAGTCCCTTCGCCTCACATCTGTGTAAGACTTCTGGCGACTCTGAGCCGTTTTCAAACGCTCTTGAATCAACTTGACTTTCTCCATCGCCTGATAGACCAAATCTTGCCCTAACAACTCTGTTTCACCAACTTCAAACCAACCAATTGGTGACCTACACCTTCGCCCATACAGAGCTTCAAATAACGCCATCCAATTACTAGCATGATAATTGTTATTATAAGAAAACTCAATGAGAGGCAAGTGATCATCCCTATTAATCATTTCCCATTTCCAGATGGGAATATCAATATTCTGAGCCAAGCCACCAGGCCTCTGGTGTTCGGCTTTCACTTGCTGACAATTCAAACACTTAGCTACAAAATCTGCTACATTCTTCTTTATATCATTCCACCAATAAATCTCCTTAAGATCGTGGTACATCTTAGTGGAACCTGGGTGAATGGAATACCTGGAGTTGTGAGCTTCTAACATGATTCGCTCTCTGAGCCCATCTACATCTGGAGCACATAATATGCCTCGGTACCTCAAGGTACCATCATCTCCCCCTTTTTCAAAAGTCGTCTTCTTATGCTTGTGAATCCCTTCTCTCAGCTGCAACAAGTAGGGATCACTATACTGTTTCTCTTTGACTTCAACTACTAAGGAGGAAAGGGCTCTATTCTGAACAACTACGCCGCCATCCTCGGAGTCTAAAAGTCGAACTCCAAGACTAGCCAAACGGTGAACTTCCCTTTTCATAACTCTCTTATCTGCATCAACGTGGGCTAAACTCCCCATGGAGCGCCGACTAAGAGCATCAGCTACAACATTCGCTTTCCCCGGATGATAGAGAATATCCACATCATAATCCTTAAGCAATTCGAGCGATCTCCTCTGCCTAAGATTCAGCTCTCTTTGCTTGAAGATATACTGCAGGCTTTTATGATCTATGAAAATATCAACATGCACTCCATACAAATAATGACGCCATATCTTAAGTGCAAAAACTACAACTGCCAACTCTAGGTCATGAGTCGGATAATTCTTTTCGTGAACCTTGAGCTGACGAGATGTATAAGCTACAACCTTACCATGCTTCATTAAGACACATCCGAGACCAACTCCCTAAGCATCACAATAAACCACGAACCCTTCGGTTCCTTCTGGTAGTGTCAAAACTGGAGCAGAAGTCAATCTCTTCTTCAACTTTTCAAAGCTTCGCTCACAAGCATCTAACCATTGGAACTTAACCTTCTTCTCTGTCGACTTAGTCAACGGAGCAGAGATAGAAGAAAATCCTTCTATGAAGCGTCGATAATATCCTGCCAGACCCAAGAAACTTCTTATATCAGAAACTGAGGTGGGTCCGGGCCAACTCCTTACGGCATCAATCTTCTGAGAATCAACTTGAACACCTTCACCTGAGATCACATGGACTAAGAATGCCACTGACTTAAGCCAAAACTCACACTTTGAGAATTTTGCAAAAAGTTCGCGATCCTTAAGAGTCTGCAATACTATTCGGAGATGTTCTGCATGATCAGCCTCATTACGGGAATACACCAAGATATCATCAATGAAGATAATGACGAATAAGTCAAGATAAGGCTTGAAGACCCTGTTCAAAAGATCCATGAAAGCAGTTGGCGCATTTGTCAACCCAAATGACATAACAAGAAATTTAAAATGGCCATAACGGGCTCTGAAAGCGGTCTTCGGAATATCAACTTCCTTAATCTTTAACTGATGATAGCCTGATCTGAGGTCAATCTTGCAATAACATTGGGCGTCCTGCAGTTGGTCAAATAAGTCATCTATTCTAGGAAGAGGGTACCTGTTCTTAATGGTGACCTTGTTCAACTGACGGTAGTCAATACACATACGTAAGGAACCATCCTTCTTTTGGACAAATAAGACTGGCGCATCCCAAGGCAAAACACTGGGCCTAATAAACCCCTTGTCAAGAAGATCTTTCAACTGGGCTTTTAACTCTTTTAACTCTGCTGGAGCAATTCTGTATGGCGGAATAGATATCGGCTGAGTATCGGGAAGTAGATCAATTCCAAATTTAATCTCCCTGTCAGGAGGGACTCCTGGAAGATCTTCGGGAAAGACCTCTGGAAATTCATTTACAACATGGACGGATTGGAGAGTTGGAGCCTGGGCATTTGAATCCTTGACTCGAACTAGGTGGTAGATATAACCTTTGGAAATCATTTTTCTGGATTTTAGGTAAGAAATAAATCTACCCCTAGGTACTACTGAATTACCCTCCCATTCTATGACTGGCTCATTAGGAAACTCGAACCTTACAACTTTAGTTATACTACATACTGTGGCATAACTTGAAGCTAACCAGTCCATACCCATGATCACATCAAAGTCTACCATTTCTAATTCCGCTAAATAAGCTATGGTTCTACGGTGATAGACTAAAACTGGGCAACCCCTATAAATACGTCTAGCTATAACTGATTCCCCAACTAGGGTGGACACCTCAAAGGGTTCATACAATTTTTCAGGTTCAATACCAAATATCTTAGCAACAAAAGGGGTTACATAAGATAAGGTGGATCCTGGGTCAATAAGGGCATTTACTTCAAAAGTGAACACTGTGAGTGTACCTGTGACAACATCTACTATAGCCTCTGTATTTTGATGACCTGTTAATGCATACAAACGGTTCTAACCACCGCCTGTATCGTCGGACCTTGCCATTCCACGCTCATGCTGGGCCTGATTGTGACGAGGAGCTGCTGAATTTATGGACTGTGTCACATTACCTCCAGTACCCTATCTGGCTGATGGACAGTCTTTCTGAAAATGGCCCTTCTGACCACATCTAAAGCAGGCATCAGTACCCACACGACATTCACCTGAGTGTCTCCTGTTGCACTTGCTGCATATCGGATGAGTATAAGTCGACTGACCCACACTAGCTTGAGAGTAAGAACTTGATGGCCTGAAATTCTGCTTCTTATCATTACGGAACTTGGGGAGTGGGGCACTTGCTGTGGACGGAGCAGGTCGTGCTGACCTGTTCTTAAATAATTTCCTGTTACCGTTGCCGCTGAACTATCCGGTAGACTTGAACCTCTTGTTAAACTCCTTGTCTTTCTCTTTCTGCAAGGCTTCCTCCTCCTTTAGGCTTGTCTCATTGCCCTGTACGAAAGCAACCATCTTGGAGATGGTCATTCCCCCATTCTGTACAACAATGCTGGCCCCATCATACAAATGGGAATCAAGTCCTATAACAAACATCCTCACTCTTTCCCTCATATCTGGTACCAAATGCAGAGCATCCTTAGCCAGACTGAAAAATTCCAAATAGTAGTCCTGAACTGACCTGCCATTCTGTTTAAGCTTCAGAAATTGCTCAGCCTTAGCCTCTCTGACTTCAATTGGCATGAAGTGGTCCAGGAATGCACTTGTGAATTCATCCCATGTAGCATCAGGTGCATCCTCACCTCGGGATAATTCCCAAGATTCATACCGGGTGTTAGCAATGCTATGCAGCTGATGAGCTCCAAAAGTAGCTGCTTTATTTTCCGTAACTGTCATAATACTGAAGATTTTTTTAAGAGCATCGATGTAGTCCTGAGGGTCCTCATCTTTCTTTGTCTCCGTAAAGACTAGGAGATTCATCCTGAGAAAGTCCTTAGTCTTAGAAGACTCTTCATTACCTCCTGAACCTGACCCAGATTCCTGACGTTGGGCCTGAGCTGCTACTAGTTGTGTGAGCATATTGATAGCATTCTTAACATCCCCATCCGAATCACTAGGAGGTGTAACTGTAGGAGCGGTTAGGGCTGTTGTCTGAGTCGGAACGGTCACTTCACGAGTTGCTTCCGCAGTATCCCCTTGGCTGGTGGCTGTAGCCTTTCTGGTGTATTTCCTTTTCGCAAGCATTTCCTGAAAATACGTACACGCACGAATTAGAAAGACATCCTAAAAGTACTGCTCTACCTGCACGATCTAGAATATGAAAGAAGTGAGACAATCCTGAATGTCTTGGTGGTCAACTGTTTATATGTATGGGGCCCTCACACATATAAAAGTGTTATATCCCGTATTTTGTACATTTGGGTATTTCAAGGAAGTCGTGGTAAGTTAAGGGCAAGACTATTTTTCAAAATTATTTTAATATACAAGTTGTTTATTAGTGTGGAAATATTGAGAAAGGCTAAGGGTAAAAAGAGAAATTCCCAAGGTGGCTCATGGTAATATTGCGGAAGGCTAGGGGCAAAACGGGAATTTCACCAAATATTCAAGAAAGTTCTTGAAAAGGGCCTTTGACCGTGTGTGTGTGTGTGTGTATGGACTTAAGTGGTCCCCACCCCAAGACTTTTCCAATTGACTCAAGCCAAGGGTGGGGGCATGTGTCCACCCTTTCATTTGTTGGAACTAACTATATATATGGACAAAGGCTTGCATAACAAGACATAATCCTCCTTTACAAGTTCAAGAAATTTCAAGAAAGAAAACCATAGGGGCATTCGGCCATGGCACTAAAAATTTGTGTCCATGAAATTGATCAATAAAAATTATTTTCTCCTAGTATTCCAACTAATTTGAAGGCCCTAATTAACATGGGATTGTTGTTGAAGCAAGCAAACCATTCATTGGTGCAATTCACAACCCTAGCTAAGTTGAGAAGTGGAGTGAGAAAGGTATGTATTCAATCTTCTTTTACATGTGTTAGGGATGATTTGTGAGTGTTGAAGTATGTGGAAATGGATGAAATTCATGATTTATATATGTGGAGGTGGTGGCCGAATAGGGCCATGTTGTGTAGGTATGATGAATTGATTTTATTTAGTAGTTTGATTGTTGATATTGTGGATTCCATAATAAAAATGAAGGTTTGATGAATTGAAATGAAGTTGGAATCATTATGGGATTGTTGAAGAAGTTAATGTGACATTAGTATGGTTTCTTGTATTTGTAGGAATGATATTGCTAATGTGTAGGTTGTAAATATAATTCATGAATTTGGAAGTGAGACATGTGTTTGGAAGATTGTAAGTTGGGTTGTTGTAATTGAAATTGAAAGAAGGAAATAGGTTGTTGTTGTTCTTGTTGAATTTGGAAGGTTTCGGGTGAAGTAATATGTTGATTGGGTTGTTTGGAATATTATGTGAATTGTTTAAAGTATTCTTGAGCCATGTTAGAATGATTTCGGATTAATACTTGGATGTGAGGTCATTGATGTTAGCTTGACTATATGTGATTGAATTGAATATAAATGAAATGTCGTTGAATTTTTGTGACAAGGGTTGTTAATGTTAGAATATATTTTGGATTGTTTGTTGAAGTTGTTAGTATGATTGTTGGTATTGTTGTTGATAAATTGGCCGAGTTAAATTCTCGGGGATGGTGTATTTACAGGGGAAATGCTGCCGAAATTTTGGTAGAATATAAATGAATTCATTTGAAAGACTAAGACAAGTATATGTCGATGAATCTAATGATTATGTCAATTCTCTTGAATGTAGACTAGCAAGTTTGGACGAATAAGCGTAGCTAATAGGACGTGGAACAGATATGTAAGGCTTACCCTTTCTTTCTTTTGGCATGATCTTTGTGAAACCAACATGGCAAAGTATATGTATATGATTCCAAAGACACTCCCATTCTTAGAGCCACTAGGATGGCTAACGTTCTTGATTTCCATAAGTTATTTCATATGGTTTTGATGCGTATCTATGATGTCCGAAGTTCTGTTGATATGTTTCCGAATGGCATTCGAAAGATAATTGATATGACTAAAGTTTTGATTTTCAAATGATAGCACGTTTGATTATTCCATTGAGTCTTTGATATATTTTGATACGTACATATGGTTCCAAAAGCTCTATCTGATTTGATCCATAACGATATTTGAAAAGTACCTAACATGATTGTTGCTCTGATTTTCCAAAAATGGCTTCTGAAACGTTCGTAGAAGGTTCTGTACTAAAACGTCCATAACTTTCTCATACTAACTCGGATTGACTCGAAACGTGTTTATGATCCTCAAGTTCGATTTGCGTTCCTACCTATCGAGTCTTGATTTATGTGCATATAGTTTCTCACTACTCTGCTCGTGGATGCCTCAATATGCCCTTCACTGAGCCCGGGCCAGGATACGTTCTCGTGCGTACTCCACTGCATTGTTTACCGAGTCCCTCTTAATTGCGGGCCGGGACACGTTATATGTATATGTATATGATGATATGATGATACGGGGATGGCGGCCAGGATGGCGGCCAGGATGGCGGCCAGGATGGCGGCCAGGATGGCGGCCAGGATGGCGGCCAGGATGGCATATGATGACTTCATTCACCGAGACCCGCAATAGAGGGCCGGGACACGTTATGTATATATGGTACATGATGTTAACATGTATGATTCTATCCACCGAGTCCCTCAATAGAGGGTCGGGACACGTTATATGTACACATGATATATGATGTTGACATGTATGACTTTATCCACCGAGTCCCTCACTTGAGGGTTGGGACACGTTACGCATATATGATATATGATGTGGACATGTATGATTTTATCCACCGAGTCCCTCACTGGAGGGCCGGGACACGTTATCTGTTTATATGATATATGATGTGGATATGCATGATTTTCATTTGAAAAGGGCAAGTGCTTTGATGTTTTAAAAGGTCATACTTGATTCTGGTAAATCTCTGTTTCAGTTATGATCCTCTTTTCTGTATTCCATGCCTTACATGCTCAGTATATATTCCGTACTGACCCCCTTTCTTCGGGGGCTGCTTTTCATGCCACGCAGGTACACCCAGATGAATAGAATACTTGCTAGAAGGTGTTCCAGCGGAAATGGCAAGCTCCATCTGCTCCTGGAGTGTTGCCGAGTCAGAGTATATGTGCTATGATTTCTGATTGATGTTAGAGACTTTGCAGACAGAGTCGTGGGTATAGAATGTCAGTCTTATAAGCGGCTCCACCAGTCGATGTGTCATTCTGTGTTAGGCTATAAATTCCATATAATTACAGATTTTGTTTGATTTGAGAACAACGAAAAAGAGTATTTCTGAAAGTTTTACTATGTATTTTATTTTATTTGATTTAAGAGTTCAAAGAGACTATGCGTGTAATAAGAGTTAGCGGGTTCGCTCGGCTCCGAGTATGGCGTCGGGTGCCCATCACACCCTAGTAAGACTAGGGTGTGACAAAAAGTGACCGCACCGGACACGGTTTCATAGACTCCCTAAAGACACTTAAACCTAGGCTCTGATACAAAGTTTTGTCACGCCTCGATCCATGGCCTGGGCGCAACACGACACTCGGTGCCTGATTGCATGTGACCGAGCGAACCACATGGCTTGCTGAACCATCATGAGGCATACATAAGCGAAAATATAACGTGAAGTGCATGATGAGCTTTTATAAAATATAGTAAGTTGTAATATTAAACATAAATACTTGATTAAGTCATGAATGCGGACAATATCACAAGTGAGCTAAACCGGCTAACCAACTCTGGAAGTCTAACATGACACTTGTCTTGTCTATGAAACCTCTAACATGAGTCTGAAAAACACGTAACATACTTGCTGGGACAAGGCCCACAGCATACCTTTAGATGCAAAACTAGATAAAGAAAGATAATGCGTAAACCCCAAATGAGATGGGGCTCACAAATAAGCTGGTACGTGCAGATCCTAATGAGCAGAGGCGTCGTCCTGTAAATTCGTACCTGCATCGTGAAATGCAGGCCCCCGGGCAATAAAAAGGGACGTCAGCACATTGAATGTACTGGTATGTAAAGCAACTGAAAGAAATAACATGGGACACAGAATAACATGATAAGAACTGAAACTAAAAACCTGGACATGAACATGAGCATGAGCATGGGTACAAATATATGTATATATGATATAACCAAAACATGATAAGTAGGGAGAGAATTTCATAAACCGACATGTGATATCACCACGTGGGTACGTGGAGTCTGGTACCTCGCCGGACCAGCAAAGCCCTCATACCTTGCCAGGGTATAAGGTGGTAACGTGCCTGATGGATCCATTCAGTGTAAAATTAAGGTATCGTCCTATCTGGGCGGAGCGATCCTTGTTCTACTGTGGCTACGTAGTTTCAGGCTATCTGAGCCTTCTCGGTAATTCGTGCAACTCCCAAAAACATGAACATAATATAGTTGGCTAAGAAGCCCATGATTTTCGTGAATTAACTTGTACTTGTCTTGCAAATCATGATTTCACCAAATAACTTGTAAACATGGTTTCATGAAATAACTTGTAAACATGATTTCATGAGATAACTTGTAAATATAGTTTCATGAAATAACTTGTAAATATGGTTTCATGAAATAACTTGTATTTAGTATGTATGTATGTTGTATCATAGCGTGAAAGTAATTATGTAATATAGTTGCATGAAAACTTGTAGACATGTAGGATATTCATGAAATAATCATTTTTATTTAAAAACATGCATGCAAGAACCCATGGAATACGAGACATGGGTTTTCATGGATTACGAATGGATTCTCAATAATCATAAAGAAATATTAAGAATTCAATGATAGAATTATAATAATTCATACATAATATAATCATGGACATGGACCTAGGGTTATCATGGGCATGGTATAGAAACCCTAGTTTTAGTAGAGAATCATAATTTATGGATTATGAGGCATGAGGAAGAACAATGATACTCCCACACGTAGATAGTAACTCTACATACCTCGTAATGCTCCAAACTTGAATTAAAGACTTTAACTTTGAAGAAGATTTCCAAAATCTTGAATCTTGAACGTTGAGATGGCTTTTCTTGAAAACCCTAGGTTAGGAATGATGATTCTTGTTTAGATTACAAGGATATATATTAGAATTGACTTGGAATGATTAGAATAGGCTTACTTTAGTGTTCTTGATGATGGGAGAGAATAGAAGGTCGTTCTAAGGCTTGGGGGTGTGAAGAATGAAGTGAAAAAGCCTTAAAACGAAGTTTTAAAATTGTTGTCGGACCCATTTTACGCCCTATTTTACGGCCCATAAAAGTTTTACGGACCGTATATCCCACTGTAAATCAATTACAGAGATTTGGGCTTTCTGGACTAATTTTACGGCCTAAATATACGGCCCGTATAATTTTCACGACCCGTATATTCCACCGTAAATCGGCAGAACACTGTTTTAGTAAAGCGGCATAAATTTTTGTACAGATGTCTGTTTGACCTCCATAATATACCGTTGGAAAGGTATTTCAAATATCTACAACCTTCAAGAAGGAAATGTTCCCAAATTCCTTACAGATTTTTCCGTATACTCATTTTAATTGAGACATGGTGCAAACTCACTTGAAAACACGCTCTGTAGGGTAGCTTCTGACTTTTCTTTGCTCAAGGAATCTTCTCATGTCTTGATTGGGTTTCAAAAACCATTTATATACTACTCAAATTGGGTTCATTATACCCCCGTCTTATGAGTCAAATTTTAGCCCGAATGCACGAGGTGTTACAATATCTCCCCCTTGGGATTATTCGTCCTCGAATGATGGATCATGGTTAAGAATGTGGTTGCACATAACTTGAATATATGAACGTGAAGAAACATGACATGGAACATGGAAAACTGACATGACATAGTGTCATGAAAACATGAATGCTAAAACATGAGACATGAATAGAGAATACATGAACTTTAACGTGAAACGTGAGGCATGAATACATAAGGGACATGACATGAATACTAAAGGTATTTATTTACCTTGAAGTCTATCAGCTTTCTCTTCAAGCAAGTGAGGATATATGGATTTCATGTCTTCTTTGGCTTCCCATGTAGCCTCTTCAACTTTCTGGCTCCTCCATAAGACCTTTACTGAGGCTACTTCCTTAGTTCTCAACGTGCAAACTTGACGATCAAGAATGGCTACGGGGATCTCTTCGTAGGTGAGGCCATCCTTAACTTTTATAATATCAGCAGGAACAACCAACGATGGGTCTCCTACACACTTCCTCAACATGGATATATGAAACACTGGGTGAACAACAGCCAACTCTTGTGGCAACTCAAGTTCATAAGCTACTGGACCGACCTTTCGTGAAATTCTATAAGGTCCAATATATTTGGGACTAAGCTTCCCTTTCTTTCCAAATCTCATAACACCCTACATAGGTGAGACTTTAAGGAATACCAAATCAGTAACTTGAAACTCTAAGTCCCTTCGCCTCACATCTGTGTAAGACTTCTGGCGACTCTGAGCCGTTTTCAAACGCTCTCGAATCAACTTGACTTTCTCCATCACCTGATAGACCAAATCTGGCCCTAATAACTCTGCTTCATCAACTTCGAACCAACCAATTGGTGAGCTACACCTTCGCCCATACAGAGCTTCAAATGGTGCCATCCCAATACTAGCAGGATAACTGTTATTATAAGAAAACTCAATGAGAGGCAAGTGATCATCTCAATTACCTTTTAAATCCAAGACGCATGCTTTCAACATATCCTCCAGAGTCTGAATAGTCTGCTCTGCCTGGCCATCTGTCTGTGGATGAAAAGCTGTGTTGAGGTTCACCTTGGTACCCAATCCTTTCTGAAAGGATTTCCAGAAGTTCGCCGTGAACTGAGCACCACGATCTGAATTAATGGACACTGGGGTCCCATGAAATCTGACAATTTCATTAACATACAGCTTGGCATAATCTTCTGCTGAATGTGCGGTCTTGACTGGTAAAAAGTGCGCTGACTTAGTAAGCCTGTCAACGATCACCCAAATAGAGTCATGTCACCTAGCTGAACGAGGTAGACCTGATACAAAGTCCATATTAATCATTTCTGATTTCCAGACAAGAATATCAATATTCTGAGCCAAGCCACCAAGCCTCTGGTGTTCGGCTTTCACTTCTGACAATTCGGACACTTAGCAACAAAATCTGCTACATTCTTTTTCATATCATTCCACCAATAAACCTCCTTAAGATCATGGTACATCTTAGTGGAACCTGGGTGAATGGAATATTTGGAGTTGTGAGTTTCTGACATGATTCACTCTCTGAGCCTATCTACATCTAGAGCACATAATCTGCCTCGGTACCTTAAGGTACCATCATCTCCGCCTTGTTCAAAATCCATCGTCTTATGCTTGTGAATCCCCTCTCCCAGCTGCAGCAAGTAGGGATCACTAAACTGTTTCTCTTTGACTTCAACCACTAAAGAGGAAAGGGCTCTATTCTGAACAACTACACCGCCATCCTCGGAGTCTAAAAGTCGAACTCCAAGACTATCCAAACGGTGAACTTCCCTTGTCATAACTCTCTTATCTGCATCAATGTGGGCTAAACTCCCCATGGAGCGCCGACTAAGAGCATCGGCTACAACATTCGTTTTCCCCGATTGTTAGAGAATATCCACATCATAATCCATAAGCAATTCGAGCCATCTCCTCTACCTAAGATTCAACTCCCTTTGCTTGAAGATATACTGCAGGCTTTTATGATCTGTGAATATATCAACATGCAGTCCTTACAAATAATGACGCCATATCTTAAGTGCAAAAACTACAACTGCCAACTCTAGGTCTTGAGTCGGATAATTCTTTTCGTGAACCTTGAGCTGACGAGATGCATAAGCTACAACCTTACCATGCTACATTAAGACACATCTGAGACCAACTCCCGAAGCATCACAATAAACCACGAACCCTTCGGTTCCTTCTGGTAGTGTCAAAACTGGAGCAGAAGTCAATCTCTTCTTCAACTCCGCAAAGCTTCGCTCACAAGCATCTGACCATTGGAACTTAACCTTCTTCTGAGTCAACTTAGTCAACGGAGCAGAGATAGAAGAAAATCCTTCTACGAAGCGTCAATAATAGCCTGCCAGACCCAAGAAACTTCTTATATCAGAAACTGAGGTGGGTCTGGGCCAACTCCTTACGGCATCAATCTTCTGAGAATCAACTTGAACACCTTCACCTGAGATCACATGGCCAAAGAATGCCACTGACTTAAGCCAAAACTCACACTTTGAGAATTTTGCAAAAAGTTCGCGATCCTTAAGAGTCTGCAACACTATTCTGGATTTTCTGCATGATCTGCCTCATTACAGGAATACACCAAGATATCATCAATGAAGACAATGATGAATAAGTCAAGATAAGGCATGAAGACCCTGTTCATAAGATCCATGAAAGCAGCTGGCGCATTTGTCAACCCAAATGACATAACAAGAAATTCAAAATGGCCATAACGGGTTCTGAAAGCGGTCATCGGAATATCATGTCACGACACCCGGGACTAACCACCGAGCACCGCTCGTACTATTACTTCTTAGACCCATTCAACAGTCATTTATCGATTTCATGCTCATTTTACAAAATAAGTTATTTTTCATTACAAAACATAATGCTTTTATACAATAACATATATCAATACATTAAAGCAATGTCCACATCGTGAAACCACATAACCCACATTGAGTATCCACGAGCCTCTATGGAATGACATATACCAATATACACAAAAGAATCATCATAAGCACCTCCGGAACAAAGGAGTGCTTTCGGTCAGCTATCAGCTTCTACGAGTCCGGAGCAAGATCTCCTCCCTGTCTACCTGTGGGCATGAACACAGCGTCCAAAGAAAACGGACGTCAGTACGAACATTGTACTGAGTATGTAAGGCAGGAATGAAATGAACAATGTCATAGAAGCACCATGAATCATAAGAAGAGATATAACCAGCTTGAGTGTTATAAACAACATACTTTTTACATATATCACATTTTACATCATCATAGTATATGTGTTATCACATCCCATATATCATCACATTAATCATCACATACATCATCACATACTTCATCACGTACATCATCACATCGTACTCTGCATCATTACCCGCGTCCGGGTAATCCTCATATGCCGCCCACTAGTGGTGATCATGCCCGGCCCTCTAGGCTCGGGGTAAACATAGCAGCCCGCATTAGCGGTGACATGCCCGGCCATATAGGCACGGTGGAATCATATGCAGCCCGCATTCGCGGTGACATGCCCGGCCAAATAGGCGCGGTGGAATCTTATCATCACAAAATCAATCATAACACATCACTATTACACATCTCATGACATAGCATCATCTTATCATTTCTTAGTATTTTATACATCACATAGTCATATTTCAAGTTGGCATTATTCATCATCTTATTGATCTATCATATATTAACATTAAGAGCATACATTAGGTTTTAAGGCAACCACACTATGTCGGGGTGACATAAGGTCGTGAACCCTTGGTTGTATTATGAACATCTATGAGTATCGTGCCTCGCCTTGAAGGAAATAGAGCATAAGGCGAGTGTTAACAAGGATAACATCATTAGCATTACAGGAACCTCATGCCACAATTTCTTGAACCGCTATACTCTAGCTCATTATCGTCACGATCATATTCAGATGTAATTCAATATACTGAAGGACTCCTAGGCTTCGTTTTGTAGGAGGATTCTATGAGACTTGAAGGATTCATGCCTTTTGAAAGAAGAGATAAGCCTCACATACCTTTGTCGTTTATCTATACTATCGTTTGCTCGATTTCCTTTGATGTCACGTCTCTACCTTCAAGAGAGAATTCGTACCATCGTTAGTCAATCGACGAGAAGAACGCATTACTATTTCTAGAAAATTGGATATCATTTCCTTTGTTTCTACTACTTTTCCCATATTTCATTTCAACTAGAAAACATTCACAACAACACTCACAATATCGTATCAACAATCGTCATTTATCTATATTTACCACATTCCACCATTTTTCTCCAATTTCTCCACATTTATGGGTTTTAGCTCATCATCACATTTTCTCATACATCACACCTATTCCATAGTCTACACGTCATTTATAACATATTTATACTCCCAACTCGTCAACGTTCATAATTCAATCCAACTATCATTCAACTATGGCACTATTCACATTTTATGACCCATTTTCTACACTCTTGTATAATCCAAGTGTTTCCGCGTATAAATACTTCAATCATCATGAGAAATTCATAAAACTTACCTTAGATGTGGTAGGAACGACCCTTGGGTAGCAATACTCTTCTATACCAAAAACCCTATTTCACCTCCTTTGCAATTTCTTGGTGTAGATGAACTTTGATGAGCCTCACACTCTTAATTTCATGGATTTGATGTTGTTGAGCTTGATTTTCCTTCTTAGTAAAACATTGTACCCTCATATTCTTCGTTAGTCTATTCGTTGTACGTTCACAGGAAACTTTCCGAGGTGTAACATTCTTCCCCCCCTTTTTGGAACATTCGTCCTCGAATGTTAAGTTAGTGGGGATTCTAGAAACAATTTGCCAGAGTTTCCTTTATAATATGGCACTACCATCCTGTCACAACAACCCATAATATCACATCACTGCCTCACAGGGCCATAACACAATAAAATTCTGAGAAATGATGGGAGTAGGGGTGTTCAGATACTTTAATTATTACACTTCATTTAATGCATGCATACCTTATGTTGTTGGCGTTTCACTTTGAATTTCTCCCGGGTGTTGGAATAAATACGGTTATTTGAATTTCATCTTTTCTTCCGCTTCCCAGGTCATTTCTTCCCTGTTGTTATTTCGCCACAGCACTTTGACTGAAGCTACTTCTTTATTTCGGAGCCTTCGCACTTGCCTGTCTAGAATAGCAATAGGTACTTTTTCATAGGTTAACTTTTCTGTCACTTGCAAATCATCTATCGGGACAATCTTTGTGGGATCTCCAACACACTTGCGGAGCATCGAAACATGGAAGACTGGATGAACTGATTTGAGCTCCGAAGGCAAGTCCAATTCATAGGCTACATGACCCACCTTGTGGTTAATTTTATAGGGTCCAACGTACCTTGGACTTAACTTCCCCTTCTTGCCAAATCTCATCACCCCTTTGTTCGGCGATACTTTCAGAAATACCCAATCATTAACCTGGAATTCCAAGTCTCGTCGGCGGTTGTCCGCATAAGACTTTTGGAGACTTTGGGCTGTTAACAATCGGTCTCGGATCACCTTGAATTTTTCGATTGCTTGTTGAATCAATTCGGGGCCTATTAATTGTGGTTCTCCTGTTTCAAACCACCCAATTGGAGACCTGCACTTCCTTTCATACAAAGCTTCATATGGAGCCATTTGAATACCGGAATGATAGATATTGTTTTATGCAAATTCAATAAGGGGTAGATGCTCATCCCAACTACCATCAAAATCCATCACACACGCTCGTAGCATATCCTCCAAGGTCTGAATAGTACGCTCGGCTTGTCCATCGGTCTGCGGATGGAACGCCGTGCTAAGCTTGACTTGAGTACCAAGACCTTCTTGAAAGGACTTCCAGAACTTGGCTGTAAACTGTGCCCCTCTGTCTGTAATAACGGATAGTGGAATTCCATGAAGTCGCACAATTTCTTTTAAGTACAACCTAGCATAATCTTCCGCTGAATACGTGGTTCTAACTAGAAGAAAATGAGCTTCTTTTGTGAGTCTGTCCACGATCACCCATATAGAATCATATTTCCCTCGTGAACGGGGTAATCCCACAATAAAATCCATATTAATCACTTCCCATTTCCATATAGGAATTTCCATTGCTTGTAATAAGCCCCCTGGCTTCTGATGTTCGGCTTTTACTTGTTGGCAATTTGGACACCGTGCTACAAATTCTGCTATGTCCCTCTTCATGCCATCCCACCAATATAGCAATTTGAGATCCTGATACATTTTGGTTGCACCTGGATGAATAGAATACCGAGAATAATGTGCTTCCTCTAGAATCCGTCGGCGCAATTCTGCCACATCCGACACACATAGTCTGCCTCGGTATCTAAGGATCCCATCTGTGGAAACTTCAAATGGTGACTTCTCCTTTTTATGAGATAAGTTTCTGTACTGGCTTAACTGGGAATCTTCATACTGCCGTTCCTTCACTTCTATATTCAAAGATGAAACTGTGGGGTCATTAATGCTAATAACTGTACTACCCGAATCAATGGCACCTACTCCAAGATTAGCTAATTGATGGAGCTCACGAACCATTTCTTTCTTTTCTGGAGGGACTTCACATAGACTGCCCATGGATCGGCGGGTAAGCGCATCGGCTACTACATTCGCTTTTCCGGGGGTATAAAATATTAACATCATAATCCTTCAATAATTCTAACCACCGCCTCTGCCGCAGGTTTAACTCCTTCTGTTTGAAAATATATTGGAGACTCTTATGATCTGTATAGATATCGACGTGCACACCATAAAAATAATGTCTCCATATCTTCAACGCATGAATGACCGTAGCCAATTCAAGATCATGAGTGGGATAATTCTTTTCATGTTTCCGCAATTGTCTCGAAGCGTAAGCAATAACTCTACCATGTTGCATCAATACGCATCCTAATCCCACTCCGGAAGCATCACAATACACAACATAGCCATCCGGCCCTTCTGGAAGTGTTAAAACTGGAGCTGAGGTTAATCGGTCTTTCAACTCTTGGAAACCACGCTCACAACCATCGTTCCATTGAAATTTTGCTGACTTCTGGGTTAGCTTCATCAATGAGGCTGAAATAGACGAGAAACCCTCTACGAACCTTTTGTAATAACATGCCAACCCCAGAAAACTACGAACTTCTGTAGGTGTCGTAGGCCTTGGCCAAGTCTTCACAGCTTCAATTTTCTGAGTGTCGACTCGAATGCCATCATTTGAGATAACATGGCCCAAGAATGTCACAGAATTTAGCCAAAACTCACACTTTGAAAATTTTGCATATAATTCTCGGGCTTGAAGAATTCCAAGGACAATTCGCAAATGATCTGCATGTTTGGATTCTGTGCGAGAATACACCAGAATGTCATCGATGAATACTATCACGAACAAATCCAAGAGCGGCCTGAATACATTATTCATCAAATTTATAAACACGGCCGGAGCATTAGTCAACCCAAATGACATTACTCGAAATTCATAGTGGCCGTATCTTGTTCTGAAAGCCGTTTTAGGGATATCTTCTTCTCTAACCCTCACTTGATGATAACCTAACCTCAAGTAAATTTTTGAAAACCATTTGGCACCCTGCAGCTGATCAAACAAGTCATCAACCCTCGGGAGAGGATATTTATTCTTTATCGTCACCTTATTCAACTGCCTGTAGTTAATACACATTCGTAGGGAACCATCCTTCTTTCTCACGAACAAGACCGGTGCTCCCCACGGTGATGAACTGGGTCTAATGAACCCCTTTTCAAGTAAGTCTTTCAGCTGCACCTTTAGCTCTTTCAATTATGTCGGAGCCATTCGATAAGGAGGAATAGAAATGGGCTCGGTGTCCGGCAACACATCAATGGCGAAATCAATTTCCCTTTCTGAAGGAAGACCTGGAAGTTCATCTGGAAATACGTTCGGAAATTCATTCACCACCGAGACAGATTGAAATGTTGGTGACTCTGCTTCTGTGTCATGTACTCGAACTAAATGGTAAATATAGCCCTTGGATATCATCTTTCTCGCTTTAAGGTAGGAAATAAACCTACATTTGGGGATGCCGTGTTACCCTTCCATTCAAGTACGGGCTCTCCCGAAAATTGAAATCGAACCACTTTCGTGCGGCAATCAACACTTCTGTCACCACCCAGCTAGGGGCCGCGACGGGTACCCGGGTCTAACCACCGAGCACCGCTCGTACTATTACTTCTTAGATCCATTCAACAGTCATTTATCAATTTCATGCTCATTTTACAAAAGAAGTTGTTTTTCATTACAAAACATAATGCTTTTATACAATAACATATATCAATACATTTACGCAATGTCACGTCGTGAAACCACATAACCCACATTGAGTATCTACGAGCCTCTATGGAATGACATATACCAATATACACAAAAGAATCATCATAAGCACCTCCGGAATAAAGGAGTGCTTTCGGTCAGCTATCAGCTTCTAAGAGTCCGGAGCAAGATCTCCTCCCTGTCTACCTGTGGGCATGAACACAGCGTCCAAAGAAAACGGACGTCAGTACGAACATTGTACTGAGTATGTAAGGCAGGAATGATATGAACAATATCATAGAAGCACCATGAATCATAAGAAGAGATATAACCTGCTTGAGTGTTATAAGCAACACACTTTTTACATATATCACATTTTACATCATCATAGTATATGTGTTATCACATCCCATATATCATCACATTCATCATCACATACATCATCACATACTTCATCACGTACATCATCACATCGTACTCTGCATCATTACCCGCGTCCGGGTAATCCTCATATGCCGCCCACTAGTGGTGATCATGCCTGGCCCTCTAGGCTCGGGGTAAACATAGCAGCCCGTATTAGCGGTGACATGCCCGGCCATATAGGCACGGTGGAATCATACGCAGCCCGCATTCGCGGTGACATGCCCGGCCAAATAGGCGCGGTGGAATCTTATCATCACAAAATCAATCATAACACATCACTATTACACATCTCATGACATAGCATCATCTTATCATTTCTTGGTATTTTATACATCACATAGTCGTATTACAAGTTGGCATTATTCATCATCTTATTGATCTATCATATATTAACATTAAGAGCATACATTAGGCTTTAAGGCAACCACACTATGTCGGGGTGACATAAGGTCGTGAACCCCCGATTGTATTATGAACATTTATGAGTATCGTGCCTTGCCTTGAAGGAAATAAATCATAAGGCGAGTGTTAACAAGGATAACATCATTAGCATTATAGGAACCTCATGCCACAATTTCTTGAACCGCTATACTCTAGCTCATTATCGTCACGATCATATTCAGATGTAATTCAATATACTGAAGGACTCCTAGGCTTCGTTTTGTAGGACGATTCTATGAGACTTGAAGGATTCATGCCTTTTGAAAGAAGAGATAAGCCTCACATACCTTTGTCGTTTATCTATACTATCGTTTGCTCGATCTCCTTTGATGTCACGTCTCTACCTTCAAGAGAGAATTCGTACCATCGTTAGTCAATCGACGAGAAGAACGCGTTACTATTTCTAGAAAATTGGATAGCATTTCCTTTGTTTCTACTACTTTTCCCATATTTCATTTCAACTACTAAACATTCACAACAAAACTCACAATATCGTATCAACAATCGTCATTTATCTATATTTACCACATTCCACCATTTTTCTCCAATTTCTCCACATTTATGGGTTTTAGCTCATCATCACATTTTCTCATACATCACACCTATTCCATAGTCTACACGTCATTTATAACATATTTATACTCCAAACTCTTCAACGTTCATAATTCAATCCAACTATCATTCAACTATGGCACTATTCACATTTTATGACCCAGTTTCTACACTCTTGTATAATCCAAGTGTTTCCGCGTATAAATACTTCAATCATCATGAGAAAGTCATAAAACTTACCTTAGATGTGGTAGTAACAAGCCTTGGGTATACTCTTCTATACCAAAAACCCTATTTCACCTCCTTTGCAATTTCTTGGTGTAGATGAACTTTAATGAGCCTCACACTCTTGATTTCATGGATTTGATGTTGTTGAGCTTGATTTTCCTTTGATTCTCTTGAATTCTTATGGATGAAGTGTTTGGAGGGTTCTAGAGACTTCTTGAGTTGTGTAGATGAGAAATGAATAAAATGAGCTTGGGGTCCCTTATACTTAACTTAAAAATCTGATTTTTACGAACAGTAGTCTGAGTGCACAGTGGTCGTAAACCCAGTTTACGGGCCGTATTCTGGTTTACGGTCCGTCCTTCACGACCGTATTTAAGCATATCAGAACCAGAAAGGTTTGTTGGAGTCATGATGGTTTACGGTTGTAGTTTACGGGTTGTATTTCAATTTACAGGCCGTATTTTGAGTCATATTTAACCATTTAGACATTTGGCAGAAAGTTGGAATTTTGGAAGTTTGAAGGACGATGGCAGTTTAATGTCCGTAAACCACTTTACGGGTTGTATTCTATTTTACGACCAACTGGGCCAAAGTGCAAATCTGCAACTTCCACCTTTTCAAAGCCTATAAATAGTCATTCCCTTCTTAGTAAAACATTGTACCCTCATATTCTTCGTTAGTCTATTCGTTGTACGTTCACGGGAAACTTTCCGAGGTGTAACATTATTCCCCCCCCCCCCCTTTTGGAACATTCGTCCTCGAATGTTAAGTTAGTGGGGATTCTAGAAAAAAATTTGCCAGAGTTTCCTTTATAATATGGCACTACCATCCTGTCACAACAACCCATAATATCACATCACTGCCTCAAAGGGCCATAACACAATAATATTCTGAGAAATGATGGGAGGATGGGTGTTCAGATACTTTAATTATTACACTTCATTTAATGCATGCGTACCTTATGTTGTTGGAGTTTCACTTTGAATTTCTCCCAGGTGTTGGAATAAATACGGGTATTTGAATTTCATCTTTTCTTCCGATTCCCAAGTCATTTCTTCCCTGTTGTTATTTCGCCACAGCACTTTGACTGAAGCTACTTCTTTATTTCGGAGCCTTCGCACTTGCCTGTCTAGAATAGCAATAGGTACTTCTTCATAGGTTAACTTTTCTGTCACTTGCAAATCATCTATCGGGACAATCTTTGTGGGATCTCCAACACACTTGCGGAGCATCGAAACATGGAAGACTAGATGAACTGATTTGAGCTCCGAAGGCAAGTCCAATTCATAGGCTACATGACCCACCTTGCGGTTAATTTTATAGGGTCCAACGTACCTTGGACTTAACTTCCCTTTCTTGCCAAATCTCATTACCCCTTTCATCAGCGATACTTTCAGAAATACCCAATCATTAACCTGGAATTCCAAATCTCGTCGGCGGTTGTCCGCATAAGACTTTTGGCTACTTTGGGCTGTTAACAATCGGTCTCGGATCACCTTGAATTTTTCGACTGCTTGTTGAATCAATTCGGGGCCTATTAATTGTGCTTCTCCTGTTTCAAACCACCCAATTGGAGACCTACAGTTCCTTCCATACAAAGCGTCATATGGAGCCATTTGAATACCGGAATGATAGCTATTGTTGTATGCAAATTCAATAAGGGGTAGATGCTCATCCCAACTACCATCAAAATCCAGCACACACGCTCGTACCATATCCTCCAATGTCTGAATAGTACGCTCGGCTTTTCCATCGGTCTGCGGATGGAACGCCGTGCTAAGCTTGACTTGAGTACCAAGACCTTCTTGAAAGGACTTCCAGAACTTGGCTGTAAACTGTGCCCCTCTGTCTGTAATAACGGATAGTGGAATTCCATGAAGTCGCACAAATTCTTTTAAGTACAACCTAGCATAATCTTCCGCTGAATACGTGGTTCTAACTTGAAGAAAATGAGCTTCTTTTGTGAGTCTGTCCACGATCACCCATATAGAATCATATTTTCCTCGTGAACGGGGTAATCCCACAATAAAATCCATATTAATCACTTCCCATTTCCATATAGGAATTTCCATTGCTTGTAATAAGCCCCCTGGCTTCTGATGTTCGGCTTTTACTTGTTGGCAATTTGGACACCGTGCTACAAATTCTGCTATGTCCCTCTTCATTCCATCCCACCAATATAGCAATTTGAGATCCTGATACATTTTGGTTGCACCTGGATGAATAGAATACCGAGAATAATGTGCTTCCTCTAGAATCCGTCGGCGCAATTCTGCCACATCCGACACACATAGTCTGCCTCGGTATCTAAGGATCCCATCTGTGGAAACTTCAAATGGTGACTTCTCCTTTTTATGAGATAAGTTTTTGCACTGGCATAACTGGGAATCTTCATACTGTCGTTCCTCCACTTCTATATTCAAAGATGAAACTGTGGGGTTATTAATGCTAATACATGCACTACCCGAATCAATGGCACGTACTCCAAGATTAGATAATTGATGGAGCTCACGAACCATTTCTTTCTTTTCTGGAGGGACTTCACATAGACTGCCCATGGATCGGCGGCTAAGCGCATCGGCTACTACATTCGCTTTTCCGGGGGTATAAAATATTCACATCATAATCCTTTAACAATTCTAACCACCGCCTCTGTCGCAAATTTAGCTCCTTCTGCTTGAAAATATGTTGGAGACTCTTGTGATCTGTATAGATATCGACGTGCACACCATACAAATAATGTCTCCATATCTTCAACGCATGAATCACTGCATCCAATTCAAGATCATGAGTCGGATAATTGTTTTCATGTTTCCGCAGTTATCTCGAAGCATATGCAATAACTCTCCCATGTTGCATCAATACGCATCCTAATCCCACTCCGGAAGCATCACAATACACAACATAGCCATCCGGCCCTTCTGGAAGTGTTAAAACTGGAGCTGAGGTCAATCGGTCTTTCAACTCTTGGAAACCGCGCTCACAAGCATCGTTCCACTGAAATTTTGCTGACTTCTGGGTTAGCTTCGTCAATGGGGCTGAAATAGATGAGAAACCCTCTACGAACCTTCTGTAATAACCTGCCAACCCCAGAAAACTACGGACTTCTGTAGGCATTGTAGGCCTTGGCCAAGTCTTCACAGCCTCAATTTTCTGAGTATCGACTCGAATACCATCATTTGAAATGAAATGGCCCAGAAATGTTATAGAATTTAACCAGAACTCGCACTTTGAAAAATTTTCATACAATTCTCGGGCTCGAAGAATGCCAAGAACAATTCGCAAATGGTCTGCATGTTCTGATTCGGTGCGAGAATACACCAGAATATCATCAATAAATACTATCACAAATAAATCCAAGAGAGGCCTGAATACATTGTTCATCAAATTCATATACACGGCTGGGGCATTAGTCAACCCAAACGACATCACTCAGAATTCATAGTGGCCATATCTCGTCCTGAAAGCAGTCTTGGGAATATCCGCTTCTCTAACTCTTACTTGATGATAACCCGACCACAAGTCGATTTTAGAAAACCACTTGGCACCCTGCAACTGATCAAACAAGTCATCAATCCTCGGAAGAGGATATTTGTTCGTTATCGTCACCTTGTTCAGCTGTCTGTAATCAATGCACATTCATAGGGAACCGTCCTTCTTTCTCACGAACAAGACTGGTGCTCCCCACGGCGATGAAATGGGTATAATAAACCCCTTGTCAAGCAAGTCTTTAAGTTGTTCCTTTAGCTCTTTCAATTCTGCCGAAGCCATTCGATAAGGAGGAATAGAAATGGGCTCGGTGTCCGGCAACACATCAATGGCGAAATCAATTTCTCTTTCTGGGGGAAAACCTGGGAGTTCGTCTGGAAATACATCCGGAAATTCATTCACCACCGGAACAGATTAAAATGTTGGCGACTTTGCTTCTGTGTCATGCACCCGAACTCGATGATAAATATAGCCTTTCGCTTCATCTTCCTCGCCTTAAGGTAGGAAATAAACCGACCTTTTGGGGATGCCGGGTTACCCTTCCATTCAAGTACGGGCTCTCCCGGGAATTGAAATCGAAACACTTTTCTGCGGCAATCAACATTTGCATAACACGAGGCCAACCAATCCATGCCCATGATTACATCGAAATCTATCATTTTCAGCTCAATCAAATCAGCTTTGGTCTGACGATCACATATCACAATGAAACAATTTTTGTACACTTGCCTTGCTATCACGGGATCACTAACCGGAGTGAGTACCTTAAACGGTTTAATTGACTCGGGTTTCACCCCAATACAACCAGCAACATATGGAGTAATATAAGAGAATGTCAAACCGGGATCTATCAATGCATACACATCACGGGAGAATATAGAAAATATACCTGTAACTACATTCGGAGAGGACTCGAGATCCTATCGTCCAGCTAAAGCATAAACACGGGGCTGACTGGCACCTGAAGTAGGTGCTGCCCCTCTGGCTCTCCCTCGACCTGCTGACATTTGAGAAGTCTGTCCTACCGGACGTACTGATGAAGAACCAGCTGCTGAGCCTGTGGGCTGAACCCCACCTCTACCATACCGCGAGGGACAATCTCGCATCAAATGTCCAGTCTGTCCACAAACATAACAAGCATCTGTGTCCTGACGACATGGCCCTGAGTGTAATTTTCGGCACCGACTACATCGTGGAACTGGGGGTCTCCCTTGACTATAATCACCCTCAAACTGGGAACCTGAACCCCTCGAGCTCTGACCCTGTCCCGAGCGAAAGGAGCGGTCAAATCTTCTATCTGGAAATCTAGGAGGTACGCTAGTCGCCGTCTGGCCTGACTGCCTAGAATAATTCTGCCTCGATCCCCCTCTGTACTCGCTACTCGCTCCCATAGATCAAGCCCTCTTGCTTTGCCTCCTGTCCATATCACGATCACTCCTCGATGGTTGCTGTCGCCCCTCTAAGTTCTGGGCATGGGCCTGTATACGGGAAATGTCCATCCCATCTTGCAATGAAGCCGTCAAACAATCTTTAAATAAATGTGGTCCCAAACCACTCACAAATCTGTGAACACGATCTCCCATGTCAGCCACCATAGCCGGGGCGTATCTAGCCAAAGAATTAAATTGCATACTATACTCCCAGGCACTCATACTTCCTTGCTTCAAATTTAGAAATCTATCCGCCCTAGGTCGGCGAATCTCGGGTGGTAAATAGTGACGAATAAAAGCATCCACAAATTCCTGCCATACGGGTGGAGGTGCATTCTCTCCTCTTGATAATACACAATTATTATACCATAAGACTGCCACATCCCGGAGTCTATAAGAGGCCAACTCCACGGATTCAGTCTCGGAGGCATGAATACTCTTTAAAGTCCTCAACATCTCATCGATAAAACCTTGCGGATCCTCATCCAACTTTGACCCAAAGAACTCCGGAGGGTTTAAAGTCAAGAAGTCACGGGCTCTAGTACTAGCTGATCGATCACTCGGGCCCGCATTTTGCCGTTGTGCCTGGGCGGTAACCAACTGCGTTAATAACTGAACGGCCTCGGTCATTTGTTGACCCGAAGCAACCGGCGGAGGAATTGGAGCTGGAGCTCCTCCTTGTTCTCCCACATTAGGCGGGGTAGAGAAAGCATTAGACAAGGCCTCGTTATGTGATTCGCCTTCTTCTATATTCATCGGAGGCTCTCTTTCTACCCGCCTCTTTGTCGTAGTCTTGCCCTTCAGGGCGGCTATAGCTTTTCCCTTGGGTGGCATTCTGAAATCACAACACACTATTAGGGAGGATAAAATCTTATACACGGCTTTATCGCACGATCTCATAGGAAGAAAGATGGTCATTTTCCTAAATGCCCCGTAGCCTCTTGTTTATTAGCGTGGCACGCAGCACACCATAAAAAAGACTCTACTAGACACGGCTCGTAGACACTTCCTAGGACTGAACTATTCTGATACCACTTCTGTCACGACCCATCTAGGGGCCCCGATGGGTACCCGGGGCTAACCACCGAGCACCGCTCGTACTATTACTTCTTAGACTCATTCAACAATCATTTATCGATTTCATGCTCATTTTACAAAAGAACTGCTTTTCATTACAAAACATAATTCTTTTATACAATAACATATATCAATATATTTACACAATATCCACGTCGTGGAACCACATAACCCACATTGAGTATCTACGAGCCTCTATTGGATTACACATACAACTGTACACAAACGATTCATCATAAGCACCTCCGAAACAAGGGAGTGCTTTCAGTCAACTAGCAGCTTCTAAAAGTCCGGAGCAAGATGTCCTCCCTGTCTACCTGTAGGCATGAACACAACGTCCAAAGAAAACGGACGTCAGTACGAACATTGTACTGAGTATGTAAGGCAGGAATGAAATAAACAATGTCATAGAAGCATCACGAATCATAAGAAGAGATATAACCTGCTTGAGTGTTATAAGCAACATACTTTTTACATATATCATATTTTACATCATCATAGTATATGTTTTGTCATATCCCATATATCATCACATTCATCATCACATACATCACCACATACTTCATCACGTACATCGTCACATCGTACTCCGCATCATTACACGCTCCGGGTAATCTTCATATGCCGCCCACTAGTGGTGATCATGCCCGACCCTCTAGGCTCGGTGTAAACATAGCAGCCCGCATTAGCGGTGACATGCCCGGCCATATAGGCGTGGTGGAATCATACGCAGCCCACATTCGCGGTGACATGCCCGGCCAAATAGGCACGATGGAATCTTATCATCACAAAATCAATCATAACACATCTCATAACATAGCATCATCTTATCATTTATTGGTATCTTATACATATCATCATCGTATTACAAACTATCATTGTTAATCATCTTATAGACATATCATATATTAGCATTTAGAGCATACGTTAAATTTTAAGGACAACCACACTATGTCGGAGTGACGTAAGGTCGTGAACCCCCGATTATATTATGAACGTTTATGAGTATCGTGCTTCGCCTTGAAGGAAATAAAGCATAAGGCGAGTGTTAACAAAGATAACATTATTAGAGTTATAGGAACATCATGCCACAATTTCTTGAATCGCTATACTCTAGCTCATTATCATCACCATCATATTCATATGTAATTTAATATATTGAAGGACTCATAGGCTTCGTTTTGTAGAAGGATTATATAAGACTTGAAGAATTCATGCCTTTTGAAAGAAAAGATAAGCCTCACATACCTTTGTCGTTTAACTATGCTATCGTTTGCTTGATTTCCTTTGATGTCACGTCTCTACCTTCAACAGAGAATTCGTACCATCGTTAGTCAATCGATGAGAAGAACGCGCTACTATTTCAAAGGAAATTGGGCAGCATTTCCTTTTTTTCTACTACTTTTCCCATGTTTCATTTCAACTACCAAACATTCACAACAACACTCACAATATCGTATCAACAATCGTCATTTATCTACATTTACCACATTCCACCATTTTTCTTCAATTTCTCCACATTTATGGGTTTTAGCTCATCATCACATTTTCTCATACATCACACCTATTTCATGATCTACAAGTCATTTATAACATATTTATACTCCCAACTCATCAACATTCATAATTCAATCCAACTATCATTCAACTATGGCACTATTCACATTTTATGACCAATTTACTACACTCTTCTATAATCCAAGTGTTTCAACGTATAAATACTTCAATCATCATGAGAAAGTCATAAAACTTACCTTAGATGTGGTAGGAATGAGCCTTGAGTAGCAATACTCTTCTATACCAAAAACCCTACTTCACTTCCTTTGCAATTTCTTGGTGTAGATGAACTTTGATCAGTTTCACACTCTTGAATTCATGGATTTGGTGTTGTTGATCTTGATTTTCCTTTGATTCTCTTGTGGATGAATATTAGAGAGTATTTTAGATGTTTATTAAAGTGTGGAGTGAAAATGAAATGAATGGAATGAAAAAGGGTCCCTTATAATTAACTTAAAATCTGATTTTTATGAACAGTAGTCGAAGTGCACAGTGGCCGTAAACCCAGTTTACGGGTTGTATTCTGGTTTACGGTCCGTCTTTCACGACCGTATTTAAGCATATCAAAACCAGAAAGGTATGTTGATGTCATGGTGATTTACGATCACGGCTTACGGTCCGTATTTCGATTTACGGTCCGTATTCTGAGTCGTATTTAACCATTTAGACATTTGGCAGAAAGTTGAAGTTTTGGAATGTTGAAAGACGATAGCAATTTACGGTCCGTAAACCACTTTACGGGCCGTATTCTATTTTACGACCAACTGGGCCGAAGTGCAAATCTGCAACTTTTGCATTTTCAAAACTCATAAGTAGTCATCCCCTTCTTAGTAAAACATCATACATTCATACTCTTCATTGGTCTATTCATTGTACGTTCACGGAGAAATTTCTGAGGTGTAACAAAACTAAATCATCATCTGGGACTCAATAGAATAATTAGAATGAACCGACACTTGAGAATCAAAAACAACTGTCATGTCAAGTACCGCTGAGAATTAGAATTCATTGGAGTCATGTATGTTCATCGTTCGCTCGTTTATGTAATTCATGCCAAAAAGAAAGAAGGGATAGCCTTAACATACCTGGTATTAGGTCAATGGCTCAAGAACTCAACTCGTATCTGCTCCACGATCTATATCTAACAACAATGATACTATCGTTAATTACACAAACGATTCTCTTAATCGTACAATGAAAATTTAACTTATCCTTAGACAAAAGGGGCAGTATCTCCCCCATTCTCCTCATTTTCCCAAACTTCATATATCAACTACAACAACCAGAACAATTCAGCATGTATATATATCAATAACAAGATACCATGTAGCAGCAACAAGTCATAAACATTTCACCACAAGCGACAAGCCCAGATACGATTATCAAACACACTTCTCCAATTTTTCTTTCCTTCAAAATACATATCAATGACAACAACAACAATATACTTAAGCTGGTCCAATAATTTCCAGTCACAACACGACCCAAAAATATACCTCAAATCAGCCCACACAACAACAATAACTTATCATATTAACCGTAATTAATTTCGTAATTCTCATCTCACAATTTAGCTATGACCGAGATGAATTTAAATATACCTAGGAGAGAATAGTTCTTACCTAATATGCCAAAAAATGATCTTCTTCCACCTTACTTCTCTTTGAATAAATCCCAGATTCAACCACGCGACAAACGGAATAACGAAATCGAAGTAGTGGGCAAAATCTGTATGTTGTTCTTGACGAAAATTATACTTTAATTCCTCAAAATTGGAACTCACGTTGATATTAAGAGACTTAAATTCATGTTGCTTGTTGCTTAATGATATTAATAAATTGCAGCCTCTCATTTCATATGTAGAAAGCTAGGAATAATGAAATTAGTAACTTTAATGACACATTTTTCTCCACCACAAGTAAGTGTATGAATTCTCTTTTTAATAGTCATCACTTTAAGATATAAGTTCCACCTCTTTGCAGGGACAATACTACACTTGCTGCCTTTCCACGTGGAACAATGTCCACTTCAATATCTATCAATAATTAACTAATTAACTTATTACTCTCCCACTAAAATTCAACATTTAACCAACTATACACATAATTAATTTCTTGATCTCAATTAACTTAAATAATAAATCATTTTTGATACACTTCATATACTCATTATCATAATCATGTAGTATAACATAGTCCCTAGCCTCATTTGCCACACATAAAATATTATTTTCAATCATCGTCGTCACACTTTTTCGTCTTAAATCATTTTGGTACTTCATTCCTTGTATACACCAAGCTCTTGATTTTCATCCTTGGATATGATCGAATTCTCCGGGCTCGGGTAAATTTTCTAATGCTAGACGGTTCAATTTCCTAGTCCAAAAATACGGGGTGTTATAGCTTAAACCGTATTTCATTCAAATAAATTTCAAACCTCGATGAAGCTTATTTTCTTCGATTTGTTTAACTTCTAATATTTACAACACATCTGTACCATTACTCTAACCACCTATAAGCTTGGGGGATAACCTCGTTACCGTTACTAATTTCATTTACCTCGCACGATTTCCATTGCATGAAAACACGGGATGTAACAGGTAGCGCCATATTACTGGGGAAACTCCAGCGAAATTTTGTAGGATTCTTGAGAACTTAACATTCGATGACAAATGTTTTCAAATGGGGGAAGAATGTTACACCTCTCGTTTTCATGGTAGGAAAAACTCACGGCTTCCTAGTTGAGTATGCCATGAAATGGAGATTTGTAACTGAGTATTGGGATGAGAAGTATTTTACCCCATGCATGGAGGTACTAGCAGGTATATTACAGGATTAGAAGTTGAACGGATTGAACCGACACAGGCTGAGCATATTCAGGGAAATCTGCAGACACCAGACATTATCGATGAAACGTCGACCATGTCGACGGGCCGTCAACATGCACCATCATTATGTTCTGAGAATTCTAACCTGCAGAAATCGATCGACGAGACACCTCGATGAGACACGTCGACGGGCTGTCGATCACCACCGTCAATATGGCTCTGCCACTTCCGATCTGCAGAAGCAGGTCGATGGACCGTCGACACGTCGACGTGACCGTCGTCCTACTCGTCGAACCGCTTATCTGAAATATTCCAGTTTTAGCTATAAATAGACGAGTCACACCCCAAAATTTTAGATTTTATTTTTTCACCAAGTCTTGAAGGTTCTAGAAAAATTCTCTCATTATATTATTATATATCCAAGGGAAATCAAGGAGTAATCACCAAGAATTAGTAGAATCTAGTGTAAGAATGCTCACTGGGGTTTGTGGAGATCAAGACACCCTTTTGTGTTGAAGTAGGGTTTTCTTCAAGTGGAGTATTCTCATCTAAAGTCCATTCCTACATCATCCAAGGTGAGTTATATGTTCAATTCATGTTATTAAGAGTATTGAGAGGTTGAAAGACTTAGACTATGGAACGGGGGAGAATATGGAGTACAAACATGAAATTAGTAATATTCTTGAATCATAGTTCTTGATATGTAATGAGTATAACCTTGCTATGAATAGTATTAAAGATGTTATAGAGGCCTTGTATGAAGGTGGATACGGTATGGTGCCATAGCTAGAGTTATGAAGGGTTTTGATAGGGAATGTTGAGGATTTAATAATGTCTAGCTTGATGAAGCTATTGATTAAAATATTGTGGGTGTTGTTATTGATGTTGAGAGTTGCTTATTACGTGGAAGAAGTCATCGCCATAAAGGATATGTTACCCAATTTTCGTTAGCTTTAGCTTAAGCTTAAATATGTATTCAATTATCTAATTTTAGTGCGAACTCTCTTGAATGTAGAAAAGTGAATATTGGAGGGAAGCGTTCAAGTAAGAAAGTTAGCAAAACGTAAAGGTATGTGAGGCTAGTCCCTTCTTTTTCTAAGGCATGACTCCTATAATATGACTTCCATTAACTTTCCATGATTTTCTCATATTCCGGAAACTATGAGCCTATGATTATTAAGAGCTTCTCACGAAATAAAGATAAGAGATGCGTTGTGAATATGGTAATGATGATGATGAGTCTAAGCCTAGATATCCTAAAGCTTATGATATGATATTTCCATGAAGCTAATGATCCCTATACGATTCTTTGATGTTATCCATTGTTGCTAAACCTACCTTATGATGCTTGTTCCATCAAGGTGAAGTGTGATGATTATAATTACTCCATAATGGAATCGGGGGTTCTCGACCTTACGTCACCCCGATAGAGTTATAGATTATCTTTGAGTTCTAGTGCATGCTTTATAATAAGTATATGATGATAAGGTTACACCGTGCCTAGATGGCCGGACATGTCACCGCGAAGGCGGGCTGCATACGATTACACCGTGCCTAGATAGCCGGACATGTAACCGCGAAGGCGGGCCGCATATGTTTACACCACGCCTAGAAGGCCAGACATGACACCACTAGTAGGCGGCGTGCGATGGTTACCCGGACGCGGGTTAACGATGATAGTATATGTGATATGTATGACATGTGTTTTCTTTTAAAGGATAAGCAGGTTATATCTTCATCTCATGTTTTCCTGATTTCTTTATTATGCTAGTATTATTCATGCCTTACATAGAACGAATAGACTAACAAAGAATATGAGGGTACAATGTTTTACTAAGAAGGGAATGACTATTTATAGGCTTTGAAAATGTGGAAGTTGCAGATTTGCACTTTGGCCCAGTTGGTCGTAAAATAGAATACGGCCCGTAAAGTGGTTTACGGACCGTAAACTGCCATCGTCCTTCAAACTTTAAAAATTCCAACTTTCTGCCAAATGTCTAAATGGTTAAATACGACTCAGAATATGGACCGTAAATTGAAATACGGCCCATAAACTGCAACCGTAAACCATCATGACTCCAGCAAACCTTTCTGGTTCTGATATGCTTAAATACGGTCGTGAAGGATGGACCGTAAACCAGAATACGTCCTGTAAACTGGGTTTACGGCCACTGTGCACTCCGACTACTGTTCGTAAAAATCAGATTTTTAAGTTAAGTATAAGGGACCCCAAGCTCATTTTATTCATTTCTCATCTACACAACTCAAGAAGTCTCTAGAACCCTCCAAACACTTCATCCATAAGAATTCAAGAGAATCAAAGGAAAATCAAGCTCAACAACATCAAATCCATGAAATCAAGAGTGTGAGGCTCATCAAAGTCCATCTACTCCAAGAAATTACAAAGGAGGTGAAATAGGGTGTTTAGTATAGAAGAGTATTGCTACCCAAGGCTCGTTCCTACCACATCTAAGGTAAGTTTTATGACTTTCTCATGATGATTGAAGTATTTATACGCAGAAACACTTGGATTATACAAGAGTGTACAAAATGGGTCATAAAATGTGAATAGTGTCATAGTTGAATGATAGTTGGATTGAATTATGAACGTTGAAGAGTTGGGAGTATAAATATGTTATAAATGATGTGTATACTATGGAATAGGTGTGATGTATGAGAAATGTGATGATGAGCTAAAGCCCATAAATGTGGAGAAATTGGAGAAAAATGGTGGAATGTGGTAAATATAGATAAATGACGATTATTGATACGATATTGTGAGTTTTGTTGTGAATGTTTGGTAGTTGAAATGCAATATGGGAAAAGTAGTAGAAACAAAGGAAATGCTATCCAATTTTCTAGAAATAGTAACGCGTTCTTCTCGTCGATTGACTAACGATGGTACGAATTCTCTCTTGAAGGTAGAGACGTGACATCAAAGGAGATCGAGCAAACGATAGTATAGATAAACGACAAAGGTATGTGAGGCTTATCTCTTCTTTCAAAAGGCATGAATCCTTCGAGTCTCATAGAATCCTCCTACAAAACGAAGCCTAGGAGTCCTTCAGTATGTTGAATTACATCTGAATATGATCGTGACGATAATGAGCTAGAGTATAGCGGTTCAAGAAATTATGGCATGAGGTTCCTATAATGCTAATGATTTTATCCTTGTTAACACTCGCCTTATGCTCTATTTCCTTCAAGGTGAGACACGATACTCATAAATGTTCATAATACAATCGGGGGTTCACGACCTTATGTCACCCCGACATAGTGTGGTTTCCTTAAAGCCTAATGTATGCTCTTAATGTTAATATATGATAGATCAATAAGATGATGAATAATGCCAACTTGTAATACGACTATGTGATGTATAAAATACCAAGAAATGATAAGATGATGTTATGTCATGAGATGTGTAATAGTGATGTGTTTTGATTGATTTTGTGATGATAAGATTCCACCGCGCCTATTTGGTCGGGCATGTCACCGCGAATGCGGGCTGGGCTGCGTATGATTCCACCGTGCCTATATGGCCGGGCATGTCACCGCTAATGCGAGCTGCTATGTTTACACCGAGCCTAGAGGGCCGGGCATGATCACCACTAGTGGGCGGCATATGAGGATTACCCGGTCGCGGGTAATGATGCGGAGTACGATGTGATGATGTACGTGATGAAGTATGTCATGATGTATGTGTTGATGAATGTGATGATATATGGGATGTGATAACACATATACTATGATGATGTAAAATGTGATATATGTAAAAAGTATATTGCTTATAACACTCAAGCAGGTTATATCTCTTCTTATGATTCATGGTGCTTCTATGACATTGTTCATTTCATTCCTGCCTTACATACTCAGTACAATGTTCGTACTGACGTCCATTTTCTTTGGACGTTGTGTTTATGCCCACAGGTAGACAGGGAGGAGATCTTGCTCCGGACTTTTAGAAGCTGATAGCTGACCGAAAGCAGTCCTTTGTTCCGGAGGTGCTTATGATGATTCTTTTATGTATATTGTTATATGTCATTCCATAGAGGCTCGTGGATACTCAATGTGGGTTATGTGGTTTCACGACGTGGACATTACGTAAATGTCTTGATATATGTTATTGTATAAAAGCATTATGTTTTGTAATAAAAAAAACAACTTCTTTTTGTAAAATGAGCATGAAATCGATAAATGACTGTTGAATGGGTCTAAAACGTAATAGTACGAGCGGTGCTCGGGGGTTAGCCCCGGGTACCCGTCACGGCCCCTAGCTGGGTCGTGACAGAAGTGGTATCAGAGCAGTTCGTCCTAGGAAGTGTCTACGAGTTGTGTCTAGTAGAGTCTTGTTTATGGTGTGTTGCACGCCACATCAATAAACAAGAGGCTACGGGACATTTAGGAAAAATGACCATCTTTCCTCTTATGAGATCGTGCGATAGAGTTGTGTATAAGATTTTATCCTCCCTAATAGTGTGTTGTGATTTCAGAATGCTGCCAAAGGGAAAAGCTATAGCCGCCCAGATGGGCAAGACTACGACAAAGAGGCGGGTAGAAAGAGAGCCTCCGGTGAATATTGGAGAAGGCGAGTCACAAAATGAGACTCCATCTAGTACCTCTTCCACCCCGCCTAATGTGGAAGAGCAAGGGGGAGCTCCCGCTCCAATCCCTCAGCCGGTTGCTTCGAGTCGACAAATGACCGAAGCCATCCAGTTATTGACACAGTTGGTTGCCGCCCAGGCACAGCGGAAAAATGCGGGCCCGAGTGATCGATCCGCAAGTACTAGAGCCCGTGACTTCATGACTTTCAATGTTCCGGAGTTCTTTGGGTCAAAGCCGGATGAAGATCCGCAAAACTTTATTGTTGAAATGTTGAGGACCTTAAAAATTATTGATGCATGAATTTAAAAATTGGGAATGGGGACATAGAGTAGAATATAAATAGATAATGATGTAGGTACACCCTAAAGGGGGGAAGCGGATGAGAAAAATGCAAGTGTAAGATGAAATCAACTGACACTGCAATACATTTAATGTGAAAACATAAACTCCAAGTGAGATCCCATGTTGAAGCAAGTTGGTAAGATCTGAAAGCCAGCGATAAATGGATAGAAGCCAAGATGGTATTTGAGATAGTGCTGAGAATTATTGGAAAGGATCTTGGATAATATGACACCAGAAAATTGATGCTTATAAAAAGGGAAAATACGACAAGGGAATGGTAACGAATAACTTAAGAGATGTTATGAAGGATAGCAATGCTATACTGGATTAGAGGTTAAGATATTGGCAACAGAGTTATTGGCTAATGACATTGTGACACATAAGTAGCAAAGGGAAGGGAAAGGAAAGGAGTATGACAAGAAAGGCTACAAACGAGTTTTAGTACGGATATGTAAAGCAGAATGAACCAGGAAACGAGAAGACTCTGACTAAGATTAGATACACTTTATACAAGTTGTACAAGAATAGTTATGCAACCTACGAATATTTGTATGCTAAGAACGAGACCAAGTAAGTACTTGATAAGAAGGGTAAGAATTCAGTAACAACAATGCGGTTGCAATATTTTGGGTACACCAAAGAAAGGTGTAAGACGGTTTGAGGCAAAACTACAGAGATATAATTAGTACTGAGGGCAAAAGCCATAGTTGAGCCTTGATATCAATTGAAAGATATAAGAGAAGAATATAGGGTTTGCATAAAGACTAGCGAGGCAACGCTAAGATATTTTCTGGGCTGATTTGAGCACCTACACATACTTGGGTAAGGATTGCAATAGGATGCATGGTAGGAGAACTAAGAGCAAATTTGAGTAAAGGGGCAATAGAAGAGTTTGGGACAAAAATAAAGAAATGACACGAGATAATATTGTTACACCTCGGAAATTTCTCCGTACTTGTATGATGAGTGGAATGGTGAAGCGTTTGAGTGAATGATGTTTTATTAAGTCGGGAATGGCTAATTAAGAATTTTTGGAAATAAGAAAGTCGCGGAAAATGTTTCAGCACAGTGGTCGTATATGGCACTATACGGCCCGTAATATGATTTACGGACCGTATAGTGCAGTCGTCCTCCAGCTTGTCAAAAATCCCAACTTTCTGTAAATGTTGAAAATGGTTGAACACGACCCAGTTTACGGCTCGTAAACTGGTTTACGGACCGTAAACCAGGTCGTAAACTGCCATGTCCACCAGCCAAACTTTCTGTTTTTGGAATGCTTAAAAACAACCACAGTGGACGGACCGTAAATCAAAATACGGTCCGTATATGGTGGTTTACGACCACTGTTCACCCCGACAAGAATTCATTAAAGATCGGATTTTGTGATTTTAAAAAGAGACTTAGGCTTCATATTACTTCATTATTCATCCAACAACTCAAGAGACCTCTAGAACATTCCAAATAATTCCTCCACAAGAATTCAAGAGAATTAAATGGAATATCAAGACCAACAACACTAATTTCATGGAATCAAGTGTAAGAACACATCAAAGGTTCTTCTAAGTCAAGAAATTCCCAAGAAGGTGGAGCTAGGGTTGTGGCTAATTGAAGTATTTCAACTTAAGGATTGTTCAACCACCATCCAAGGTAAGTCTTATGAGTATTCCATGTAGTTTGAAGTATTGGAAAGCTTAGACACTTGAAATGTAGAAGAACATAGAAATGGGTTATTATTGAGTGAATAGTGACATAAATGAATGATAGTGGAATTGAACTATGAATGTTGAAGTGTTGTGAGTACAAGTACATTATAAATGATGTTTTTATCATGAAACAAGCATTAAATGCATGAAAACGCAAGGATGAGCTAGAAGTAGAAATAAGGGAAAATTGGAGGAAAATGGTGGATTTTTCCAAATGTACGTAAATGACGATTGTCGGTTATGATATTGCGAATAATATTATGAATATTGGGAGTGGATATAGAACGTGAGAAAAGTAGGATGAGCGAAGGAAGCGGTGTCCGACTTCTCCTAGAATTAGCGACACGTTCTTATAGTCAGTTACTAATGTTGATACGAATTCTCTTATGAAGGTAACGACGTGATATCGACGGAGAACAAGTGAGCGATATCTTAGCTAAACGACCAAGGTATGTGAGGCTAGTCCTTATTTCTAATGGCATGAATCCTTTAACTTGAATCCCTATTCCTTTCATGAGTTCTTGCATTCTAAGAAGTTAAAAGCTTATACTTATGAATGTCTATATGAGATAAGTTATACGATATGATAACACTAGAATGATGATGATGTTATTCCTTGTCTACACTCACCTTATGTACTAGTCCTTTCAAGGTGAGGCGGAATGTCCATGATGGTTCCATAATGTAATCGGGGGATCACGACCATACGTCACCCCGATAGAGTAAAGTTTTCATGAGTCTTATATACGCATTATGGTAAGATAAGTATTGTATGATAAGCATATTACTATGAGAATTTATATTGAGCATTTCACACCGGGCCTAGTTGGCCGAGCAGACACCGCTTCGGCGGGCGGCGATACGGATACACCACGACCTACGGGCGTGGGCAGACACCACTAGTGGGCGGCATGAGATGGTACCCCGGACGCGGGAGGCCTGGACGCGGGCTAATATTATTGATTATCACACCGTTCCGACATGGACGGGCAGCTTGCATATGATGCATACATGTTATGATGATGAGTATGAGTAAGATAGCATGCATTAATTCATTTATGATTATCAGTCATATCCATATGTCTCATGTTGATGTTATTCCCATATTACTGATGTTTCCTTTCATTATGTACGCCTCTCATACTCGGTACAATATTCGTACTGACGTCCTTTCTTCGGACGCTGTGTTCATGCCCACAGGTAGACAGGGAGGAGAGCTTGGCCCAGGTCCACAGTAGCCGTCAGCTGATAGATAGCACTCCATTGTTCGGAGGTGCTTATGACTATTCTTTTGATGCACATTCACATATGCATATTTTGGGCATGGCGGAGTCTTGTTCCGTCCATGTATTCATTATGTTAGTAGAGGCTCGTAGATACGCAGTGTGGGTTAGATGGTCTCACAAGATGTTTTCATATGTATGTGTATTATTTTGATGGCCATGGGGCTAATGTATATAAAGTATTTATATTTTGATTAAATATGATTTTCCTACAATTGGTACGTAAAATTGATAAAAGAGTATTAAATGAGCAAGATAAGCAGTAGAATGAGTGGTGCTCGGTAACTAGCTCCGGGTACCCGTCGTGGCCCCTAGCTGGGTCGTGACAGAAGTGGTATCAGAGCAGTTCGCCCTAGGAAGTGTCTACGAGCCATGTCTAGTAGATTCTTGTTTATGGTGTTTTGCGCGCCACACTAATAAACAAGAGTCTACAGGGCATTTAGGAAAATGACCATCCTTCTTCTCATGAATCGTGCGATAGAGCCATGTCTAGGATTATATCATCCCTAAAAGTGCGTTATGGTTTCAGAAAAATGCCGCCGAAAGGAAAAGCTACAGCTACCCAGAAAGGCAAAGCTTCGACAAAGAGGCAGGCGGAAAGAGAGCCTCCGGCAAATGTAGCGAAAAGTGAATCGTAAAGTGAGGTTGTGCCCAATATAGAAGAGCAGGGAGGAGCCTCAGCTCCGATTCCTCCACCGGGTGCTTCGGGTCAACAAGTGTCCGAGGCTATACATTTATTGACACAGTTGGTTGCCGCTCAGGCACAACGACAGAATGCGGGCCCAAGTGATCGTTCACCTAGTACAAGAGCCCGTGATTTCCTTACTCTAAATCCTCCAGAATTTTTCGGGTCGAAGCCGGATGAGGACCCACAAGGTTTTATTGATGAAATGATGAGGACGTTAACACTTATGCATGCTTCTGAGACTGAATCTGTAGAGTTGGCCTCATATAGACTTCGCGACGTGGCGGTACTATGGTATAAGAATTGGGTGATAGCAAGAGGGGAGAATGCACCACCTCCTGTGTGGCAAGAGTTTGTAGATGCCTTTATTCGTCACTACTTGCCACCTAAAGTCCGCCGAGCTAGAGCGGACAGGTTCTTGAATTTGAAACAGGGAAGCATGAGTGCCCGAGGGTATAGTATGCAATTCAACTCATTGGCCCGGTATGCTCCGACTATGGTGGCTGACATGGGGGACCGAGTTTATAGGTTTGTGAGTGGTTTAGGACCACACTTGTTCAGAGATTGCCTGACAGCCTCTTTGCAAGACGGGATGGATATTTCCCGGATGCAGGCCCATGCTCAGAACCTCGAGGAACGACAACGACAGCAGAGAAGTGATCGTGATGGTGACAGAAGACAAGGTAAGAGGGATAGATCTATGGGGGAGAACAGTGAGTACCGAGGGGGACCGAGACAAACATATTCTAGGCACTCAGGTCAGGCAGTGACTAGTGCACCTCCTAGATTCTCAGATAGGAGGGTTGACCGTTCTTTTCAGTCAGGCAAGGGGCAGAGTTCGAGGGCCTCAGATTCGCAGTCTAAGGGAGACTTTAGCCAGAGGAGACCTCCACTACCGCGGTGTAGCCAGTGTGGCAAACTACATTCCGGACAGTGTCATCAGGGTTCGGATGCTTGTTATGCTTGCGGGCAAGTCTGTCACATGATGAGAGATTTCCCCTCAGTAAGAGATAGAGTTGGGACTCAGCCTACAGGTTCAGCAGCGGGTTCTTCTTCAGCACGCCCGACAGCACAGACTCCTCAGACTACAGCAGGCAGAGGCAGAGGTAGAGGGGGAGCATCCACTTCAGGTGCTGTTCAGCCCCGTGTGTATGCTTTAGCTGGGAGACAGGATCTTGAGTCTTCCCCAGATGTTGTCACAGGTAACTTGACTATATTTTCCCGTGACGTATATGCTCTGATTGATCCGGGTTCTACCTTCTCATATATTGCTCCGTATATCGCTGATTTTGTTGGGGTGAGACCTGAGCCAATTAAACCCTTCGAGGTATTCACTCCGGTTGGTGATCCTTTAATAGCGAGGCAAGTATATCAGAACTGTGTAGTCATTATAGGTGATCTTCAGACAAGGGCTGATCTAATTGAACTTGAGATGATAGATTTTGACGTAATTATGGGTATGGACTGGTTGGCATCATGCTATGCTAATGTTTGTTGCCGGACAAAGATAGTTCGATTCCAATTTCTGGGAGAGCCCATACTCGAGTGGAAGGGTAATACCGTTTCCCCAAATGGTAGGTTTATTTCCTACCTTAAGGCGAGAAAGATGATTGCTAAGGGTTATATTTGTCATCTAGTTCGGGTTCATGACACGGAAGCGGAAGTGCCAACTTTCCAGTCTGTCCCGGCAGTGAATGAATTCCCAGATGTATTTCCCGACGAGTTACCAGGCCTTCCTCCAGAAAGGGAGATCGACTTTGCTATTGATGTATTACCAGACACCGAGCCTATTTCTATTCCTCCTTATCGAATGGCTCCAGCAGAATTGAAAGAGCTAAAAGCACAGCTAAAGGATTTACTTGAGAAGGGGTTTATAAGACCTAGTTCCTCGCCATGGGGAGTACCAGTCTTGTTCGTAAGGAAGAAAGACCGATCGCTACGAATGTGCATCGACTACAGGCAGTTGAACAAAGTGACGGTGAAGAATAAATACCCTCTCCCTAGAATTGACGACTTGTTCGATCAATTGCAAGGTGCTAAATGATTTTCCAAGATAGATATGAGATCGGGTTATCATCAGGTGAGAATTGGGGAAGCAGATATTCCCAAGACTGCCTTCAGGACAAGATATGGTCACTACGAGTTTCGAGTAATGTCGTTCGGGTTGACGAATGCCCCGGCGGTGTTCATGAATTTAATGAATAATGTATTCAGGCCGTTCTTGGGTCTTTTGTGATAGTGTTTATCGACAATATCCTGGTATATTCTCGCACAGAATCGGAACATGCAGATCATCTAAGAATTGTTCTTGGCGTTCTTCGAGATCGGGAATTGTATGCAAAGTTTTTGAAGTGCGAGTTTTGGCTGAACTCAGTGGCATTTCTAGGCCATGTTATTTCAGATGATGGTATCCGAGTCGACACTCAAAAAATAGAAGCTGTGAAGACTTGGCCAAGACCTACGACGCCTACAGAAGTTCGTAGTTTTCTGGGTTTAGCAGGATATTATAGAAAATTCATAGAGGGATTCTCATCTATTTCAGCCCCATTGACAAAGTTAACCCAGAAGTCGGCTAAGTTTCAGTGGAGTGATGCCTGTGAGCGTAGCTTCCAAGAGTTGAAAAACAGGTTGACCTCAGCGCCAGTGCTAACACTTCCAGAAGGATCAGATGGCTATGTAGTATATTGTGACGCCTCCGGTGTGGGATTAGGATGTGTATTAATGCAGAATGGGAAAGTTATTGCATATGCTTCGAGACAGTTGCGAAAACATGAACAGAATTATCCCACTCATGATCTTGAGCTAGCTGCGGTCATTCATGCATTGAAAATATGGAGACACTATTTATATGGTGTGCACGTGGACATCTATACGGATCACAAAAGCCTTCAATATATTTTTAAACAGAAGGAGTTGAATCTGCGGCAAAGGAGATGGTTAGAATTACTGAAGGATTATGATGTGAACATTCTATATCATCCAGGGAAGGAGAATGTAGTAGCAGATGCACTTAGCCGCCGATCGATGGGTAGTTTATGTGGAGTTCCTTTGGAAAAGCGAGAAATGGTTCGTGAAGTCCATCGGTTAGCAAGTCTCGGCGTACGGCCCATTGATTCAGGAGATGCAGGTATTAGCGTCAATGACCCCACAGTTTCATCATTGAATCTAGAAGTGAAGGAACGGCAATATGAAGATCCTCAGTTAAGCCACTATCGAGATCTATCTCAGGAAAAGGAAAAGTCTCCATTCGAAGTTTCCATAGAAGGGGTTCTTAGATATCGAGGCCGGCTATATGTACCGAATGTGGCAAACTTATTCCCGGTATTCTATTCATCCAGGTGTAACCAAGATGTACCACGATCTCAAATTGGTATATTGGTGGGATGGCACAGTGTCCGAATTGCCAGCAAGTGAAGGCCGAGCATCAAAAGCCAGGAGGGTTATTGCAAGCAATGGAAATTCCTACGTGGAAATGGGAAGAAATTAACATGGATTTTGTGGTAGGATTACCCCGTACGCGTGGGAAGTATGAATCTATATGGGTGATCGTGGATAGACTCATGAAAGCAGCTCATTTTCTCCCCGTCAGAACCACATATTCAGCGGAAGATTATGCTAAATTGTATCTCAAAGAGATTGTACGACTTCACGGTATTCCTTTGGCCATTATCACAGACAGAGGGGCACAGTTCACAGCCAAGTTCTGGAAGTCGTTTCAAGAAGGTCTAGGTACCCAAGTTAAGATCAGCACGGCGTTCCATCCGCAGACTGACGGACAAGCCGAGCGCACTCTTCAGACCTTAGAGGATATGCTACGGGCATGTGTATTGGACTTTGGCGGTAATTGGGATGAGCATTTGCCTCTTATTGAATTTGCCTATAATAACAGCTATCATTCCAGCATTCAAATAGCCCCGTATGAAGCCTTATATGGAAGAAAATGCAGATCTCCAATTGGATGGTTTGAAACCGGAGAAGTACAATTGATAGGCCTCGACTTGATCCAACAAGCAGTTGAAAAGGTTAAAGTGATTCGAGACTGACTGTTAACAGCTCAAAGTCGCCAAAAGTCTTATGCAGATAATCGCCGGCGAGATTTGAAATTTCAGGTAGGCGATTGGGTGTTCCTGAAGGTATCGCCGATGAAGGGAGTGATGAGATTCGGCAAGAAAGGAAAGCTAAGTCCCAGATATATCGGACCCTACCAAATCATTCGCAAGGTGGGTCGAGTAGCCTACGAATTGGACTTGCCTTTAGAGCTCGAATCCGTGCATCCAGTATTCCATGTTTCGATGCTCCGCAAGTGTATTGGAGACCCAACAAGAATAGTCCCAATTGATGATGTGTAAGTAACAGAGGAGCTAACATACGAGGAGATGCCCATTGCCATTTTGGATAGACAAGTACGAAGGCTTCGGAATAAAGAGGTTGCTTCAGTCAAAGTTCTATGGCGGAACAATAATTGAGAAGAAATGACTTGGGAAGCGGAGGAGAAGATGAAATCCATGTACCCCCATTTGTTCCAATCCCCAGAAGAGATTCAAGATGAGACGTCGATGGTGTAAGGTACGTATGTTTTAGTTTTGTGTTTTTGGCCGTGTGTGGCCATAAAAGTGTTGATATTGTGATATAGCCCTGTGAGGCGAAGATATTGTGGGTTGTTGTAATGGAAAGGTAGTATCCAAATTACAAAGGAAACTCCTGCAAAAATTTTCCAGAATCCCCGAGTGTCGAACATTCGAGGACAATGTTCCAAAAGGGGGGAAGAATGTTACACCTCGGATATTTCTCCGTACTTGTATGATGAGTGGAATGGTGAAGAGTTTGAGTGAATGATGTTTTATTAAGTCGGGAATGGATAATTAAGAATTTTTGGAAATACGAAAGTCGCGGAAAATTTTTCAGCACAGTGGTCGTATATGGCACTATACGGCCCGTAAAGTGATTTACGGACCGTATAGTGCAGTCGTCCTCCAGCTTGTCAAAAATCCCAACTTTCTGTAAATGTTGAAAATGGTTGAACACGACCCAGTTTACGGCCCGTAAACTGGTTTACGGACCGTAAACTGGTTTACGGACCGTAAACCAGGTCGTAAACTGCCATGTCCACCAGCCAAACTTTCTGTTTTTGGAATGCTTAAAAACAACCACAGTGGACGGACCGTAAATCAAAATACGGTCCGTATATGGTGGTTTACGACCACTGTTCACCCCGACAAGAATTCATTAAAGATCAGATTTTGTGATTTTAAAAAGGGACTTAGGCTTCATATTACTTCATTATTCGTCCAACAACTCAAGAGACCTCTAGAACATTCCAAATAATTCCTCCATTAGAATTCAAGAGAATTAAAGGGAATATCAAGACGAACAACACTAATTTCATGGAATCAAGTGTAAGAACACATCAAAGGATCTTCTAAGTCAAGAAATTCCCAAGAAGGTGGAGCTAGGGTTGTGGCTAATTGAAGTATTTCAACTTAAGGATTGTTCAACCACCATCCAAGGTAAGTCTTATGAGTATTCCATGTAGTTTGAAGTATTGGAAAGCTTAGACACTTGAAATGTAGAAGAACATAGAAATGGGTTATTATTGAGTGAATAGTGACATAAATGAATGATAGTGGAATTGAACAATGAATGTTGAAGTGTTGTGAGTACAAGTACGTTATAAATGATGTTTTTATCATGAAACAAGCATTAAATGCATGAAAACGCAAGGATGAGCTAGAAGTAGAAATAAGGAAAAATTGGAGGGAAATGGTGGATTTTTCCAAATGTACGTAAATGCGATTGTAGGTTATGATATTGCGAATAATATTATGAATATTGGGAGTGGATATAGAACGTGAGAAAAGTAGTATGAGCGAAGGAAGCGGTGTCCGACTTCTCCTAGAATTAGCGACACGTTCTTATAATCAGTTACTAATGTTGATACGAATTCTCTTATGAAGGTAACGACGTGATATCGACGGAGAACAAGTGAGCGATATCTTAGCTAAACGACCAAGGTATGTGAGGCTAGTCCTTCTTTCTAATGGCATGAATCCTTTAACTTGAATCCCTATTCCTTTCATGAGTTCTTGCATTCTAAGAAGTTAAAAGCTTATACTTATGAATGTCTATGTGAGATACGTTATACGATATGATGACACTAGAATGATGATGATGTTATTCCTTGTCTACACTCACCTTATGTACTAGTCCTTTCGAGGTGAGGCGGAATGTCCATGATGGTTCCATAATGTAATCGGGGGATCACGTCCTTACGTCACCCCGATAGAGTAAATTTGATCATGAGTCTTATATACACATTATGGTAAGATAAGTATTGCATGATAAGCATATTACTATGAGCATTTATATTGAGCATTTCACACCGGGCCTCGTTGGCCAGGCAGACACCGCTTCGGCGGGCGGCGATACGGATACACCACGTCCTACGGGCGTGGACAGACACCACTAGTGGGCGGCATGAGATGGTACCCCGGACGCGGAAGGCCTGGACGCGGGCTAATATTATTGATTATCACACCGTTCCGACATGGACGGGCAACTTGCATATGATGCATACATGTTATGATGATGAGTATGAGTAAGATAGCATGCATTACTTCATTTATGATTATCAGTCAGATCCATATGTCTCATGTTGATGTTATTCCCATATTACTGATGTTTCCTTTCATTATGTACGCCTCTCATACTCGGTACAATATTCGTACTGACGTCCTTTCTTCGGACGCTGTGTTCATGCCCACAGGTAGACAGGAAGGAGAGCTTGGCCCAGGTCCTCTGTAGCCGTCAGCTGATAGATAGCACTCCATTGTTCGGAGGTGCTTATGACTATTCTTTTGATGTACATTCACATATGCATATTTTGGGCATGGCGGAGTCTTGTTCCGTCCATGTATTCATTATGTTAGTAGAGGCTCGTAGATACGCAGTGTGGGTTAGATGGTCTCACAAGATGTTTTCATATGTATGTGTATTATTTTGATGGCCAAGGGGATAATGTATATAAAGTATTTATATTTTGATTAAATATGATTTTCCTACAATTGGTACGTAAAATTGATAAAAGAGTATTAAATGAGCAAGATAAGCAGTAGAATGAGCGGTGCTCGGTAACTAGCTTCGGGTACCCGTCGTGGCCCCTAGCTGGGTCGTGACAAATATGCCTAAAGTATTGCCAGTTACGTTAAGGGAAATTACGAAATGATTTAACCGATAGAACAAGCAGGCTACTGGTTACTGGATGACAGTAAAGCTATAATATGAGGGGGACCCTAGCGCTATTTGATACCAACCCTAAAGATCGAGATCAAGAAGTAAAAACAAGTGATAGTTAAAGACCTTTAAAAGAAAGTCAGAAAGTGACACATGATGCTGAGGATTCCAGAATACGGACTGTCACAGCGGAGTAAAGCAAGGATATTGGAGTACAAAAATGTTACCCTCTGGGAAATTTTGTTTTACTCGTAGAACCTGCGAAGGGTCCACAGGTTACCAGAGGTATGTGATACTCCAGGGATATTAAAGTCTAATGAACCGACGAGGGACGTCTGCGCGTTATAAAAATCATATTTAAAGA